>NC_054553.1:28324000-28924000 GCF_017654505.1 Polyodon spathula
ACTAGTTCTCTTTCTGCAGCCCTGGTGTTAAACTAGTGTCACAATTTTTTGTGGGCTTCTTACTGACAGCAGAATTTGTCCTGATAAATAAATAAAATAAAATAAAATAAAATAAATAAAATAAACTGCATCCAGTAGATTTTCTAGTGGTTTTAATTCACTTTGATAAAAAACTGCAGCATAGACTGAGAAGCCCTAATCTAGCATGCCTTTACCATCATAATTATGTAAACTATGCTGCTAATTCTGGCAGTAACATACAGTGCCATACACACACAGTACTTTGCAATTAATAAAGGCAAATGCAATATTTTGTTTTTCTTTAAACAGTGTAACTACAATTAATCTAATTACAATACTAAACTTCTGAATAATGAGATTTGGCTAGTATGGGTAGCTCAATCGTCTTACTTTATGTGGGTAAATTACTGTACAGCAAACCAGTATTACAATAAAACAGCACAAACCTGCAGGATATTGTTATTCAATTTTCTTCTTAATCTGTTTCCAACTGTGTTTCCTTACTCCTCTGTTCTGTTTTCATGTTGCATTGGAGGTAATTATTGAAAGCATTTTAACCAATCAATGGGCTAGCAGCTCTGACGATACAAAATGAGGCGGGATTTAAGTCACCACACGCAGAAAATTTAAGGGGTCGGTTGTAAAAACTCAGAATATTCACCTGTTTCTATTTTCTTGAATATTCCTTCAAGACGCCGCGTTGATGTTTTTTTCACATCTATGTTTATAATTTAATGCGTTTATAGGCGTAATCGAGTCTATTTATGTTTTGTCTGAACGCTGTTAAGAAGAATTACAGTATGTTGTTTGTAGTCGTTTTGTCGAGGATGCCTTACTCTAACACCACCCGAGGTCCGCCCAGTAAATGAACAGTTCAGTTTCGTTTCCTCAGTATGGGAGTTGCAGTGTTTACAGCAGAGCGTTGCTGTAAAATAAAGGAGTGTCTTTAGTGCAAAAGTGCAAAAGTTGCGACAGGTGTAACGTCATTTATATATATATATATATGCTTCGAGTTCTTGAAAGCTTCTGCTTTATTATTGTTTAGTTAGTGCAATAAAAGAGATCACACCTCCTTGTCCTGACTTTGTGTCTGTCATCATTTCTTTACCATCTCATCTATCAACGAACCTGTAGCCTTTAACGTTCTATTTATCTATTTATTTATTGCTCGATTTAAAACAACCCAGCAATGCGTCTTGGGGCACATAATAACAACTTAACAACCCAATTAATTCATATATACATATATATATATTGGGTCTTTTAATATATATATATATATATATATATATATATATATATATATATATATATATATCTTGATTTATATATATTATATATATTAACTGGTAATGGAGCACACGCGTTAAACATTACTGGCTTTTAAACCGTATAGCAACAACATGATGGCTCCTTATAGAGATTAATATTGTTATTATAATGAATTATAATATAACTTTATAGCAAGCAAATTGTGGTCGACAGACCATTTAATATAATACAAATTATAACACGTGTATGTAATGTACAGCAATTGAGAATAATGGAAGGGAACCCAGGCTGGAAAGTATGTTATGTTTTATTAAGAAGGTTAAAAAAAAAAAGTTAAAAAAAAGTTAAAATTACATAGAAAAAGTACATAGACAGAATAAGAGAGACAGGCTTTAACTGTTTGTATCAGGCTGTAGTTTTACTACAGAAGTCTTACACCAAAATATTACACACTGTTATAGAAGAGGGTAACATGAATCTTGATTTTGTTATTTATTTTATTATTGATGTGAAGACCTGGTTTATGCTGCCATCTAGTGACACAATGCAGAGCCATGAAAAACGTGGTCGTTTGGCTTCTGTGCCGAGCATTATGTAAACCTAGGCCATTACATTTTTTTTCCAGCAGTTAAAACATTTGGTTAGGTTAATATCTTGTACTGACAAAGAGGGCAATACATACGCACGAACACGTTAGCACATTCTGATTTCCACATTACATATGTTCTAATCATGACCAGCTAGTAAGGTCACGCTTGATACTGCCTGGTTATATATGTTAATAATTATTTATAATAAGTTTAGGGTGGTCGTTTAAGCTGAGGTAATGAAATGAAAGAATGCAGAATGACTTGGTAGTGTCTTATAATAGTTGCAGTTGAAGCTAATTGTTGTCTGTTTATGTATCACGGAATGTCTTTCTGCCACCCAGGGAAGGTCGGTCCTTTCCAGCTTGTATCCAGAGTTACAATATGACCTCACTCAAAGTCAGGGAAGTCAGCTGTGAGAGTGTAGAAGGATCTGGGAGAGCACCCCTTTCAGGCCTCTGGTGTCTCGACAGGCTTCTTTAGTCTCCGCACCACCACCCTTTTCCTGCTCGTGGGGCCCTGGCGTGGCCCCTCCGCGGCAGGGACGAGTGCCTCGGGGTTGGGCTGCTGGGGGCGCTCCTGCCTGGGGGGCGAGGGGCCCCTCCCTGCCCTCATGTCGTCCACAAAGCCCTCGATCCCGTCAAACTTGGTGGTGAGCTCACCCAGCCGCTCCTTCAGCGCGTTGAACTCCTTGAAGAGGTCGCCCAGGGCCTCTGACAGGGGCTGGATCCTGGGGAAACAGCCAGGGTCAGAGTTGAACACCGTGTCAGGGGAAAAACAACTTTTCAGTGTCAATGTGGCTTACGAGAGTATCCAACACACACACTGTATATATGACTAATTAAAATTGTGCATACAATACACCTGTATATACATATTCTGTATATATAGATGTCACTTACAGCTGTTGGATGCACATTGGTGTCACTAGTAATCTGAAAGGAGGAGGCTATGTGACCCTGCACCCACACACCCAGGCAGGCAGACTCACCTCCCATAGTCTGGCAGCACGGTGTGATGGTCATGAAGGAGCAAGTCTTTCACTTGTGTCATGATGGCAAACTTCCAGTTATCCAGCACTGTGGTAAGATTAGCACAGCCCTTCAGACTCACCTTCTCCGCTGCGGGGAAGCAAGCAACCATTATCCAATTCATAATGAATTATACAAATAATAACAGTAGTAACAGATACTAATCAAGCCCCTACCATCGACTCTGTAGTCCCACTCGAATTGCTGTCTCTTTCGTTTCACCGCGGCACACAGAGTGGCCAGGAGCAGCAATGCCACTGCAGCTCTCATCTTACCACTGCAAACACACACACACACACACACACACACACACAGGGTGGTCAGCAAGGTTAAGAGAAACAGCTTGCAAAGTGTAACAGAAAAAAACAAAAGGCAGTTAAGAATAATGTACTATAATAAAAGCTGTTCCATTATAGTTTTGCAACAGTTTTGGACAGTTTTAAAGTTTTAATTTTGATGCAAGACTTTATTTAACTTAGCTGATTTCCTTGTAAGAACCTAACACACTAACTAGACCTATGTTTAACTGTAACTTTACTGCACAGTAACTAATACCGAACATGTGCAAAAACATAGCCAAATGCAAACACAAGTATGGTAAAGCATTTGAAAGGTTCCTTGAGTTTTGTTTGGGTGTTGTATTGCAGATTTCAAGTGGAATTAAACAGATTTGAAAAGTGCTACGACAAATATTCTAATCTTCGACGGAACTGATTGAAATGTATTCAGTGGCTAATAAAAAGGACCATGTTCGTATTCGTTCATAAAAGATTGTAACAGAAATATATCATGCAAGGGAAACCAATGCATAAATGACATCTGAAATAAATGACATTCAATGACTGTTTCTCTCCTTTTTGTAATCAGTAATTTGACAGGGTGCCAGGGTTATTTTACTCCCCGAGACTTTTATTGTAATATGATAACCTTTTTATCCCCAGCGAATTCAAAATTTAAAAGATTCATATCAATTTTGAAGTTATAATTAAACATCCCTAATTTGATCACACCTGCACTGAAAAACTGTCCACATGGGGTATTCATACAGACAGAAAGCTTCCAGGATATCCTGAACACATCCATCCATCCATTACTGCTTACCTATTGAGAACACAGCGCTGAACTGAATTCCAGTAGCAGATTGGTATTCCCACTGAAGTCTATATTCGTTTAGTTCTGGGACCTCAAACTGAGTGCAAAAGCATCAGCCAGCTCCCTTATATCCACCCCCACACTGAGCTGTGCAGGAGGGTGGGGGGGAGGTATTGTAAGCTGGGCTTGCTCCCAACCCTGCAGCTGTCTCCACCCCCACTCCCCCTTCTCCTACCACTACTAACAGAAACAAACCCAGAGGAAAATTACAAGTTGTCATCCACAAATCAATATGATGTGCTATTCATTCACAATGCTACAGTATAAAAGATTTCCAGCTCTCCTAATTGCATGCCATCTGTATATGTTGTGCTGAATTGTTCCCTGGGACTAAATTAATTTAAGAACTTTTGCATATGTTCCTTAAACTGGGATATCTAACCTAACTGAAAGGGAGGTGGAACGTTCAGCCCACTGACTGTCAGCGGCCCTCGGCCATGGGTCATCACAACAGCAAATTAGTGCTGGACACTTGGCTGTTAGTCTACTAGACACATTGCTCCCGAGATAAAGGGCTCTTGGGGAGTCAATAAATTACCAGCACTTTTTTTTTTTTTTTTTTTTTTTTTTTTAAGGGCTCCACTCCAGCATAACGTTTTTGATATGGCTGTGTGCCTCAGAACCAGCATTCCTTTGCACAGCTGTAATAGCCTGCAGCACATCTGGGATCCACCAGCCACAGCTATTGTTACCCGAGAAGTCCATATTGGAAACACTGGCTCTATGTGTTGCCTTGAGAAACATTGTTAGGATAACAACAGATGAACCAAGAGCTGTTCCTTTTTAAATGAGGGCAAGTTGCTGGAAAAATACTTTGGTATCTGTGAGTACAGCTGCTCCAGAAGAACTTTCCTTTGTTTGGTGTTACTGGTTGCATTTTATGCAGGGGTGATATTCTGGAAAGGGCTTGATGTATTGTGTTGTGCCGTGTTGTTAGAACACTGCCCCAGTGCCGATTCTCAGCTAGTTTGGAACAGAACTGTCCTGGATGCGCTTAGGGAGCAATTAGGCTGGGGGCCCAGGAAGAGGGAAATATTGAGACTACTGTTGTTTGTACAAAGAACATTGGATTATAAAATGGTGTTGGAAGGATTTGTGATAAATACTACTTAAACCCAGAACATGTTCACACAGTCTCCTTGGCTAAAGCACTAGGAGACAGATTGGCGCATGGATAACAAACTCCAAGCAGAGATAAACTAAATGCAGTTGAAACTTTTTTTTTTTTCACTCATTTTCCAAGAACCACATTAAATAAACTAAAATAATTATGCACTGCGTTTTTTTTGTAATTCTAGATATGCCATCAAGATATATATATATATATATATATATATATATATATATATATATATATATATAATAAATCAGATATATAAACTAATGATTTTACCATCAAATATAAAATACAAAAGTGGTCAAAAACATGAACTAAGCCACATATGTGCATGACCATTTTCATAAGGACCTATTTTAATGCCTGAAGCACTGGTGTCTTGTAACAAAAATCTGTCAGCTGAAAAAAAATGATTTGTTCTGTAAATTGACCTTGTTAAATCAAGACAAAATAATTACAAATAACATCTGCTGCAAACATGACATAGTTTAGAGGATTTGTCAGACTTCCTCAACATTCATATCTTTGTTCATAAGACTAACAACACATACAAATCGTTTCTTTGATTTTTATTAGATTTGAACGGCAGGGCTGTAATTAGAATAACCCAACAACATAAGTCTGCAAGCCACAGTAAGAAAGAGACTCAAAGAAACAAGACATACATTTCAAGTATAGCCTGCAATCATCAGGACTTGAAACCTGGTTAGTGAGAACAGCCTCACACACAACTACTGCCTCTTGGTAGCTGCTACTCAAAGCATTTATTGAACACCTCCAAAGGGTGCATTTATTTAAGCACTGACAACCGCGCAAAATGTTACGGTACGAAATCAGCCTCTAGGCACTCCCATTTTCAGTTGGAGAAGTGAAGACACAGCAATCCAAGTATTTTTTATTTTTTTTTAAATGTTAAGAATAGTGCAAACACACTTCACATGCACTGGAGAAAAATAAAAACATTTGTTCCCCCACAGGTAGACCCATAGTCTCAAGTTTATTATCCTGGCTCTTTTGAAGTATTGTAAGGGAAGATCTGCGTGGCATTAAACCTTTTAATTAGTTCAAACGTATATTTAGTGCTTGGTCTCGAACACTGACTGAATGAACGTGCTTGGGTAAAACCAGGAGCCGTCTCTTTTGAAGCAGCACTTAGAATCTATTGATCTTATAAAAAGCAACTTGAACTCATAGCAAAGTTTTTTTTTTTGTTATTATTAGGTTTTAGTTACTTTTTCAGGCTGCCAGTGGTAGCATAGACTGAGTTGACAATCACTTCGTAGATGGGCTTTCACTTTAACAATGCATATTTTGGACGATTCAAGCCAAGCTCTAGGTCATTGCGCAGCTAGAAAGACCAGTAATCCATGCTGGGTGTAATAGATTTAAAAAGAATCTGACAAAGCAGTGTCAATAATAAACAATCCCAGTCCAATAAAACTGGCACAGGGTCACTGAGAAACAGCATTCACAGGTCAGTGATTTTACTGGTGGTGGGACAGTCCAGCCCAGCCCTTGTTATTTATTTTTTGTTGCTGATAAGTTTCTCTTTCTCTCTGGACAGTGCGTTCAAAGGAAATAGTACAAAGTGTATGTTTTTAAAATTCCATAAATAGAACTACTACAAAAAAAAACAAAACAAAACAATCTAGTTGCATTTAAATAAGAGCATCGTTCTTTTAAGTATATTTACACCAAGAATGTCAGGGTTGCTTTTGACTTTGAGGAGGCAGAGACAGCTGAGGGAAGCTTGCATCAGCGGAATGAGTTTGTTTGATCTCTGGTTTTACAGCTGCCATCCTGCAGCACAGGAGCGATCAGTCTGGGCTCCAGAGACAAGCTCTACCACGGGAGAAAGTGCTTCACTGAATTTCAGAGAAGCAATTCTTTGCCAAGCGCTTTCCAATCTGCCTGCCTTAAGCGGATCCTCACAAACTGACATTTGGATATTTTTTAGTGGAGCCTCTTGCTGCTCAGTGGTAAAACTGCACAGTGACATAATTAAGAAAAGAGAATGGCTAACAGGTGTGTGTGTTTTGTTTAGTTTTTTTATTCCCAAGACAGCCTCTGAGATCGGGCAGGGGGAGTCAAAGAAAAAGACACAGAGGAGACACTAGTTCCTGTAACTGGTCCCAGTGCCAAGTCCAATGATGTTGGTTCTGGTCTCTTCACCCCCCTTCCCCTTTCCTCTCTGTGGGGGTGGCAGGTTTAGCTGTGGGGCAGACTGCACATCTCACATTGCTCTGTACCGGGCTGGTTCATGAAGGTGCAGTGGAGGCAGGACCACATCGAAGAGGAGGAGGCGGGGATAGGGGGCCCTCCCATGGCACCGTATTCAGGTAACCCTGACGACTGCCCACCAACTGTGCCTGCAATGCAAGAGACAGACAAGACGGTGGTCAGACACACAGCAGTTACTCTTTTTCACAAACCACAGTCTGAATGTCCAGAACACGGCATGAAACAGTATTTCACCATGACCTACATCCACAATATGTGGAATATATCAAAATCAGATGAGTGGTTTAATAGATATAGCCTCCAATAGCTCAATTGTATTGTGGTAGAGAACTATCAAATACCTGTCTTAACCTTCCATTTAGCCCTCGGCCCACAGAATTCACAATTTTATCAGTTAGCGGGATGTTTTACAGAACAGAATGGGCATACTCAAATGGAACGACAGCTTGAGAACACATCACACTGCAGTGTGGAAATCTATTAAGAGAACAGTCACCATGACCTCATCGTTGGGAACTGAATTGGCCAGGGCAGTGTTTAAAATCTGCGGCAGTAAAAAAGCATCCTTGTTTTCCAGCTGCAAATCCTCCCGATTTGATTATAAAATCACATCTCTAAATTCTTCTCTCTCTCCATACAGAAGTGAAGTGGTAAACATGAGTTCCCTGGTACTCACTGCACAGCTGCTCGATTGTTGCCCACTGTTCTGATTTCCTCCAGGTCTGTGCTAGTTCCTCATTGGAGGTCTTCACCGCATCTAGCAGGAGGCCGATACTGTCCTGAGCGCAAACAGCCAAAGTGTGCGTTAGACAGACAGTCGCTTGGAGGGGTAAATAAGGATGTTTAAAAGGTGCAGGAAAATTGACAATTAAGGAAATTTATGTTCATTTTTAAGGTGCAGGGTAACAGCGCTGGAAAGCGGAGAATTAGGCATTTTAGTTCAAGTTAATGAACTGCTGGATCGTTTTAGTGCTCATTACGCAACACCCACCTAAGAACTAACCAAAGTAAGAGAGGCTTCTCAAGAGCCTTGTTCTCCAGACAGACACTGACAGCCTGGCATATCTGCACATGCTCCATGCTGTGCTTTGCTCTCCAACTTATTTAAACCAGTCATACACGCAGAGAGTTGGCTGGTTAGCACTGACGTTTAATCAGTTCCAGAGCCTAGGAGCCGGACAGATCTCACAAACCCAATCCCGACTATGTTTACACACTTTGCACATTGCAAACTCTTTCAGGTTTATGCAAAGGCTAAGGCTGGTTTTCCTGGCTTGATTCCTCAATCAAAGTCTTTGGGGACACAAAAAAAACATCTGCGTAGATGATGAATTGGGTTATGCTCTAGAGAGGGAGCCGAGGGGGAGAATTTAGGAAATCAAATCGTATTGCTTGTTGAGGAAAATGTTCAAAAGCAGTCAATTACTAGAATTTGTTTGCACAATGCCAACACTTTTACAAGGGAATTGAAGAGGGTAGCCACTACTAGTGTGAGTTATTACAGTGTCAAAGCTGGTGCTGTAGAGTCAGCCTATGAGCACAATGCATCACTAAAGCTGCAGGTTGTCTATACTCACTCCGAGTGGCATGACCTCGTTGGTTACCAGGAAGAGGAGGAGGTGGAAATCAGACACAATGTTGAGGAACACAGTAGATGTGTTCTGGGAGAGATACGTGGCGAGGCTGTGGAAATCCTGGGAGAGGGGGGGGGAAAAAAAAAAAAAAAAAAAAAAAAAAGCGAACTGAAAAAATATCGTTAAAAAATGTATCTAACAAAATATATACATCTGTGTCTGAGTCTACCCTTTTAAGCAAGAAAAAGCACAAAACTCACAAGGGAACAAAGCCATGGTACTTATGTCCTCATGACTCACATATTCTGTGCATCACATCCATCTGGAGTTAATTTAGTTGTTTTCCTATTTTGTTTCCTTTATTATTTGCAGGCTTTTCTGTGTTTGGATTACAGTAAAACACCATTTGTAGATGGGTGGAGCCATTGAGTGTGGAAATATTCAAAAACAGCTCTGCAGTGAAAATACTAGCATGCATAATAATTTCCACTGCAATGACAACATCTAATGTGTGACAAAACAGAACATGTATGTATGTATACATGCACAGTAGCAAACCCATCACTAGCAATCACCCAGTTTATTTTGGCTGCTTTAGTTTGCAAGATTCCTTACCTGTGTCTCTCCCAGGACGTCTCGATTCTCGATGGAGAAGCGGTGCATGGACGTGAATGTGTAAACTGGCTCCTTCGGGAAAGTGGTGGTTATCTGTGGGACATTGAGATGATAATAAGCACTGATTTGTTTTTGGTCACAACACATGTAAGGTCTAGGGTACAGGATACAGTGTATCTCAGTTGAGGAACACAAAAACAACTGACTTAAATCAATTCTGTTTTACAGCACATCCCTACTTTAGAGAAAGGCAGCTATAAATATTAAACATATTCTTGAATTCTGCACCAGGAGGGAAGTTACAAGTAGCAGAGTTCAAAAGACAAAAAAGTTTAAGCAAACATATCTGGAATCACAGCCTGTGTAAAAGAGGGATTGCATATCAAATTAAATGGTCCCGATCTGGAATGAGAGGCTTCTTAAATTACCCCTTACTTTGGTTGGTCGGTCTTGTTCCCAATTTTATTGATTTGAAACAGCGCCCTGGTTTTGGGGTTTGATGCCAAGTTGGCAGGCAGTTAATCCCGGCTGCCAATCCCTACAGGGAGTCTTGGGTGATGGCTGGAAGTATATGCGTACATGTCAGCTTGCAGCCAAGGGGCACCAGCATCCCTCAGCCCCCTCTTTCATACAGGCACAAGTGAGAGAGAGTGGTGTGGTGTAGAGAAAGTAGTTGCTGGAACAGCTCAAAGTGGAAAAATCCCAACCAGATCTCAGACAAATTAAAACGCAGTTGCTGAAATAAATCAGAATAGTTGCAGCTCTCTTCTGCCTCAGCTTGGCACAGTGAAGGGATCCGATTGTCAAAATTCTCCACCTGAAGGCATCATTTTTTCAAAGGCACACTTAAGTTGCGCCTGCAGAACCTCAGATGACCCAAGAGAACCAAACTGCTTTCACATATACATTGAACCGACAGGCTTTGAAACCTCCTATACCATACCCAAGGTGGGAGATTCCTCACTCTTACACGATACATGAGGAGTGCTTTATCACTCCATATCAAAATCAACACCCATGTGGATACTCACATCTATGATCAGGTATTCCACAGGCAGTGGCCGTGCTAAATAGGTGATGTCATTACCGAATTTGTCTTTGTCCTGTTGAAAGAAGATGGTGTTAATCGTGCTATCAAAAGCAACGGTTAAAATAGGGGTAACAGTGCTGGCCCACCCATACTGCACAGTCGTAGTGACACCTACTCAGAAACCCAAACAATATTTACGAGTTGAAAAATTTCAGCACAATTTTTGTGGTTACAAAAACAGCTGCGTTCCAAGTGTATGGTTTATTTCTATTACACGGCTTCTGTCCAATTGAGTTCCTACTAAAACAATGTGCACAATATAACCCACTGTTAACTGTTCCTGCTAATGCACCAAGTCAAAAGCACTTTACTGCCAGCAAAATACTCAGTTATCATTTATATTGTTTACTACAAAGAAAACACAAATGTCATTGTGTTGAGAAACATAACACTTTGACTGTGCTAACATGCACTTTGTGTAGTTATTTATTTATTTATTCCTTTAATTTTAAAAAGAAAAACGTTACAATGTCCTTGTTACAATGCCACCCTGGCTGGACCTGGACTGGTAGCAGAGTGTTATTACATGAACCACGTCACTTAGGCACCAAATGCATTAGTGTTTCATCTAGACTAAAAAACAGCAGAATGCAGCATTTTCACAGGTACGCCTCCTGTCTCAAAACTTGGGTGTTGCAAACAGCGCTTGTATATTCCTAGCATACAGCAGGCTCCCCTAGCTCGTACCTTGTAGAAGACGTCCGGTACGTACTGCTCAGTGCTGGACTCCTTGGCATAGCCGAGCTCGGGCACGTCACGGCAGGGCAGTAAACACTCATCCCGCACCAGCGCCATGCACTGATTTGACACCTGGTACCCCTCGAAGTGCACTTGATTATCAGGACCCCCTGCAGGCAAAACGGGGGCGTTACAAACACATTTTATCAGCTGGGTGTCTAAATAGCTACTGGCACTAAATATAAAATGGACATAATCTAGGTAAAATAATAATAAACCTACCATTCTACAAAACTGCTCTGAGAAAGAAAATGGGAATAGAAAAACAGTCACATGGAAGACAGACAGGAAGAACAAAAGCTACACTCTAACAATGAACTCTTCTCTCTTTCTGATTGTACCTGTTGCCACCACAGTGACGAACTTCGATCCAAAGTCTCCGTCGGGAGAGAGCCGGCAGGTGTTGGGGTGTTTGTTCTGGAAATCGCCAGCTGTGATGCATTCCTCTGCACTCAAGAAATAGGAGTCCTGGGGGGAGGGAGTCAGGCATGAACACCGCTTCACTTCAGAAGCCCTATCCCATTCCCCAAAGCGTTTCCAAACCGGGGGAAGCAATAGCACAGCTGAAATGTATAAAATCAGCACCTTCACAGCACACACTACGGTACCCTACTGCAGACTGCAGCTCTGGAGTAAGGAGGTTTTAGTGAATTCGTTTTATTTTTATCATGTCAAAAACTATTATGCAGAACTAACCTATCACATTAAGATACAACTGAGTCGTAAAACTTCTGACCAATGGAGTCACGTTCTGGCTTTCTTTCTTCATTGGTGTCGTATGTAGCAAAACGTCTACTTGGCTACGAACAGAAGTTTCTTTAAGCTTTCAGTTCAGAAACTGGATGCCAGATGAGTGCTTTGCACACCGCAGTTAGGTAGACGTTTCCATTAGGTTAGTGCTGTTTCAATGTAGTTAAGATTATATAAACGCTAAAAAACAGAAGGGCTTCTAAATTGTTCGTATTGCATGAGCAATAGCTGAAGCCGAGTCTGAAAATCAGTAAACAGTACACAGTTCCTGAAGGACTTGTTGAATCTCACCTTGTTTCTGCTGTACCGGACAGTACCTATCCTGGTGTCTTCAGAGAGCAGATCTGTAAATATCCAGCCCACCTAAGATATAGAACAGAAAAAAGTAACCTGTGACAGAAAGGCAATGATTCACCGGCAACCTTCCCAGGAAAACTGGGATGAATTTCCCTCTCAGGATACATGTAACGTTATTATCACAAAATCACAAAGTACTCTCATCTTTTTAAATACAGAAACCTAAAACAAAAGGCCCTCTTGCATTTTATTAAATTTGATGTATTTTATTTTCCTTATTAAATGGTAGAGTTTCACCCTAAATGTTTTTGTTCATTGCAGTGGTTTCTTGACCCAATCTAAAAGTTCACCAATGAGTAACCCTTTCACTCTTTGATGGGCCAACTCACGTTAACCCCCACCTTGAAGCAATCAACATGCCACATAGAAGCTGTCTGACCTTTTTAAACCAGCAGCACAACGCTCTGTCAGTCTGACATAATGACATTCCTAGAAATGTTAGTTGTGATTAATTCCAAATGGCATTCCACATTTTTGGTGGTGATGGTGCATGCCTGGAAATACCAGGTGCTGTAATGCAGAGGTCAGGTCACACAGTTACCTAGATATATTAAATTCATTATTTTTACTGCAGCTGCGCATGGACAGGAGGTGTTACCTTCCGGAGGCCCAGTTTAGCTGCAATTTCCTCCACAGCTCCGGCTTTGGGATCGTCCACCAGTTCCAAGCTGTTCTGGGTCGCGATCTGTAAAGAAAAAGAAGGGGATCATTTAGGGGGAGAGTTTCCCCAATACCACAAGTCTGTGCCTTTAACTTCAATATGTAAGTGCAACCATTTGAAATGAATCACTCTTGCATGGAGTGTTAGGTACGCTGCAAATTTTCTAAGACAATAAACAGGGAGCACAGCTATACTGGATGACTAAGCAACAGCTGATGCTGTAATCAGTGTCTTAAAAAGAGTTGACGATACACTGCCACCTTGTGGCAGAGATATTACATGCAATGCTCCTTGTAAATTTGCTAGCGGTCAAACCATTCCCCTCCCACTGCAGGAGCTCAGATGCTTACCTGAGGAGGCTCATAGATGGCTGCCACTTCAGCTCTGATGCCCAGAGGGATGTCCTTGTGCTCTGTGTAGCGTCCATACAGGTAGCCCATCCGCTGGTTCCCAGTCTTCCTCCAGAAGTCAAGGAAGCGGTCAGCGATCGTGTGATTCTCAAACATGATATTATCCACATGTCTGTATTTCTGAATGAGGGGCAGACGAACAACAGGAACCTTAGTGGCACTGAAGATTGCTTTAAAACTCTGTCTTGTGAGAATCTAGCTTGTCCACACTGATATTTGTCTCATTAGACACAACCTGGCTGAAGTTCCATACATCGCGAGATGCCTCAGTAAAATAAGAGATTTTGAAAAGACTTGCCGGCTTTAAAATCTAATCATGTCCAGTACACACAAGACCCTTTATTTCAAATGACATACTAATAAGTAACTAATAAGTGATCCAACAGTGGACAGAAGTAACAGTGGTTTGACGCAATTAACAATGTAGAATGTCCAGTCTGAGTTTTTGTGACAGCCATCCCCTACCTGTCTGTTGAGGGTGATTGCGCTGGGCTGACACTTGGTGCATATCCCCTCTGGCCAAGGTGGGTGTCCCTCACAGCCCGATTTAATCTTACAGCTAATGTTCTCCAGGGCCGCAAACTTCCCCCTTCGAAGGACAGAAATAGAAGGAAAGAAGTTACAGAACTGTACCTCCATTTTATAGATGTGTGCAAAAACAGTGCATGTGAACTCAACCATGTGATGAAAGCAACATTATACCCAGACTTTCCTGGTACCTTCCATTTAGGGACACCATGCAACTGCACAAGTGCTGCTAGAGGGAGGAAGACTCACTTGTCAGCGCCTCCTGTCAGTTTGCGGATGTACGCATGGAATGACATGTGTTTCACCGGTGGGTCCAGGTGATTCAGGTAATCCTCATCGAAAGGCTGTCAAAAAAACCCAAAAAACCCCAAAAACATATGCTGTCTGTAAACTCACACACATCACGCACGCAAAACCTGACATGAAAATAAGACCTGAACCATTCTATGTTTTATCACCAGCATTATCATTGCGACAGATTGTTTCACTATACGCAGTGGTTAACTAATTTCACTGAAATTGATCAAAATAAATACTTTTGTTGATTTTCTCCTGGACCAAAAGGTTCACATCTTTTTCCCCCACATATATTCTTACCTCTAAAGGTACACAGTGTACGCATTTCCCCATTGATCCGTGTCGGCACCTTGATAAGAGGGGGAAGAATTACACATATAAAATTACAGGAACACTTAACTATTATATAGATTAATCTTAGTGTGTTTTAAAGTTTATATGCAATAAGTGGTGAATTTTTATTCAAGAGAGATTAAAATTACAAATGAGGAGAGAGAGAGAGAGAGAGAGAGAGAGAGAGAGAGAGAGAGAGAGAGAGAGAGAGAGAGAGCAGAGCTCATAAAAGATATTTAAGTGCTTACAGTTGTGGATCTTGGTTTCTGTAAATCTTCCCATCTTGTTTGGCCAGATACTGGTCAATCTCATCCTCTGTGATTTGCGTTGTTGTCTGAGGTCGTGATAATGAAGACTGGGCTCGTGACAGCGATGACGATGTCGATGATGTTGAAGGTGGCGCTGCTACATCCATGATCTCACCTGAGGGTCCAGGGGCAGCCGAGGGGAACAGATACAGCATGTCTCCATGTCTGCATGAGATAAGAGGTTACAACAAAGCCATGAGGGCAGGAATACACTGAGATTCTGTGAGTTAAAGAAAGAACCAACAGCATAGTGTTATCATATATATATATATATATATATATATATATATATATATATATATATATATATATATATATATATATATATATATATATATACACACACACACACACACACACACACATATAAAACACCAAACTGAGTATAGGTGGGTGGCTCTGCTCACTTGATCTTGAGAAGACTAAGTGATTTGCTCTGCGGCGTAATCTCTCCAGTCTTGTTTCTGTTCTGGTAAATGGAGAAGCCGTTGGTGCTAAACCCAAACTCCTTAGCGACCTGGAGAGGAGAAGAGGACCAAGATCAGGTTACAACAACAAACTCGAACACATTATTTACTATACAGCCGTTAGCATGTAAAAGTCAGTAAATGATTTACAATAAATGAGTGTTTTTAACATTATAAAGTATGTAAAAGCAGAGCACTGGTTTATTCTCAGAAACAACAGTTCTGGCAGGGAGGTTTGTGGCAGCATGCCATTACAGAATAGCTGCAATGCACACAGATCCCACATTCATATTGTTAATGTTCCTTTCGGGTTCGGCTCACTCCATTTTCCTTTGTAACTGTTGTATCCTAACTTCTTTAGACAGCTGTTTTATTAGGGATTACATATCCAATTGTTTTGGGTTCCAACTGCACACAACTAATAAAAATCAGTCCATCAGTATGTAGTTATATCTAAAGTATATTGGCAACAATGTCTTTACAACTATCAACACTTACTGAGAAACAGATGGAGCAGAGACCAATTACTAAGACTCAAGAGATGAATTTCCTCCATTGGCTTGTGTCGGACATTAATCAAGACTAGGGCAGATAACACACTTGCTGTTATTTATAAAAACTGGCCAGAGTCTAAAGGTTGGAACTTCATTCAAGAGACAGGACAATACCTTTTTTTTTTGCAATGCATGGTCTGAAAGCATGTGGGGACAATGATCCTGCTTGGATGCTGAGTGACTACAATTCTTTCTTATTGCAAGATTAGTGACTCACCTACACCCACGCAACCCCCTCCTCCTCCTCCCCCCAACCAAACCATCTGATCAGCAGCATTGATCTCCTTGCCTGCAAACTATGCTGTGCGGCCCAGCCTTGGCAGTGCAGTCTTTCCCTGCTGAGCAATTTGCAAGACCTGAATGAATTGTTTACAGAAAGCACAGTCTAGGAATACTTGTGTACCACTGCACTGGAGAGTTTCTTAATAGAGTCTGCTGGTATGGATGCTTAGAAGATGTACTGGAGAATATCTATACAACATTTGCCAAGATAAATACCTGCAATACAGCACTTTTCAGCAGTATGTTGAGCTGGCCTGTCATGTCTTTTAGACACATGCAAACATAGCTTAAGTTTTCATTTCTGCGCCCTCCTTTTTTTTTAAATTACCTTTTTTAAAAACGCAGCAGCTGTGTCCCGCTTGGTTGCTGAAACTTTTATCATCCCATCTGGGGACTGGACCCGTATAGTCTGAGAAAAGAAAATGAGAATGATGAAAAAAGATTGAGGCAGTATGAACTACCCTTGCAAAGCCAACTGTTTACCGTGCATTACAGAACACGTAATAACCCGGCATTACCACACATGGTTAATGGGGTATTCTGCATCAAATGACTTGTAACAGAGATGCATTTAATAAAACTTGTTACCTGGCAGGCAGTGACCACCTAGATACAACATAAGGGCAGTACTAAGTAGTACCGGCATCAGATTTCTTTTTTTTCTCCCTTTTTTGGGTGTTCTAGGTTCTAGGCAAATGTCCCAGTCTTCAGCTGACTGTCAGCTTTTAGTTGTTGCCACTGTGCCACTTTTAGTCTAGGTGCCAACAACCAGATTGGATTGTACTGCACTGCAGATTTGAATCACAACAGACCATGCTTTAGTGCCAATGAATAAATCCTACAGGTGGGCTGGAGGGATATGAGATATTACAGTGATCAGGTCTCTCCACTAGACTGGACCACACATTGACTTTGAAACTAGCAGGTTTATGTCATGTGACTAGACGAAAATGAAATGCTTTTGTCTGTTGCTTCGGCTCTCTACGTCACCGAATCGCCTACTCTAATCTAGTCGAGCCCTGCAGTATATTCTGTCAGGGTTTTATTTTAGAAGATATGTTTTGTAGTAATCAAAAATACCCTGTATGAACTAGGTCCATGCCATAAACAAAGCTGTCAAAAGTAATCCCACTGCAGTTTTCTTGGACTCAAAACAACAATACAATAAGGTATTACTCTTGTTAAATGTATTAAAGTTATCAATTATCACAATGAAAGAAAATGTATGTTATTGTTACTTTAATCGCAGAAATGTAATGGTGTGTTGATTCTCTCTTTTTACCGTTACGGCAAAAGGCGGTTACACGTTACACTGTACCGGGAAGTTAAAGTTCAGTAAAATAAAAGGCAACAGGGTAGGGTAGGGTAGGGTAGGGTAGGGGGACTAAAAAAATAAAACAAATCATATGTACGAGAAAGATGTTACATTAAAACACACACACAAAACCTCTTATTAATACGCGTTACAAAAACAGGTTAAAATATGTTTGACAAGTGCAAAGTCTAAACAAACACAAACAGATCACTGATCCTCCCCGGACCTCACAGCCCCAGTTCACGGTTTCGGGGATGTTTTCTCGGTTTCATCCAGTCTCTCTGACTGCCAGAGGCCCGGACTAGTTATTTCTATTAATTCTGCTGCCTCATCACTCCGGACAGCCCCTCCAACACACTAAACCAGCCGTCCAAGCCTGTCAAACTGTACCCTGGTACTTACAATGCTCTCTGCCATCCTGCCCGGAGCCGGCCTGCCTGCCGCCGTGTTTCTCGTTTGAATTATTTTGTCGTCTGTTTTGTGATTACCGGAGTCACTGAAACTCCATTCTGTAGCTCGGTAAGCGGGTGTCACACTCTAACCGCTCCGCCCAGACCCCCCTCCGTCACCAGACGCAACACGGGCAGCAAGCGGTCGGTTCCCGTCACTACCTTGGTTCCGCCTTATTGGCGACGGTTTTTGCTAGCAAAGCCGAGAAGAACGTGAACAGCACTGTAACTGTCTAGTGTTGGTGTTTAAACACTACAAATTTCCCGATGCAAAGTGTTTTATGGTATATTATTTGATTGATGCAGTCTACATAGATTTCTAACATTTTCTGAGGTAGTGTGATTATAATTGTTTATGCTGGAGCATTTTAAAACACATAATAACATAAGATCATAAGACAGTTTACAAACGAGAGGAGGCCATTCGGCCCATCTTGCTCTTTTGGTTGTTAGTAGCTTATTGATCCCAGAATCTCATCATCACGCACACACAAACAAACATGCACAATAAGACCATTTACTCTCTTCATCGTGACTCTCACACGATTCTGACATTGTGGGGTGTGTTCAGTTAAGAACATACAATTCAAGCTTTTGGCAGATCTGCTAATAAATAATGTGCTGCACCTGTATTTATGTTTATTGAATGTATCTTATTTATTACATAAGTAAAGTTATACAGCAGGGGAACGTGTCACTTGCAGTTCTAAATGGTTTCATTTGCTTTATGCTTTATAAAGTTATATGATGTTACCTGTTAACCCAGGAGTGGAATGTCACTCCAGGACTGTAATTGGACACCCCTGTTACACATTATTAGAATAAGAAGTGTGATGTGCTACCATGTTTCATACTACATGAAAACGTTATTTGTATTTCAAGTACAGTAGTTTGAAGCTAACAGACACTCTTGCTGTGGTATATGAACTCCTCCCAGTGGAAGTTTAGTGAAAATACCAGGAATAATAAGTCGCACATGTACCAGATGTACTAGTAGTTAGTATTAGCAGTTAGTATTAATGCCTCTTTAGTTTATCTATACAAAAAAGACAACAAAGCACAATTTTGTTCAATATTTATCAAGCTTTTTATTGTTTTCTTTTTAAATGTTATTCTGTAGAAAGGACATTCACTGTTATTTCTGATGACATTTTCCTTTTCATAAACATTGTGTGGCATTGCTGAACCATCGCTGTTGCTAACACCCCGGTGTGCCTCCCTAACGATTAAACACAATCACTTCTGCAACTTGCCAGAACTGCTTCTCGTTTAGGAAAGTTTGAACCAACAGTTACACAGGAGCTTAGTACGGGGTTAAAGGATGTTTTAATGAATAGCTTACTGTATATTAATATAGAGCTAATGGGAGAGAGAGAGGGGTGCAACTAGAAAGAGATTTCACTCAAATGATGGATGTTTTACAGGAAACGCAATGCATGCAAAGAGGTGTATTTGAAAGAGTAATGCCTCTCAGTGTCCTACATGATAATGCCATGCTTCAGCGAGAGACAGAGAGCAACATGCGTGCATTAAGAAAGGAGATATGCACTGAAATGAAATGGAAACATGCAAAAAGATCTAAATTAAGCATGCAAGGAGATGGAAACACGCAACGGACCATGCAATGAGATGTAAACATGCAATGTAATGTTATCATGCAATGGGATGGAAACATGCAAAGGAACATGCAATTAGAATGAGATTAAAACATGCAATGCGGTTTAAAATTGCAATGAAAAAAGCATGCAAGATGTTAAATAAAAAGTGAACGTGCAATACCAACATGCAACGAGATGTAACCATGAAATGAAATATTAACATATTAACATTGTTTACAATACAGCGTCCTTTGAATTCTGTACCTAGTCTGCTATATTGTATGCATTGGGTGCATATAACGCCCTTTGAAGTGTGCTACAGTACAAGTAAGGCAGAGTAGGAAAGCTGCTTTATTCCAAAGACAAAGAAGACAGGACAGCGCCTATATGGAAGAGCAGGGGGGTTCTACTGTGACAGTTGCCCTTAGCAACAGTCAACACAAAAAAGCAATAATCCCTGAGTGTTTCCTTAATTAAAAAGAAAAAAAGAACACAATAATTAAGAGAAAGGAGAAAAAATGACAAAAGGAAAAACAGTTAGGGAAGATACAGTAGGGCTCGATTCCTGAGCTTGTCAGTTTAACCAGCGTGGGCTCTCTTTGCTCAGGTCCCTGACCTTGGTCCCAGCTCTCTACATACAGGGGGTATTTTCTGGTGTTGCTGAAATTTACACGACGGCTCGTGAATCGCTTGTAGTTTCACTTCAAGTGTGTTTCATTATTTACTCATTTAGAGGGCTTTGCTTGCGTAAGTTTCATGTTTTGTTTGGGATGAGAAAAGACACAGGAAAAACAGCAGAAAGAAAACAGCAGAAAGGACAGACATGTAGCAGAATGTTTCAGTTTGCAGAATACTGTGCACAAGAGCTACCAGGATTCTAAACCTGACGTGAGCAGTTCATTTTATCAGCTTTGCCTGCAGGATAAAGAAAGCGGTGAAAAATCATTACATTAGAGATTTTTTTTTGTTAGAATTATTTTTTTTTTTGTCCACTTTTGCAGTTGTATTTTGTTTCCCATCCGATCCCAAAAAGAGCCGTGATGGAGTGTTCGCAATTCCCAGTGGACTGGAGGTCTCAGATGATACCGTACTGGGCCAGTTCGTGCAGTTCCAGGTGATTGAAGGCCTCCCAGGGGCAGATGACTGTGATGTCTGCAAAGTAAACACATAGTGGGTCAGAATTCGACCCTGTGCTTAAACAGGTTAAATCAGTTCTAGAACATTGTATGAAACACGTGGTATGTGTCGAGGAACCACAATGTATGGGAACGCAAGCTCTAGTCCCAGATTTCTGAACTACCTTCAATTAAGAATAGTATTTAAATGAATAGGAGCCTATGTTGGCACCTCAAGGACAATGGAAAAAATTAAACAGAAACGTGTTATCGGGATAATTGCAGCACCCCGACATTTCAAACCGTTATATCGATTCCAGACCCTCACATGATAAAAAAGTGATCCCCTTTTTCTAAACTCCATTTGTGACCCCTGGTCCTAGTTTCTTTTTTCAAAAAAGTCCCTTGCGTCGATGTTATACCTTTTAAATAAATTGAATAAATCGCCACGTAGTCTTCTTTGTTCAAGACTGAACAGATTCAATTCTTTTAGCCTGTCTGCATATGACATGCCTTTTAAGCCCGGAATAATTCTGGTCGCTCTTCTTTGCACTCTTTCTAGAGCAGCAATATCTTTTTTATAGCGAGGTGACCAGAACTGAACACAATATTCAAGATGAGGTCTTACTAATGCATTGTACAGTTTTAACATTACTTCCCTTGATTTAAATTCAACACTTTTCACAATGTATCCGAGCATCTTGTTAGCCTTTTTTATAGCTTCCCCACATTGTCTAGATGAAGACATTTCTGAGTCAACAAAAACTCCTAGGTCTTTTTCATAGATTCCTTCTCCAATTTCAATATCTCCCATATGATATTTATAATGTACATTTTTATTTCCTGCGTGCAGTACCTTACACTTTTCTCTATTAAATGTCATTTGCCATGTGTCTGCCCACTGAATCTTGTCTAGATCATTTTGAATGACCTTTGCTGCTGCAACAGTGTTTGCCACTCCTCCTACTTTTGTGTCCCACTGCAAATTTAACAAGTTTGCTTACTATACCAGAATCTAAATCATTAATGTAGATTAGGAATAGCAGAGGACCTAATACTGATCCCTGTGGTACACCACTGGTTACCACACTCCATTCTGAGGTTTTTCCTCTAATCAGTACTTTCTGTTTTCTACAAGTTAACCACTCCCTAATCCATGTACATGTGTTTCCTTGAATCCCAACTGCGTTCAGTTTGAGAATTAATCTTTTGTGCGGGACTTTGTCAAAAGCTTTCTGGAAATCTAAATAAACCATGTCATATACTTTGCAATTATCCATTATCGATGTTGCATCCTCAAAAAAATCAAGCAAGTTAGTTAGGCACGATCTCCCTTTCCTAAAACCATGTTGACTGTCTCCCAGTACCCTGTTACCATATAGGTAATTTTCCATTTTGGCTCTTATTATAGTTTCCATAAGTTTGCATATAATAGAAGTCAGGCTTATTGGTCTGTAGTTACCTGGTTCAGTTTTTTCAAGAAAACTATGGGTTTCAGTGAGCCAGGAGATGTTAAATGCATTGTTCCTCACTTATAGCTGTAGGAACTCACTCCCAGTATTAAGAAAACTATGGGTGAGATTTACCAGGTCATTTCAGTAATATACCTAGACATGGGAATCTCCACAACCCATGGTAAACTTTCCACTATAAATACATGAACCATATAATAAACTCACCTGTGCCTAACCCTTCCATTCCAGGGATGTCGTCACCGAACCTGACAAAACAAAGACAGCAGGGACTCGGTCCCATAATGCACTTACAAAACATTCAACCAAGCAGCCTCATCACACAATGAACACAGCTTGATAATCAGCTAATACTTCATGTGCAGTTCGTTGCTTTTTCACATCATATATCGTTTTATTTCCCTCTCACTCTACCATCCTGTTAGTTGATTTATCATTTCTATTATCTCCATTTTGCACCCCACCCCCCTTTATGTATAGCAATACTCTTTGTCTCCGTGAGAATAGAACTCTTCTGCTTTGTTTATTCCAATTCACTTTCAGGGAAACACATTGAGAAACAATAACACAATCATATACATATAATGTACCATGGGCAGCACATTACAATGTAATTACACTTAAATCTGAAGCAACGTGTTATTCAGAATGCACATGAAGTAACCATTCATTCATACCGTAGAATGTTTAATGAAATAATTTCATACTAATTCAACAGAAAATACTACCACTGAGATAAATAAAAATATTGGTACAAAGGGTTATGAAAATCAAATAAATATGTAAAAGAACATACATTTTTTATACTGTCTTGCTTTAGTGTTTACTGGCCGTGTAAATGTGTATAATGGTCTTGAATGGCAGCTCTAGTAGGCAGTATTAACGGTAGAAGGCACACGTACCCCTGTATTCCTTTCTTTGGCGGCTTGCTCTTGAACTGGCGGGTCTGCCTCTGTTTGAATTTGGGGGGTCCCTTGCGGGGAGTGGCGGGTCCGCCGGTCACTCTTGTGGCCGACTTGACATCGGATTTGGGGAGCTCCAGGTTCATGGTCAGGAGTGTGGGTCGCTGTGGGGTCACTCAAGGGTGTTATTCAGTTGCGTTCTCTGGTTGTTTTTAAGATGCTGTTGTTTCTGAAAAACTGTGTCTTGCCTCTTCTGACGGAAGGAACTGGAAAAAGAGCGAAAAAAGAGATGGATTGAAATAGAAGTTGGGGCAGAGATGGGTGGTATTAAACATTTATCAAAACCATGGAATGATCTGTCTTGACACTCCTTTTGGATTGTCTGGTTATTGCTTGAGTTTCAAAGCTTCTTGGAGCTGTGTTGGTGAATAGTGACCAGACTTGCTTCCATCTGGACTGAATGTCAGCTAGTACCCTTGGATGGTGTTAGAGGGCTTTTATACTGTAGATGTGGTCCTTAGACTCTGAACATTAAAGTAAAAGATGTTGTCGAGAAGAGCAGAGCTCTAAACATGGTGTCGTTCAAACTGTGTTTATTTTAATTTACTGCATGAAGTTATTATCAGATTCCTTGATTTGTTATTGTTATTGAAATTATTTACTGTTCTACAGGGTTGAAGCCATTGAGCAGTAGGTGTTGAATTTGGGATGACTGTTCTGTGCATTCAACATTCAGTGCATGTACTGTAGGGAGTTAAATGCGTTGAAAATTAATTTGAATATTTTTTAATAACTGTTTAAATTGGAACATCTTATCAAATAATAATATTTATGAAAACTGTATTTCTCACTGGTAATTGGAATAACTTTTTCAAAAAATGACATTGTTCAAATACTTCCAGAAAACAAACTTCCCTTCACCAACCCTTAGGACCTGATAATCACTCAAACTCAAAGGATGATGCTGATGGAAATAGAGTAAATAAAACAATTAAAATAATAATAGTAATAATAATAATTGGGGACTGATAATCAATCAATCAATCAGTATTTAATTTATATAGCATCTTTCATAGTGGACCACCATCACAAAGCGCTTTACAAGATGCAGTAAATGATGCTCATCAGTAGTGGTGTGAGCGCCTTGCCGATGACCTGAATTCCTCCAATCCTCTCCAGTAGCCTTGCTCAATTTAATTAGACCTCAGCATTGCCACTGAGTAGGGTTAAACTCCAATCCTATTAGAACAAGGGCACTCTGGAATATGCTGAGCAAACAATATATAATATATACAATCTATTCACAAAATCGTATGGTTTAAAAGACAGTCATTTTGAAGCCGTGCAGTGTGACTAAACTGTTCTGGAAACCATTTCATAAGGGAATAAAATAATAACTACCAATAAATAACAACGGCTGCAAATTCACATGATTCCCAAAAGCATTTCTTAAGCGTGACATCAAATCCAAGACAAAAGGACACAGAATCAACAGAGGAAGAACAACTATTCCACATGCTTCAAACAAAACTGCATATTAACAAGGCCTCACCCATCACCCACCCCATTGCAACAGTCTCAATGAACAACCTGCTGTTTCTTACCGGCTATGAGGTGGGGACCATTCACCACTCGCAGATGAGAGCCCTACACAGCTCTCGAGGGCAGCAGCTTGTCTTTGAACTCTGCCTGGCCTGTGTGCCTCTTATACCGATAGCCATGGCTAATGGGATTAGCAGGTCATTGGTCTCTTGGACTCATCTGCTGAAGGACACTGTCTCAGAAGGGGGCCACAGCCTGCGTCACTCTCCTCCTCTCCTCCCTGAAATAGGTGTCCGATGATTAATGCATTTCTACTGCACAGAGTTGCACAATGGAACCATCAAAACCACAAAACTAGTAACAACTTAAAAGGGAGACAAATTGGTGTGCTATTGGTACTAGGTTTATATCTTTAATACACAATCCTTAAAAAACAAAAAAAACAAAAACAGGGACAGTAGTTTTTTTTAACTTCTAATATTTATTAATCACAAAAAGGTGTAGCGCTCATCAACAGTGACAAGCTGTGTAGCCGAAAACAACTGATACAGTCACAAAATAAAGGTATTTGATCATTTCAGCTTTAGAACACAAGACAATGACGTTTCTACCTCTAGGTCTTGATCAGATACAAATACAAACACAAGTTCTATGTATCATTAATTGAGGTTCTTTGGGGCTTTATACTGTTTATTATTATTATTATTATTATTATTATTAAATGTACCTTTACTCTCTTGCTTTGCTAATTTGGGCCCTGTGTTTTTGTATGGTGCTAGTATTTAATTTGTTTGCCAGTGATCTACAATAATGAATTTATTCAATCACAAGGTAATCTGTGGTCTGGACAGCACCACTGAAATGTAAATCTCATTTCAACAGTGAGATTACCCCGTGTAAATAATCCCCAAATCTCAAAGCTATGCTGTTGAAACCAATGTGTTAACCTAATTAAAAAATAACACACTCTTAGAGAGGGACACAAATTGAGTTCAGTGTTCGATTAGTCTTGGTAGAGCAATTGCATTCGGAGAGGCAGTGGGAGACAGGATTATCTTGCTTCATTAAGTGATATGGTCAGTTGCCTTTCTCCCAGAGGCCAAATGAACCCCTACAATACCAACTCCGTACTGCCAGCCAGCATACTGAACACATCACAGTTCCACTTCTATTAAAAACAAAGCTGTGAAAGAAATTAACAGTTCATTTCATATGTTTATACATATTGATATACTAATAAGAATCACTCATTGGTATATTGCACTGCAATATTTCTGCAAATATGTTAAAATATATAAAAGCATTAAATAATGGATTGTAAATACCAATAACAGTTCACATGTATTATTTAGAACAAGTTCTCTTTTATAATGAAATCTCAGAAATTTGGGGGACTCTAATAATGAACATCCAGCATTGATGTAACAGCATAATACAATAGTAAGAACACATAACAATTACATTTCTGTTTATTGTCACGGATTAAGCAGGGCTTCCTAGCACTGTCTGAACTACCTAGGGGGAACAGCAGGAGGTGTCAATCAATACCGCCACTGAGTACAATGGATAATTAAAATGATTTAAACCCACATGATTACTAAGTAGTGCTGTACATGCGAGCGTGACAGTTGATTACTTTGCAGATTGTTTTGAGAGGAGCAGCAGTAGTGTAAACTGCCCTTCTGGTGACTCTTATTGCTGTCGTGAGGTAGGTTGTGGGAAGGAGGTAGGGGCTTTGTAAAGTGCTGAGCTTAAGACCCAATGATTATTACTTCAGTTGAAAACCTCTTTGGAGCTGTGTAAATTGGTCAGCCTCTTGCATCACTGTGAATAAAGACTTACCGACTGCCAAAGTTACTTCACAGCTACAGCACTGTACAGATTCCCTGCATCCCAGACTACTAGAATCCCCATGATGCTTGAGACACTGAACTGGAAGGAATCTGTTAGTTCCACTTAGAATTGTTTGAATGGAAATGTTGATTCATAGCAGGAGACTAGTTAACCTAAAGTTAAAGAATTTCAAGAACAGTAAACTGACCTGAGCCAGACCCAACCCCAAAACACTCTGGAATGAGACGTCAGTCTGTGTAAGAGGATTAGGGACTGCAAGGAGGCTGTTACATTTTAGTAATATATAGTTAGGCCATTTCATTTCAATGACAGTTTAATAATACACATTTTACAATAACTGGGTCATGACCAGAAGACATAATCGAAGTCCTACAAAGAGACTGCACAAAATATTTACTTCAGTAGTCATATTTTTAAATGTATGGTTCCAGTGGAAGCCAGCATAAAGTGACAATAGTTTAACACTGCATTCATATAAACAGTACAGGAACATAGACCTGAATATTCAGAAGTACCCAGTGTTGTCATTTGGGTTTACAAATGTCCAAAGCCATTTCAAGTCCAATTTTAAAGTTTCAGGTAGACCTCCTTTTATAAATAGAACAGAAAATGTACAAATTACTCTCTCCGATTATCATCCTGCAAAAAATAGGTTTATTTTTTCGGTCCCTTTTGCAATTTGATTTAGGATTTTTGTTGATTTAAAAGCTGGAGACAGAGACTTGATCCTTGCTGCTGTTTTATTTTACATTCATCAATCTAATCTCCATTTTTAAAAATGCTTTGATGTTTTCGTCCCTGACGTGCTCCTCTATTGCCGCCAGAGCCCTCTCCCCGCCGTCTCGGTAATACTTCAGGAGTTCCTCTGTGTAGGGAATCCACACGCAGTTCGAGCAGGCGCTCATACAGCACTGCAAGGGTGGGGGCTGTGGAGGGAGGCCCAGGGGTGCGCTGTTGTGTTTTGGGTCTGTCTCGTCCCCCTCTGTTCTAGAACCCCCCTCCACATGAGTCCTTCCCTGGCTAGTTCCACAGTCGGGAGTGTCCTGGGAAGCAGAGGTGGTGGACAGGCCTCTGCAGCCCACGTGATGGAGTGCTTGTGCTGCTCCACAGAGCTTACCTGCTAGGATGGGAGTGAAAAAAGACACAAGGTGCTTCTGACTGAGGTCATAACGGGGGACGTTCCAAAGCTGGGAGAGGAGCAGAAACAGCATTGTAAAATATTACTGACTGGTCTTGCAAACTGTGCTTACTTATTTAACACTTCTGTGCGTAACAGGAAGGAGGCTGGGCACAAAGCGACGACCCCACACATCGCAAGCAAGCGTCTTAACCACAATGCAAAACAGCCGGGCTTATCTTCAACCCTAAATCAACCCTGTTTGTGTTCCAACCAGGTCCTCTGGTTACATACAGTTTGGTCAGTAAAATTTGTATTTTTGGTTACATTTTAATTAAATGTCTTAATTTGTGCAGTCGTGCAGTACAAGCCCCCTCACCCCCATGCTGTTGTCATGCACAGGCCTAATGTAACAAAAGCCATCACAACTGTGATAATTTTTAATGCATACACATACATAATAATACAGACGCGTCTATCTTTTTACTCATTTAGTACAGCAAAGGCTTTATGCGAAGGTCAGGATGACACTGCACTTGTCTTTCAGACTAGTTGTGGCTTGATAAACATGATTTCAACCCACAATAGCGACATTCTCAGTGAAAACTGATGAGTGTTACTCTGTGTTTACTAACTCACCTTACGAAACTCAGCTACTCGCCTTATACTCCTCTGAACAGATAACGGTAGCATTCTAGAAATAAATGTGGCATTACTGCATTAACTGCAATTCCTGGTTAACAGACGACATTACTATTATTATTATTATTATTATTATTATTATTATTATTATTATTATAATAATAACACCCATCTGTATATTATTATTGTTAAACCCACTCCTTGTTCATCTATACCCGTTTCTGCACAACATAAACAAAAGGCACTGCGCATGTGTCAGTGTTGTGAGTCCACAGAAAGTTCCGGTTGACAAGCAGCTATCTCTTCATTTTACCGACCGCAGAAAGAAAGCTCTACCTTGAAAAATGAGCGATTAATACAACCAGACTAGCTGATCGATTTAAGAACGACGTCAGGACGAGATTATTTTCTAATGATTTTAAAAGGCTTCCAGAGATAACATACTCAGACGTCTATCATTACTTGGCGGACAGTGCTGTAGAAACAGTAAGGTGTATAAATGGTTAGATGCTTACAACCACTTTTTTTAGTGGGAAGTACACAGCATTTGGATATATCAATCGGGGGACAGTGATGCGTGTGTGTGTGTGTACGGAGAAGTCGGGGCGAGTCAGGTTGTTCCAAAATTGTGCCTGGGTTGTGGCTAAAGTAGTGATGAGGTATACCGTGGTCAGGGTAAGTTATTGAGGACCTGCTCAGTTTTCGCTAAAACCAAAGTAAAGCGTATTACAACAATCGATTTCACAAGACCTTATACAACTTAAAAACAGGGTCGGGGGCAATTCCTTTTTTTCAATTCCATTTTCAATTATTTTTAAGAATAATTTCTAAATTCCAATACTTTAAAATGGAATTGGAATTGAAAAAAAAAAGGTTATTGAAGAAGAAGGAGGATAGGAAAGAACAGAGAGAGGAGAAGGAGAAGTTTATAGGTACCGTGTGTGTGTGCACATGCGTGTGTTACTTATGCATGAGATGACATTTACATTCTGCTTAATGTAAGTCTCTAGGACCCAGTCACAACACTTTAACTGATTTAAGACTGCATTCAGTTGCAACAGAGGTGCATTGCTTATTCCCATCTGTTGTGTTGCTTTATTTGCATAGCTGTCGAGATGCCTTAACACACAAAACTCTAGAAGTAAACATTTTGACAAGCTCTCTATGCACTTTTAGTTTGGGGCTGTGCAGGAGTGTGTAACTGTCTCACTCTGTGTTTCAGGGGAGGATGAAGGGGCTGCTCCTGCCCTCCTTGATGGGCACACCCCTGGCTGCTGGTACTGGCTCATTAAAGTCCTCAGTGGCCAGGCAGAGGATGATGCTGGAGGAGAGAGAGAGAGTTGTCAAGGCTTACCGGGACTTCAAGAAAATCAAACATGAGCGTCTCCTCTCCAATACAGCCAGCCTGAAGCGGCAGCAGAACCTCAAGTAACAGCCAGGAACAGCAGCGACACAATGACACTGGGGGGCTAATATGTAAACCCTGAGAATCATTTTTATTGACTAGAGAAAAATGGACAGTACGCCAGCCCAGCGCTTTGGAAGTTTTCTCAGCCAAGCCACTAGGTGGCAGTAGAGACTTGAACTAAAAAATACCAGCCCCTGATTAGGATCATCCATCACCAATAACTTTCAATACAGAGCTATATGGACTATTTTCTCCTTGATGATTTAATAATTATGATTGATACTGGGAATATTGTTGAAGAACTGAGCTTAACAGCATGTTACAAGTGCCGTTCCAACTCAGACCGTTAACGGTTGTAAGTTAAATTCACTCACAATTGTTGTCTTGCATCTTCTTGAATCTTCAAATGCTTTCCCTTCACTCTAATGGCTTGTTTCTCAGACCTCTGTTAGCGCTAATCTTGAACTACCTAATGTTACCGTAACTAACGCACAAGCAGAGATTCAGAACTAGGAAACCATTCAAAAATGACCTTGTCATACCCAGACCCAATCTCAGCTGAGCTCCGGCACAATGGCTTGGTTTAAATTAAATTATAAAAAGTGACTCTAAATCACAAGAAGCCTGTGCTACACATGTTACATAAAATACACATGCAAAGAATAACTACAATGGAATACAAAGCACTTCCATCTGCCCTCCCGATTGTATTTAAAGTGCATTCTTGCTGCTTCCTTTGTGGATTGCTCAAGTCTGTGATGTCATTGATTTTCACAGACTCCTGTGAAAGTGTTGCGTTGGAGAGGGAATGTCACATGATAAAACGCGATGGTCCTTCTATTGTTAATGCTAACGCTTCCCTTCCTGGAACACTACACCAGGACTGTGTTCCGCTTGCATTAACATACTATTTGCTTGTGGCTTGGCATTCACGTTTAGTTAAGAATTTAGATGCTGTCATATCTATCAGCGTCACACACTCACACAATTAAAATGTTCCATTACCCAGGTAACACACCTCCAGACTACACAGGTTGGTGATATGTACAATAAATCAGCACAGATTCACCCTGAGATAGCAGTAGGGCTGTATATTTTGCTTATGTCATGATTTTAAATACAGTATAGTATTTATGAAAGCAAAAAAAATAGCGTTGTCACATTGGTCATTTTTTTTTCTAGCATTATTGTACAACAAAATATTAAGTGCTTACCTGAAAAAGAGTGAATGCTAAGTTGTAGAGTATTTAGTTATTGTAGAGTGTTTAGTTTTTTATGTCAACCTTTTAAAGACATTCTATTTTCACCTTCGCTGAATTAGCAAACAAAATAAATACATTAATAAAAGTAAAAATAACACTAGACACATGTCCCCTTGTACTGGACAGAGCGATCTTTAGCAGACATTTCTGATCTTTGATGCAGCTGGTGATTTTTGTTGAGGATGTGTTAAAGAAATCGTGCAGCTCTATGCAGTGTGTGTTCAATCATTTACTGGAAGCAAACAAAAGTATCTGCCAGGTTCCTGGATAAAAATATCCTTAAATTCTATCGTAAAGCACATTACAGATGTAGGCTGTGAACTATGCATTATATGCAGAGTCACTTACAATAGGACACTGATTTAACATCTCATCTACAGGACTTGCTCAGGGTCACTCAATGAATCAGTCAGTAGCAGAGGTGGGATTTGAACCAATGAGATGCCTTAGCAGAGTGATCGATTTCAATTAACATTTCAGTAAAAGACACGGCAAACAGAACCGACAACTCAGTACTCGTTATTCTCGCAATATGAGAGCTCAGATTTACCTCAATAAGACATTTAAAATTGAGAAGATTTAACATGGTACAAATGACCCTTTCAAGGTCTTTGACCGTTCTTAGACCTGGTTATTTAGAAGGATCATGGTACACTGCCATATAACCTTCCTGGGTCTGACCTGCCTGCCCTGAATATGTACAGGGTGTTGAATTCCATGTAAATGGGGCTGGACAGGTGTGTGCTTAGAGGATGCAAAGCTGGTATGGGTGTGTTCACAGCATTGATAAATCTGGCCCAATGTGTGGAAGGGGGAGGGGGTGGTTGCTAAGGAGATGTGCCTGATTGAAGCCCCACTGCACCACCCTGGGGGTGTTGCTGGGTACCTGCTGGAAAGCCTCCCGTGTGTCCTCACCCACCCTGGCACTCGCACAGACTCAGGGATCTGCTTCATGTTCAACAGTCAAGAAGAGCAGCTTTGGCTTTGGCAGTCAACCTGGGGCTTGGGTTTCCAGCGCTCTAAATACGACCGAAAAAAAAGTCCACTGTGCAAAGTGAGAGTTTGCACTTCTTTGTGTGTGTGTGTGGATGAAATTAGACAAAACGTCCCTGTAGACAACAACTCCTGAAATACTCCTATCTGAAATGCAATTTAGCCTTTTCTAGTGTCAATGTATTTATTCAGTTTATGGTTGGTAGGTAAATCGCTTCCCAAAACATGTGCCTGTTTACAAGAGCCACAAAACAGGAAATGTCCTGACAGCAACCTCATCATTTAAAGGGAAATAAGGAAAACAAAAGCAGCCACAAAAGCACCTGTTTACCCAGTACATAGATTGAGATTAAAGTCATTTTTTATATCCTGCATTGGGTTAAGAAATAAGGCAGGACACTTTGCAATACTTAAAATAGATTACAGGGCATTAGAAGTCAAATAATTACATTTTAGTGACTGGGTAATTACCAATACTGTCTGCTTTTACATGGCGAGGACAATATGACACATTTCCACCATTTAAGAGCAGAGACAATGAGGAGTGACCTTGCTATTACATGTTTATATATGCCTCTGAGTCTAAAGGACCACAATCATCAGATATAGATTATAAAATACAATGTATAAGACGACTGTTTCGGCTGATGCCTTCACCAGTGCAATGGCATGAGGTGTTAGGAAACTTTTGAATGTTTGTTTCTTATATGGATCTCAGAACATAAAAGTTCTACTAGAAGGAAAGATCCTAATTACCCGGTAGCTATGCAATTTGCTGAATATGCACACCCTGTCTCCTCTTTGTAATTTACTGGAATAGAGAAAGCGACAATGTCTGTAAGAGGAGGTGACCTTGATTTGAAATGGCTTAAAAGAGAAACATATTGGATTTATACTTTAGAAACTTTAAACTTTAAAAGGATTAAATGATGAATTGGATTTTAAACCTTTTTTTGAAATGATCTACTATGTGCTTTGTATGATGCTAATTACTTTATTTATCATTTATTAGATGTGTGTATCAACCTGTAATGTTATAATATGTCTTGAATCTAAACATTCAAAAAATGAAAAGACTCAAACAATGAACTGTCCTCTAAACCTCACTGACTATGATTATTATCTTGATTGATAGCCTCTGAGGTTCGTCATAACTGTACGTGTGGTATCTTAATTTAAATGTGTACCTTACTGGTATATGCTCTTGTATTCTAAGATACATTTTGTTGTGCGTTTGGTTCATTTAATGGATAATGAACACACCTGTAATAATAATAAAAAAAATGGATCTCTTTTTTTAAAAAAAGGAAAATATCTGTTAAGAGAGGAAGATAATTAGGCCGTTCCCTGATTATCACCTGAAAGGATATAAAAATGTATTGAACTCTGAAATGTTTGTTTGCTAGTTGTCCTGAAAAAGGCTGAGGCTGAAACACCGACAGAATACTTTGTCTCAAGTCCCACATTGGATCTTGGTGATTTGGATGTTTATAATAAAGCACAGGAGCTGTTTTCCAGAACTTTTTTGCGTTTCATCTGTTTTGTTTTCAATTACCTGGCAACAAAATACTGTGTCCACACCTGTAGGGTGATAAAAAAAGGTGCGCTACAGCAATGAAATGTGGCAAACTTTGAAATGTGTTTGTGACACTAGCATCTTTCCTCAAAGAGAAAAACTGTAATATAGCTCAGACGATATGTGCAGGAACTTTTCAAACTGCATGATAATCAAGGGTGCAGTGAAAGTGATACTGGAGCTAGTGATGAGTAAGCAAGTGAGAGTGAAACTTCATTCACTTTGCTGTTGTTGCGTTATTAAATACAGTCTAACTGCACATTGAATAAGTAGAACACTCAATGGTACTTGCAACAGTCTTACCTGGAATGATCCCTGCATAGTTCTATCTCTGGGCTCTAGCAAGAGAAAAAGTAAAGAAGCACTTTTCCAAGCTATGCCTTTGTAGTAAAAAGATTAAAGATTAAAGGTGTTTGAATAGCTGTGATACAAAACAACATCATGCAATTGCAAGCAAATCAAAGGTGGATCCATATTGGGAAGTCAAGTTGTGTACTCGTGAAACTGGTGCCAAAATCATTGACATTTCCGGGTAGCAAAATATGAAAATGATCAGGAATGAATGTCAAATGAATGCATTGTTATAGTACTGCCTTCCCTAATATGACAGGTCAGCCACCACATTATGTAAGCAAAACTCATAGTTATAATAATAAAAATAATAATAATAATAATAATAATAATAATAATAATAATAATAATAATAATAATAATAATAATAATAATAATAATTAAAAAATATATATATATTTTAGTGAACTGGCTGGTGTCTTGATTGAGACGTTGCATTTTAAACAGTTGGTTAGCAGCTTGCTCTCAGGTGCACAGCTGGAGATGCCTGTGATAAGAGTTTAACAATGTTCTCTAAGTCCATGCTGTGCCTGTTTGTTTGTATCATTTACTGCATATGCAAATAGGTAACATGAGTCTCTCGAAGGAAACATTGAATGAGTTTACAAAAAAACACAGAGGCCATTTAAAAGGCCTAACCCTAACCCTAACCCTATAAGAACTGATTTAATAGGTCATCAATATTTGAATTCTCTCAGCTGACCCGTTGCTGAAAGCATGGCCTGTTTTTTCTACACCTAGGCCCCTTTTTGCTCTCTTGGATCACAGTAAGATGGTTTATTGCAAAGCAAATAGCAAAAGAACATAACGCACCTGAAGAGGATAACGTCACAAAGCAAATAAACTGCTCGGACTTTCATTAAATACCAATAATGCTTTAGCAATCCCTTTGTGTATCTGTGTACATTTCCGTGAGGGCGTGTGATGGTAAATGTGAATGTTACCTCTATAGAGCCTAGGTGGGAAGTGTCAATCAGTGAAAACGGTTTTATGGCACGATACCTCATGGTCCAGGAATGGGAGTCTGTATTAATCACTGACCTGACACACACGACTGGTCTTATCAATCAGGGAAGGGCTTCGTGGCTCCTTGTGGTAGTTTTTTTAGCTGTTTGCAGATTCCAATGCCATAGTCAAGAAAGTGTGTCTTGTATTTTTTTTGTATATATTTACAAAGTAGGAACAGAAGAATAAGTAAAGCAATACCGTGTTCAAAGTTAATTTCTAATGCATTGTGATTGTACTTTATTCACTATTGTGCTTTCAGCAGAGCATTTAGGTAGTATAAACATGATTGATTGATCTTCCAACCTTAATTATTCATTTGAACCAATTAAACCCCGGGACCAGAGCTGCCTGCCCCTACTCTCCATGATCTCTCCAGCCAGTGGAATCAGCAGGTTGGACTGTAGAGAACGACGCTAGCATTGCCTCTGAAGTCATAGGGATTTCCACCCATTATTCTCAAACCTTACCAAATATTTCACTGTACAGTATGCCCATCAAAAATATTAGAATCAGAATGTAGCATGTAAAATGCTGAGGGTTGCATTGCCCAATACTCCAGAAAGGTTGCTCTAAAATGAAATCAGGTAATATGCCTATGAAATGAATGTTTCCTTTGTTTTGTTCGATGGAAACTATAATGAACAAACTACACTGAAAGGATCATGAAGTAGTAAGTCCGTGCATTTTTAGCTATGCTATGCTAGTAACTACTAGCATGGCCTCTTGGTGTGTAACAGTAGATTCCTACATGAGGAAATTGTGCAGTGTTATTGAAATATCTCAGGAATGTATCAAGCATTGATGAATTTCGTATGCTGTGTATGTAATTTACAGTTTTAAAGTTGTACTTAAATATGTTCCATATTGCCACATTTTATAAGCTCAGGGATAGGTGTCTTTGAAAACCACAGATGAACTGCATTCATGGTGCACATAAGTTAGTGTTATTTTAGGAATGAATTACCGCAAACCTGGCAGGGCCTGGCTAACATTCCACATTGTGGCCTTGTAATATAATAAGGAATGAGGTTTGTGATTAATAAACTGTTTATCTGTTAACATGGTGAGTCCACAAAGGATTCATTATACCCCCAGTTCAACGTCCCGTAAACCTGTTTCAGTAACACAGTTTTATAAAAAAATATATGTTTTGTGGCTCAGTTTTTATAAAGTATGTATAATTGTGCCTTGCTGGGGATACAGTAAACAACATTATGAATTGTCAGAGTAGCTTAATAACTTCTAAATAATAACACGTACCCCTGCCCTTCGATTACTGGCTCAGATTTTATTCTTCTTTGGGCCTGGCTGGTTTCCATGGTAACTAATGCCAAGCTTTATTTTTCTTCTTAACCTTTTTTGTTGTTGTTGTTGTTGTTAATGATAGCATGACCATGTCTATATGTGTCTATTTCTACAAGTTTTGACTTCTTTAATTGTGTATGTGCCAGGTAGACTCATAGGTCAGGTGATTTATTTTTTTTTTTCAGAATCCGTGCACAATCTGAAATATATACGTCCAATAATTAGAGATATGTAAAGAAAAGAAAAAGAAAAATAGTTGAAATTGAGTACTTGTAAAATAAACACGTTGTTCCCTTCACAAACAAACCCTCGCCCTGCAAGCAAATGGTGTACAAAGGTTATGATTGCGCATATATTGAGGTCAGGTGTCTAAGCTTATCTGACATTAGTGCTTGTATCTGCTGCATATTGGGGCCCCTAATGAGTTCATATATAAATATATATCTTTTTTTCAGATACATGTATTGTCCTGGGGGTGTGGAAACATTTTCATAAGTGCCTGAAGCACGGTCTTCGGTTCTTTTACTTTCCATAGCTTTCTGTTTCGTGTTTGGGGTGCATTGACGGCTCTCTGACAGTACAGAAAATACTCTCTATTAAAGCCAGTCAAGGAACCAACAAAGCATTACCTTAACCGTGGGGTGGTCTTAATACTGAAGGTCTGTTAACATTGAAGTCAATGCAATCTGTAAAAATATGGCCTTAGCTCTGGGGCGAGTCCCGAGAAGGATGTTAAAAAGGGATGTACTTCTTATTGTATTGTTTTCTAGTTTATAATAGACATGTTGCTGTCTTTTGTAGGTCCTACACTTGCTGAAATGAAGTTTATTCAGCTTATGCTCCTCACAGATTCAAATGTTAACCACACACCTGTTTGATTTGAGCTTGGTCTGGTTCTATTTGTGTCCACGGTATCAGCAAACTGTTGACAACACATTAGCTCCATGGTAACATGTCCACAACACTGTTCAATATTGTTAAGTCATGCCAATCACTAATTGCTCCAATGCATCTTATCCTTTTTATAGAGGTCATCACTTGCAGTGAATAAACCACGTAGTTCTTACATTAATATATCCTATGCAGGGTGTCTCTTATCATAACTGAAATCATTTTGAAAAGTTTGAGAAGCCAGCTTTGCTTAGCTGTCCTTTCTCCCAAATTGCCTCATAATGTATTATAGAGTATAACATGTTTTAATATTTTTTTAATCATATTTAAGATTAAACTGACATTCTAAGTATAGTATAGTATAGTATAGTATAGCCCTAAGGCAGTACTAATGTAAAATAACTGAAACAGTAAGAAAAGTTGATCTGAACCAGGATTCAGTTTATCTTACCAGTAAGAAATATAATGTAGTTTGATACTGTCACAGTCAAAAAGAAAGAGAGAAAAAAGGTGCTCAAAGACTGCTCAACTCAAACATAATACATTCCCACTATCGCCACTGGTCATATCCAAACAAGCTGGACTAATAGGGTTAGTTGCATTCATCAAAGATTGTTCATTTTAATATATTTTCAGGTGATCTTTTTTGCTAATGCCAGTATTGTGTGTCACATGAAATGCTGCAGATTATCAGTGTATGGAATTTGCAAGCATGCATCCTTTTCCTGAGGAGTTATCATGCTGAAGTGCCAGACGTGGCTATGTTTGTTCCCAGGGAAAACTGCCAGTCTGTGCTATTACACAAGAAGACCAGTTCTGTTTAAATATAACAAAAACACTACAATATAATAAGCAATATAAATCAAGCTGAAAAATAAAAATAGAAAATAAAAAATTACAAAATATTTTATACACCCAATGCTGTACCTAATTAGTAACACAGTTGCAACACAGTGAAGTCCTATAAATTTTTTTTAAAAAAAGCATCTGTCATAAAAAGTCAATGCAGTCAACTGCACAGAAGTCCATAAAATATGCCAATATATATATATATATATATATATATATATATATATATATATATATAAATCAGATATCAGTTTGCATGTGATCTATTCTGGGTGCAGTTTTTCATACACAGTAGTTGCTTTGAATTGTAATGTACTGCTGCTGCCGTCTCTCTGCCTGCCTGCCAATTCGAGGACCACAAAACTGAGGTTGAAGTTGGTTCTGCGCCACCTGTATAAACAGGCATACAGACAGAATAAATACATGCAGCCCCTATTAAACACTTTGGTAACTGTATACCAGGGTGTGTTCCTTATAAATACATTCTTTAATTGCATCAATTTAATGCCTTGTATACATTTCTACACATCTTTACTTATTTATCTTTAATGAAACACGATTATAATTAATGATAACTTTTGGTATCATTGATAGAACTACATGAAAACCTTTTAAAAGACACTACAGTGCACTAATGTTATACTTGGGATAATCTATTTAGCAGATTGATAAGCAAAGCAGAAAGTCACACAGATGTAGATAGCGCTCTGTGCTTACAGTACAGCAGCAGTATTTTCCTATCAGGCATTGTTTCCTCACAGAAGAGTGTGATATGTGGCACACTGTGTGCTCTGCTCTCTGGACAAACCTTAGCCTCCAGCATGGAGATAAGGGATGTTCTTCTTTACGGCCCTGTTCTCTCCATTAGATTTTAACCCATGACCCACCCCTGTAAAGTTCTGGTGACCTGGTAAAGGGACCTGGATTAAATCTAAATTATACGACTGTTCCTACATTTTATATATATATATATATTTTTGGGCCTGTTCATATAAAATATATATATAATGTAATATATAAGGAAAACATGTAAGTTAATATATTAGGTCCAGTCTGTGTCTTCTCACTCATCAGAAGGGAATGAAGTCCAGTCTGTGTGCCTTTCACCATAAGGTTTGTTCCTTCAATTCAAAGTGCTATCATGTACAGGAAAGGCATTGACAAGAAAAAGACAGAGATGCCTTGTTAGTGCCATTGCCTGTTAAACCTTCCTTAAAAAGCCTTGACACCTTAGTGACACGTCTACTCTGCAAGTGATAACAAGCAACGTTTCCTCAAGGAGCCTCAAGGACTGAATGACTCGCACACTCTCTCTGTGGTGAGCGCTAATGGGCTGAGGGAGGCCCAGAGCAGGGATAGCAAGCCTTCATTAAAATGGGCACCATGGCAAACCACAGAGCTCATTTCAACAAAAACAACAAGATACTTATTTCAAACATTATGTAAGAACGAAACCAAAGACATTGAAAATGCTCTTGTCTACCAGACTATGGTTGCAGAGTTACTTGGATTCTATGAATTGTCTACAGGCATTAGGATCTTATGCAAAACTGAATATGCATCTTGTTGGCTTTTACATGTGACCTGCACATGGAGCCTTCCAAGACTAAACAGTTTGAATCATTCAATTATAAAATAACTAACAGGTGTAGGAATGGGTCTATAAATGAGATCAAACAGTTTTTTTTGTTCTAGAGAATACTATCAGCTCTCCAGCTATCATATAAGGACTTGCATCTTTTTAATTGGATCTGCGTAAATTACCTTTTGTTTGCACTGATGCAGGTCGACAGAGACTTTATTTGTTGTACAGAATCATTTATTTTTACAACAGCTGTTTACATTAAGCACCAAGCAATTAGCTTATATTGTTGCTATCCATTAAAGTGATTCATCCGCTTCCTTGCAAAACAACATGTGTGCTGTGCAGCAAAGCAGATCTGCTGACACTTCATTAAAATATATTTAAAAAATCTGAGTTATATGATATATGCCCTGGATTACCACAGCTATTTAGTATGGGTGTGATGATACTCATTCTCATAAAATACCTTTATATTATATATATATATATATATATATATACTATATATATATATATATATATATATATATACACATTACATGTGTGGAGTGGAGTGGAAAACAACTGAGTAGTACCAATCAATTAATTGTCATTGGTTGGTACTCAATTGAAAAGGTGAGGGAAGGACAGCTTTTCTTGTTTAAAATCAACATAATGGGAACAGGATATATTCAAAAACAGGCTGTCACTATGGATACATGCATCCAAATATAAACTGGTGTTTTTCAAGGGTGTGGCAGCACTTTCTAGCAAACGTTGACGTGTGTGGGGCGGAAGGTTTTAAATATCCAGGTAAATAAACATTCCCTCAGGCGTCTAATCTTAAATGTGCGGACCACTGAAATCTGAGTGATGTTAACACCCGGGCTGTTTTAGATGGGGGTTTATGAGGTCAACAACCCTCACAGTAAAATGTAGGTTTGGTCAAATGCCCCAACAACAACAAAATTAAAGCATGTACAATTGTTGTTGCTAGAGTTCACAACTTTATTCATTTTTCGATAGTCAATTATTAGGCATATAAAAAAGAATTATTTTATATATGTAGCAACATTTATGAATGCTTCAAATCAAACGTTGACTACTGTGAGTAATAAAGTGTGTAGCCTACATTATAAAATATAATATACTGTAATTAAATACAAGAAATACTATAGGCAGTCAATGTCGTTTTCCACATTTTACTAAATTGCTCCTGGTCATGTAATAATCCCCTTATTGATTAATCAATGGATGAGTCAGCAGAATGCAGAGGCTGTGATGTGATCTGATGTATAGACACAGATGGAGGGAGGGGCTGGTTTATTTTTGTACTGAAATACAGAGAGAAAGTGAATGAGCCCACAGAGTCATTTGATCACTCTTCAAAGCTGATCCGGCTGCAGAAAAACAAAAACAAAAACAACCACTTTCGCTGCAGAGCAGAGAAACCTGGCTGATAGTTGAACCAGATAAGCTGATGGCAACTCCATAACTTTGAGTCCCATCAGCTATTTCCAGAGTTCTCAATTGGACCAGCGTGGGCCATTGGTCACCTGCTGTGCAAAGGCTCTTTGCTTTTTATATTTGCATCCTCTTTATTTTTCAATAAACCAAAACATAAATAAACACAGATACGATTGTGGAGAGATCGTGAGGGGTAGAAAGTGGGAGCTGAAGTGTTTGGAGTGGAGTTCTATCTCCTGGCATGATGAGAGAGAAATTAAATAGAGGGTGTGCCTTTAAGGGTGTGTATGTATGCTGGATAGCTGCCGTTGTCCATTGTGCTAGGCAGGGTGACTCAGGTTTTTCAGCAGCCCCTAATTACAAACGCATTCCGGAAATCAAAGGGATAATCGGGAGCAGATTCCACTTTCACAAGGGAGACTGTCAGCCACATTCCGCTGTTAATGTTATTCTTAAACTGTGTTCACCTGGCACTCCCACAGATGAAACCAGAACTATTAATTTCTGTACAAAAGCTCTAGTTTTAATATAACTTAATATCTTCAGCTTGGCAAAGGGCGCAAGACAAACCCAACTCTATTCACACTGGCTCCAGCACAGACTCCTCAAAGGTGCTACCGTGCCTTACTACCATCTTTTTCAGTGTTTGAGGCCAAATTACCAGGAGGTTTGGCTTTTATTTCCATTTTTGAACAGCCTCCACTGTGTTTCACTGTGCAAGTTTGGACTGGAGCTGGGGGAAGGTACACCACAGAAGAGCAGCAGCTCCACTTGACTTAACAAAAGTGACGTCAAAGTACGAGCGGCACTCCGAGTCAAAATCACCTAGAGACAGAAAGAACAAACAGAAAGCCAGTACTGATCTCTGTGGGGCTCCTGAACCTAAAAGACTGATACCTTCAGTGTGCACCAGAAATCAGCCGCTACTGTTAACCCCTACACACCCACAGACCCGTAACAGCACTGCAGTACCTGTGTAATACCCCATTTAGTTATATTAGTCATTTTTCTGATTTTCGTAACCCGGACAGGTGCTTGTCAACTTAATGAATAAAATTCATGCACACACATACATATATCACAGACGTTTCCTTCATACCGAATATCAAGCTCTCCGAGTTGGATTGCCTCTTCACACAGACATTTGCCTTTTCAAAATGTTCTACAGGACGCCCTGTGAATCCCACAGGAATGTTTGTGTTAGTTCACGAGTGCATCATAATTACATTTGAGTAACCAGCTTGTTTCATGCAACGAATCCTTTTCAATCACAGATCTGTTGACTCACAAAGCCGATGAGTCGAACAGCATGTTGGAGTGCAGTCCAGGATTTGGACTGCCTGAAACCCGACACCTTGTGGATTTGTACTCTGCTGTTCTCAGTAAAGCCAGGGCCCAGGCCATGAATAGCTGACTGTGCAGCAAGCAGACAGGAGAGCAGGGAGCAGCAGGCTCAGTGCTGCTGCGGTTTGATTTTCAGAGGCAGGCGTCACTGAGATCCCTCTCTGTAGCCCCTCTTTAATAATTCAAAGAACAGCGGTGAGCTGATGCTGCTGTCATTGTATAACAGGGGTCACTGATCAGTGCCTAACTGGCAGCACCTATCTCACTTACACTTGTTTCCACGGGATATTCTCAAGATCGCAAAGCGTGCAATCTCTGGATCCTGAACATGCTCTCCATTTTAAATCGTTCTCATTCCATCAAGCATCCACCCGCACATGCACGTGCGCCTGAAGAAAATTGAAGTGGAACGGGCAGTGCTGTGCGATACCCTGCCGTTACGGATTCTTTTACATTGTGGTTAAGACGCTGGCTTGCGGTGCCAGGGGTGGCCGGTTCGCGCATAGCCTCCATCCTGTTACACATGCATGAATCAAGCACACGGAGATGAACGCAAACTCATAGTCTTATTAAAAGGGAACTACTGCAATTTCAACAAATGCTCAATAGGAATTAATAATACATGTTAAAATGAAAAACAATTAGGCAGATGGCAAGTGCTCCGTTACTATTTGAACTTTAATTAAAAGCTCAGGTCCCATCTTCAATAAAAAAAGAGATAACAGGTGTCATATTAAAATAATAAATGTATGCATTACTTGACAGCAGTTGTGCAGGGTAGCAGGGCTTGTACAGGTGGGCTTGTGTGCTTGTCTCTCGCCACAAGCTGTCCTACTGCAGAAATGAAAGAAATCAAAGTAAGCATACCAGGATTACCTAATCAAGAGCAGAGCTAAAGCTGCTTGCAAACTGTGGGTAGATTACAGGTGTGTTCTGTGGCTGTAGAAGAGAGACATTTAGAAATAAAAACAACACAATGGGCGCTGTATCACAGACTGCTGTGGAACATCACATTTATTTTCCATAATTAACTCCTGCCCAAGTTTTATGACTTATCTTCACAATAAACTGAGCAGACTTTCCCTCCGAAGAGACATTTTGCAACAATCAGAGATTAAGCTTGCCAATTTACATAAAAAAAAAGATAACTGCAACACATCAATGCACATTTGTCACATTTAGATATAGGTCAGTATTATTTTAAAAATTAGTGTAGCCTACTGGTACTGGTCATATATTTAAATAAGTAATACAATTTCCATTAAACTTTTGGGCACAATTCAATTAACTTTTCAGCAGAGTAATTCATGCAAAAAACCAATGTGTCAGTGTTGAGACACCTGATTTAAGGTGGCATTGCAAGGTTATATTTTTTCTCATTGATTGTCCAGGAATACCATCTTTAGCTATAATATACCAATACCACCTTACAATGTCTCTGTGTCTCTATCTGATACCATTATGCAAATGTACTGTTGGAGATATATATCAGGGACAATTTTCTGGTTTATTTCCTGCTAAAACAACTCCCCCAGTTTAACACAATGGTCACAGTTTGTTTAACAAACCTGAAAACATTCAATTGACATCCACCTCTATCTTGCAAACACTGCATTGAAGCAAGCGCCTAGTTAAAATAACAGAAAATGAGAAGAAACAAAACAAAAACAGTAAATTCAGTCAACTGAAATGTAAGGCATTCCCTCTCTGGTGCACAGCTGGAGAGACTGAAGACAGTACTCACTATTAAACCCTTAGGCACATCATGGTGATCACAGGTCCCATGGATTGTTTGCGACTGCTGCTAAAGTGACAGCCATATTCTGGGCATCTGGAGAGCAATGATGACTTTGTTTTTTAGCTGAAGATGCATTTTAGTACAGCTGGTTAGGCGTTATTTGAACCCTGTGTATATTCTATGCTCGGGGAGCACTAAGTGTGCTTGCATTATTGATGCAGCCAACTTGGCTTTCTGAATTTTTTGTCTTGGTTCTGTACTGGTGGATTCACGGAAGCTTTACTGCTGCATGTGGGTGCAGATCGCATCTAGAACAGCAAGCTGCTTCGAGTCCTAGTTATTGAGTTATTAAAACACTGCACCTCCTCCTCTTTGTCTGGCTGTAGGAGTCACACTATCTGCACAGTCCAAACCAGCAGCAAAAAAAAAAAGAAAAAAAAATTCAACGGTCAGCAAGGAGAGAAGGGGAGAAAAGGAAGGTGGTGGGGGTTTGTTTATACCTGCCACATCTGTTCTTTTTTTCACAAAAGATAAATCCCAGTCGAAATATCATTAACTTTTTTTTTTTTGTCACATTAGGATTAACATTTTGATAATAAAAAAAAGCGCCTTTGTCCGTGGGGTTTGTTATAGCTGTTCATACCGAAGCCAGGCTGGTGCGAGGCTGACAGAGAGCATGGAGAGGCACAGCCTTTGAGATGATCCCCAAGGACACCTTGCCTCCTCCTGTGTGAGGCTGTAGTGAGAGAGTGAGGAGCTAGGACACTGCGCTCTCGCTCCCTCTCTGTATCGGTAGAGGAATCTGCCATCAACCCTGAAGCTTGGCTAGCAGTGAAGGGAACAACCAAAAAAAGAAAAAAAAAGTCTTAGTTTTATGGGGTCAGCTGGGAGTCTTTGCATCACTGGAAAAGGTTGAGAAGTCTGAGGGATGTTTACCAAAGCGATTTGGAATAAAAGCCGTTTCCCTTAAAAAAAAAAAAAAATAAATAGTGAGTTTTACAGGCATGTTATTTTTTATATTGCAATGGTTTAATGGAAATCAGAAATTAATACATAATAAAACAAAGGCCTACATAAAGACATATTCTAAAGAATTCCCGTCAGGCAGATTTACTAGGTGCTTGTCAAAGTGAAAAGGTGGAACCATTTAAAAGTTTTGCACTGTAATAGAAGTTTATGAGGGAGCAATGAAGTCCCATGTGACAGGAAGTGAAGTGTTGAGATGAGGTTAAAAAAGGCTTTGTGTAGCTCAGTCACGGTTCCTCTTTACAAGAGAACGTTGAAAAAAACATAAATGTCTTTCGAGAATGTAGCCGTATCTATTACATCTATTCAACATGTTGTTTTGCACACTGGCATCAGATAAATATTTATCCATTAACAATGTAAAGAATATCCAGAAATTGTACTGCATAACTACATGCTAAACAGACATTTAAGTTCTTTGTACAAGTGAACAGGAATGACGTCAATAGCTTTTTGGCTAACAAGAGCCTTTTTGTGGGGTCTGGGTAAGCAAGAGAACGAGAGAAAGAGAGAGAGGAGGTGACAGTCAGGTGACACCGAAGCAGTGGAGAGGTGAGTGTTTGTTCAGTTCACGTACGCTTCCGTTCCTCTGTTGCCCTGCTGTGGAGACAGCGTCTTCGGCTCGGACCGTGGAGTTGTTGCTGCTTGCCGGCTGGGAGATTACACTTGCCCGTGGGATAGCCACTTCGTACTGCATTTCCGAGTGCTTTACACATGCAGCGCCGAGCCACACGCACAAGCAAACAGACGCACAACAGGAAAGGGAAATGGGCAGCGTTAAAATCCACATGCGACAATCGTATATAAATGTGTGGATTTGCAAATACCCTTTAAAAGGGAAATTATAATCCGCTGTTCTGGAATTGTGTGCAGGAAAAGACAGGGTGTATTGAATTGATTTAAACAGCAGTGGATACTAAATGGGTAGTCTAATTTGAGGGAATTTTTCACGGACAAGAGATTTAAGCCAAGACTGCTGAGCTGTATGTACGTGGGGTGCATGTTACGTTGAAAAGCCGACTGTACACACAGGTTAGGATTACTCTGCTTTAGGGTGGATAAAGCAAAACAAAAAGCCTAGTTTGTCTAGCAGTAACTTACATGTTCAGGGCCTTTACTGATCAGTGCGAGCTCTGTGGGTTGGTACACACAGCTGCGATTCTGCCCGTTGTAACCACAGTACGGGGACACAGGCTTGTTAGCTGAAAAGGAAGAAACAAATGTGGTTACACGTGGAGAAGGTAAAATGCATCAGAATACACTGAAACCTGTCTTTGCAGTTTGTAGTGTCAGACTCGATATCCGTTTCTAGCTGGAAGTGAAAAGAATTGATTTAACTTCTGGCTTGATCTCAATGACGATGTTTCCATTGTATTTCTAGATTTTGCCAGTGTCCTCTGTATAATGTTTTATCATGGCAGTTATTAAATCATAGTAGTGTTTTTGTCAGTTTTAAACATTGTGCATGTGGAGACTGTCCTTGTCATATTGTTAGAATGCTATTTAAAACTACAAATTATGGGGATCCTTTTAAATGAATTGATGAAGTACATCAGCAATCGATATCTGTAAAGGTCAACATCTACGGTCCTACACATAGCGTGCAACTAGTAGAATGTTTGGAAATGTAGCATGTTCCATTGTGGAATGCAACAAGTTGTACGCTACATCGCTGGCTGAGCACACCATAACTACAAAACACTGTAAGGCAGTCCAAGATCAGTGTTAAACAGGGTCTGTGAATTCAAGATCTCAAAACTATGACCCTGGGTTTCAATCTCGAAACGGGCACCACCAACGGATTGATTATAAATTAGGAAAATTAATGCCGTGTACCTGTGCTTGGTTCATCCATGGAGAAAGCTTTGTTTTCCACGAACATGCTCTGGGACGTCTGTTCCTTGAGGATGGTCTCGTAGCCCACCCCTCTGGTGGGGTACAGGTCGCCTCGGTAGCTCGGCTGTGCCTCCGGCTCCTTGGTGAGCAGGCAGAGCTCAGGGATGATGTACAAGATAAGGAAGGTCCAGGCATTGGAGACCAGCGCGATGGCCAGTGTGGGGTCGTCCCAGAGAGAGCTCCCCACCCTGCTGTTCCCAAAAACATACATCACAATCCACGCCACCCACATGCCTATAGACAGGAGGGCCGTCAGCAGGATGAAGATGCCGTGCTTCCTCCAGCGCTTGTGCTTGCCCATCTGGGCAGAAACGCTGGACACTAGCGTGGCCAACAAGAGGACCATCACGTAGATGAGCGCCATGACGAAATCCATGTTGGCAAAGGAGCACGGGTCCCCCACAACGGTGGTGCTTGGGGCATTGCGGACTATGGTTATGATCAGCCACTCCATGTTGATTATGACTTCCACCAGCCAGAGAGCTAGGGCGCCCAGGCACAACACCCATCCCCGCGGACCATCGTCCTTCCGCACAAGCAGGTTCAGGCGGATGCTGTGCACCAGCAGGCAGGAGAAGCAGCCGGCAAACAAGACACCAAAGAGGAAGCGCCTGGAGGCACAGGTGGAGAAGTTGGGCTTGACAATGAAGTCGAACGTGAGGGCGAACAGCCCCAGCGTGCACAGCAGGAATCCCACCTGCAGCCCCACCACGCTCTTCTTCTTCCCATCCGTGACAAAGGGCAAGTTTGCCACTAGCACAATAATTACCACGAAGGTGCCCACCACGCCCGCCCCGGCGAATGCCTCCAGCACCACCCCCCAGGCCGCAGACAGGTCACACAGGTTGTAGTAGAGGGGGTTCATGTTTTGGCCGCAGCCAGACGGAGGGGATGGGCTGGTCTGAGCCCTGACCACCGGTGCAGACCACTGGCAGAGGAACAGCAGCGCTACCAGAAGGAAGTGCTGGGGTAGTGCAGTGGCCATATTGATACTCCCAACGTCTGCAATTACAAAATAAGACACAAAGTGGGTTAAGGAGGAGCTAGGGAGGGGATATGTTCCATTGCATATCAATCAGTGAATCAAGTGTATAAATTATACTTTTCCTTGACATTAGAGGTGTGTATCGTGATAAATAACAAAGCTCAACAGACTTTGTATTAAAACCAAGGAATAGCAGTCGTTCTTATCTATACCTCTCACTCTCACTCTGGCCCTATATTTGAGTGCCGAAAGGCGGGTTTACTATTTTCTAACATTACTGAACAAAACATAAGCCTGCACTGTTTACGCAAACAGATTGTTTGTATTGTACTTATTTTACTGGACTAACGGCAAAGCTTTGAGAAACTCCAGCTGGCAGCAGAACTGTTTCGTTAGTAGGTTCTTTTTTCTGTTCTGACCATAAATCACTGATAAGCTTTTAAAACAAACACCAAAAATTGTGGAGGAGCTCTTTTTCCAGCAGTGGTGGGAAAGGTGGATTTGCATTTTCACAGGGCAGTGAAGCGTGAGTGTCGATGAATTTATCACACAGAACAGCAGAGAGAAGCCATCCTGTATGTATATACAGATGGAGGGTGATTGAATGCAATGGTAGGGGTCTATGGGACTATGGGAGTGTAAATGCTGGACTGTGGAGTGCTAGACCCATTAACCCCAGGCTTCTCTACTAAAACTGGCTGCATCTTGGTCTGAGAAGTTCATTGCTCGCTTGACATTTCAGCTCAGTTCATCTGAAAGTGATGATTTTTAACTAAATTAACTTTGAACTCAATACTGTTTTGGTGCTCATGGTGCTCAGAAAACAATGCAATTTACATTTCTACAGCACTTTTAATCTTAAGCTCTAAACAAAAGGAGCTCTAAGTAACACCTATTTGCAAATTTAATAAAAGGTTTAAATAACAAAAAAAAAAAAAAAAAAAACACCTCAAATTCTTCGGGTTCGGGCAGAATCTATAAAAGTCCTAGATTCGGTATGGTTCTGCATTTGGGTTTTGGCTTCAAATGTGACCTGCATACAAATTTAAAAACAATCTTTGCACATTGAAGGCAGCTGTGCCCAATACCCCTGGCTCGATCGTGCTTCCTATCATTCTACTTCCTGATAGTGAAGAGGTAATTTCTAACCTCCTACTGCTCCAAACAGTAGTGTGTTTGACATAAAGAACGAGAAATGCATTGACAAGCGGTTTTCATGTTTTCAGCTATGTAATCAATAGTGTAAACATAGCAGTATAGTGCAGCGCTGCAGTTCAATGTGTCCAGGTAAGTTTCAAGGAGATCTGAACACTGTTTGGATAAGTGTCTGGGGGTTCTGCAAACAAATAGTGGCCTCCTACAAACATTCGACAGTATGAACACAATGCATTCTGACACAGTCTGGTCCAACAGACAAACAAAAAAACCCTGGTTAGCATTGATGCTAACTGTAGAAGTGTTATCCATTCTTCTATTACACTGTGGACAACATGAAAGCACTTTGTAAGAAATAATGTACTACAGCCTTGTGTATTTTGGCTAGCTTTTCAACCCGTTACTGATGGCTGCTGAGCCTGGTTAAATAAAGGCTGAAAATCAGAACGAACAAACAGAATTGATTAATACGAAAAGTGGAGGATATGAAACAGCTTGTTCTAGCCCTTGGGACGCTTGGCTGTGCCCTTTCCTGTAGGGGGACGTCCTTCACATTCAAAGATGAACAGTGTAACAGGTTAAATGGAAAAAGAGTACTGTTGCTTTAAATCCTGACTTCCATTCTCATCCTTTTTTTTTAATAAAAGAAAATGTTTTGGAGTTTACCATAGACTCTGATAGTGGTGTAACCCTTATTATGATCAGTGTCAGGCTGTAATATTTCTGTATAATATTTTACTATGTACTATTTTTGTAGTTATGTGTTTTTATAAAAAGGGTAACATCTTCAATAGGTCAAAATACAAAGGTCTCCTCTGCAATGAATCAAGCCATTCTGGGCTTAATTTTTGCAGGGAAGGTGTTTTTGATATGTTCTTGTATTTATTTTGTGCTTATATAATATTATTTAACATAGAGGTTGTTATTTTTGACAAATACGTGCATTATGCATGAATCAATGCAGGATGTATATTTGTGCAAAAGCATCCAACATATTTGTACTTGCAGAATTATATTTTGATTAAAACTTTGTCACATAGAAGGAAAAAAAAATCTGTATTGTGCAGCACAGGGAACGTGTTATGAAAGTGATGCAGCCTAGGGTTTAAGCCTGTTTCATTTTTACGGATTGATTCCAGGGCTTGAGTTTTGTAATCAAAACGACCTTTGCAACAACACCATTGTCTGCTTATGTGTGACCGAAGGAGGCCTGGAAAGGGAGGTAAACAGGGACTTGGTTACATCAGCAAAGGCTCTCAATGGAAAAAAAGAGGCACACGGAACCTGCAGTATCCCCTTTGGAAATGAGTGATTCCAGGGAATGAAGCGAACCCAGCTATGCTCTTGAGGTTCACAAACCCCTTGATGCATTTTTTTTAAATTTTGCAATTCACTGCAACCCTTACATCGTTCTAAACATAGAACAGCATGCAACAGTATCACTGTGCATGTACTGTAAAGTCATTACCGGTAGTCTGTAGTACTGGAGCAGGACAAACTCAGTAAAGTAAAAAGACCCTGGTGTAAATGTACATCGCTGGAGACTGAAAGGAACAGGCTGATGCTTATTGGAAAGTGCTCCCTGTTACATAGGGGAACTTTATAAGCAAAGCATTGCATCTGGTTTAAACTGGAGCATTCTTCCATCTACCTCCCCACACAGCAGTGAGCCAGCACCCAGGAATGGCAACACAAACCAGCCCTCAAGGTGAAGCAGGGGGCGCGGAGATCGGACATGCAACACTTTATTTCCATGGATTTTATTTACCCAGAACAGTCCAGGCAGCCAGACCCATGTTATTGCTGTAGTTATGTCTACGGCAAGAACGCCTTAATGGTTAACATTGCTGTACCACGGCAGACCACAGTTTTAACACAACGCTATGCTTTTACATTAGCCATGGTATACGCAGTCAGCTTTGAGAAGATCATTTGCCGCTGTCTTCAAGTGCAAAACTGCAGGTTAAACATTAAAGCAGCAGGACAGAGCTCAATCACTGAGCCGAAGCTAGGAGCGTGGGTGGTCTGTCCGTCTGTCTGCCATCACCCCACCCCCAAGTGATGCCTTCACCTTGGAAACAGAAACAATACTCTTCCCTCCAACAGCTCCCCCAGGCACATCCCTCACTGGCAGATTCATTTCTCCTGCCGTTCCAACATTAACACGTTTCCTTTTGTTCTGTTTACACCGCGATATCAGAATATGTAAATCTGGCAGTTGTTGCTAAAGGTATCAAAACTAATATATGGCAGAAGTGGAGTTTATGTAGGCATTTTAAGGCATGTTTGTTAAGATTGTTTTGTTAAGCACATTGATAAATAAATGTAGGTCTTAAACCCTTTTCATCTTGTTTTAGAGTGTTTACGAACTTCTTCTCATTTTGAAACCATGGTTTAGAAGAGAGAATTTTCAATCACGTTTCAGAAAAACAGTCCTTAAAAAAAAAAATAAATAAATAAATCACTGAAAATATTCAAAGTTTCGTGCACAGGGTCCATCAAGTTCCCTTGAGTATTCCCTAGTGTGGAACAGGACTAGCAAATCAAAAGTGCTGCCAGAGCTATCCGACCAATCAAATCAGTCTGCAGGCGGGACCACAGATCCCTGTTAATTTACTATCAAGATACACCTGAGCGAATAAACAATCGTTCAAAAATAAATATTCTAATCAAGTTAGATACTCTAATCACAAAATGATTTTTGGGCATTTAAAAATAAAATGAAATCACACCAACATACTCTTTTAAATTTTGTTTATATGTAATCTTTCTTTGGTATGTTTACGCGGTTAAATGTTTATTATTATTATTATTACTATTATTATTATTATTATTATATTATTTACAGCGGCGCATGTATATATATATATCTATATTATATATATATACTATATCATCATATATATATTACGAACGCAATAGGAGTGTATATTTTATCTTATATATTATTATATGTTACATAGTATTATACAATAATAAAAATGTGTGAGTCTAGAAGGGATTTAAAGACTATCACTGAAAACAAGCGTGCCTTTACAAACGGTCAGAAATATAAACCGAGTTAATGCTTTACTTACCTAAGTAGTTTTGGGTAGGAGCAGGTTTAAATGTTAGCACGCAGGTCCTTGGTTTGGAGACAGTCTGTTCTCCGACTTACCGATACTCCAGAGGGGTCCTTGTTTAAAATGGAAAAACGTTGCACTGACCAACTAATCAGAGATACTGATTCGAGTTTAGTTTTTTTTGTGTGTGTGTGTCAGTCGCGCCTCTCTTAGTCGCAGGTAGATACTTTTTCCAACTCTTTTTAGTGTCAACCTCTCTCTAGCTTTCTGCTTTTAAAAGTCCACTAGTGCCAGTGTTCTGTTAGTGCTTCACTGCCCGTCTTGCTCCCTCTGTACTGTTCAGTGCATTTGTGGTACCAACTCTCCCTCTCTCACGCTCTATCACTCTCTCGCCCCCTCCCTTTTTTCTGGCAGCTACCTACCTACCCACCACAGCGCACGACTAGCGGCAGTTCACACCTGCAGAATGATCACGCATTTCTTCTTTCTTTCTTTCTTTCTTTCTTTGACATTATGGATTTGCTATTGGTATTTTTCTTATACTGGATATAGATCAAATTTGTATGAAAGGCTTAAAAGGTAACACGTGATTTATGGATGGAAATAAGTGATTGCAAGATTCCGATTGCATTGCAGTTCGATCCATTCTTGATTTTACTATGTTAAATAAGATACACCTGCGATTGTTACCTATACATTGGAGCTCATATTAAGCACATCTTAAAACTTGGAATGGGTGAAACTGCTATGCAATAGGAGTCATATATACATGTGGCACTACATCGCTAACGTTGCTAAATCTTTCATTCAGATTTCAGAGCAGAGCAAATTATAAAGCTTCACTGCCATCTAGTGGATTATCTGTGTTACTTCACTACCTGGTACTTACCTGCAGGGTTAGGTGTAGTGGCTGTCAAAGGACCCGAAGCAGAATACGTTACCACCTCAAATCTCTATCAAAGTAACCAATTTGCACTGTAATAAACAGTGTGACAGACTCAATTAATTAATTAGTGATTCTTATATATCTCCTCGATATTAATGCAGGGATCCAATAAACACGATACCCTAAACCGAAGCCATCAAAGATAAGGAAGATGTGCCTTGTATACATTTAAACGTGCCTTGCAAACATTTAAACAGACATTCATTTCTTTCTCTGGTTTTGGAGAGAACAGGGAAGGTTGCTGTTTTCATAAATGTCCACCAGTGGGTGCTATTTCTTTTTGCAGTAAACCCAGCCTCGTTGCATTTAACTTTGGTGCAGGCTTGTGAAATCTCTACACTCCTGTAATAAATCCGTAGCATTACAGCTCAATCGCTCAAAGACTAGTCTGTCACATACTGTGTAAATAACACCAAATCTTGGCAAATTGCTGCACAGTGTAGCCAGACAGCAATTTAAAGGCACTTCAGTTTCACATTACATTACTCAATGTGCTTTGTGTTCAGCAAGCTGACTGCGTGGCCTGTTATGCAGTAAGATACAGTCTGACAAGAATTGTAACTCTGTACTATACAATGTAACGCACTGAACGGAGATAGCGGCACTTCCCACCATATAGGCTCTTACTTGGTTAACTGTCCTTTTTTGAAGGCTTTGTAGACTTTATGTTGTATATATTGTCTATGTGGGTGGAGTAAAACAGCTGATATTACTGCCTCTTTTACCAGCAATGACCACAGTGAAGGCATACTGAAGTACAGCAAAGAACAGTTCAATCACATGAAACTTTTTTACATGAAATGTTATATACAGTGTAACTCCACATACTGCGGTTTTTTTCTGTCTAATTGACTCAATTAAGTTCCCTTGGTCACCTGTAAATGTTGGTTATGAAATGTTGGTTACCTCACTGACCTGTGTCTGCTGTTCATAGATGGGTTAATAAAACCTGTCACCTGGTTAATTGATTATTGGCTCATTATCTCTTGACCCTCAATCCCAACCATGTTTCCCGCTGGCTTGGCTATTGTTAGCCAGAGGAAAGCTGGCTGTGAACTCCCCCCTCAGCACTATTCATTCCTGGTAGCATCTTACCAAAGGTAATCAAAAAGAGTTATGGGTGTCATAACTGACTGTTCACAAGATAAATAAGAACAAATGAGCTGATTGAGTAAAACCCGAGGGTTGGTAATGACACCTGATTTTGAGAGAGCTGGTGTCTTCATCAATGGCAGGCATAAGTCACAGTTTGTGAGGAGAGTTGGTCAGAACGTTTATTTTAGCCTTTGAGAAATTTCTTTTTTTCTGTCCCAGGAGCCCCCAAGTATAGATTTACACTCAGAAACACACCAGGAAAAAGAAAAAGCCGTTTTGTAGTGTACAGACATAAATGGCTGAACTTTCTCAGTAGCTGCTCAATGATTTAGCTGTACAGTCTTAATAAATGGCTTTGAGATCCTGTATGAGTTAGACCCTGTATATCATTTTGTTTTACTATATACCACTATATAAAAATGTAATCTCTATATACATAACCACTGATGTAGTTTTAATATATAATAAACATCAACTGTGGTTGAAATATAATATCATAGGTATGTATAAATTAAATGTGATCTGATATATAACCTTAGTTTTTCAGAATATGTTATATTCCTGCCTTGCAGATGCCTCTGAATTATTCCTATTGCATAGGAGCGTAAAGCACTGATGCAATAGTCAGTCCAGCCATTGTATGAAAATACTTCAGTGAAACAGCATGCTCCTGTTGTACGCTCCATTTATATATGCTTTTCCATAATTTAACATAAGATGTGTCCTCCTATCACTTGCTCTCTAACAAATATGAAAAGTAATTTATCAACCAAAAAGTTAACAAAACAGTTGAAAATATGCTTTGGAATGTGGTGAGTATTTGAGCATGTGAGCCACTTAACTAGACAACGACAGACGCTCAGTTCAGAAGATTTATTGAGTGTGTTTATTCATTTATGTTACTTACAACCACAGCCCCTTTCAGGGACCCCAGCGCTGGCTGCAGTTTGCTTTGTGTCCACCAGGTGTTGTAATTCAGTTTGGATGCTTGAATCTGCTTGAATTCCAGCTCAGTTTGTGCTTTGTGGTCCAGACAGGTCACTTATCCTAGTGTGACTAGATTTATTGTGTTCTTTTAGGCCTAACCTGAAATGAAGGAAATTGCAAGTAGCATGCATGCAACGCATGCAAAAGAAGAGAGATGCGCATAACAACTGCAGGTAGTTTGGCTCTTACCCTTTAAGGTGGTGTTGTTGACCTTGCTAAATAAATACTCTTAAAGGGAAAATCACGTCAGAATTGTTAACACATCATTACATGAGGTTATTGCAATCCAAGGTTGGTGGTTGTTCTTTTTCTAACCTGGTTGTATATGAGGCCACTTTAACCAATAGGGAATGTACTATGGTACATACAGTATACAGTACTAGTATTGCTAACAACAGTACCTTTGCAATAAACAATATCAATGGACAATTAAAAACAGAAACTTGTCTAGATAAGGATTGTTCACATCACAATGAACACAATGTAAAAGCCATTTTAGAGCTCTTAAACTAAGTTCCCAGTTTTTTTTAATGATGCTGGTTGTGTGTTTTCAGGAGCTATAAAAACTCCCACCCCATCGGGCAGTGATATGGTGAAATCAACACAAAGTCCTCCACACACAGACTTCAAACGACAGCTGGCATTTCCAAAGTAATATGACAGGAGCATAAATCTTTATTCTGGATTTATAGGGGAAAAGCCATGCGTCATTTAAGCTCTTTAGACAGAGGGACTGGTGCTTAAAAAGCCTGTTTCACAAGTAAAGAGAAATCCATCCCTTCTCATTCCAGAGTGTGCTGGCCCAGTCAAGCTCCATTACTGCTTATACACCAGTGTCTTCTATCGGGAAAGTGCTGTTCCAAAAATAACTTCATTAAAAAAGAAATTCCCTTCTTTTTTTTGACGTGGTGGCTTTTATAAACCCATTTTCTCTTTAGCACCAATCGACAGGATAGCCTTTGTAGAATTCACGCCTCTGAAACATGTTATAAAAATGAATCTGCACAGCAGTTCTGCTGTGTTCAACCCACAATCCAGTCTTGTCCAGCTGTAATGCAAAAGGATGATTCCAGTTCAGCTCATTATTTAACCCGGGTTCTAAGTACTATACACATCTGGAGTATGCCCCCCCCCCCCACCCCCCCCGTTGAACTTTAAATACTTAAATATATTACTTAATCATTTAAATGTTCTCTGGAGCAGTAGAAATTGAACCCTGATCATGTATGCCAATTAGGAATGTCCCCAATTATCAATAACTAACCCTACCCCTACCTCTAACTTTAACTCCTGAGAAGTAATTAATCTCCTGTTAATTATTTTATTTTTTGTTATTTACGACAATGGAGGAACAGTAACAAGAGGTCTTGTAAACCTTTTATTACAATCAATTTTTATGATGTTGTTCCCAAATGTACGAATACTAGAACGGTCCCTTTATGATTCATTGATTGGGTGAAGTTACATTCATTATTTAATTCCCTTATGGAAATCCTTCAGCAAACAAGAGATCCATTTCTGTAGGAAAACTAAAAAGAAACTAATAGAAAATGATTTGCCAAATTTTTGATGAGAAGTCTTTGTCAATATCTTTTTTCCCGTTCTTTAAACTCCACAGAATGGTTGGAGGACTGCCAAAGCCGTGTTAATGTGCTAATTCCTGAGTCAGAAATGAGAAGGGGTCACGTCAGGGGAACTGAGTCTCTTGCCATCACAGGAGGAGTGCAGGGAATTGGAAAGTGATTTGAGGGTCAGGGGATGATGGGGAGCTGGCGGGGCCCCGCCACCCAGCAGGAGCACGTCTCGGACGCCCGAGCGGAAACGCTTGCTGACGAAGCAGTACAGGAAGAAATTGACAGCAGTGTTGAGCATGGCAAGCATGTTGGCAAGGTCGTAGGCCAGGTGAACAAGCCAGTTGCGGTTCACTGTGGACACATAGAGGTGGTAGATGATGACGAAAGTGCGTGGTGCCCACAGGATTGAGAAGGCAGTGGTGAGCGCCAGCAGGATGGCCGTGGTTTTGCCACAGCGCCTCGGGGCTGGCTGTTGGCACTGCTCGTGGCATTGTTTCCGGTGCCGAATCTTCAGCCTGTAGATGATAATAGAGTTGAGCACCAGGAAGATACTGCAGGGCAGGAAATAGATAATGGTGCAATGGGTCCAGATTAACGCCTTGTCCATTGCTGTCGGTGGGTGGGTGACCCTCCAGACGTCCGACCACCAATAGAAGGGGACACCAGAAGCAAGTGCTAAAACAAAGACCAGGGCTATGACCTTTCGCGTTCGTTCCGGGTAGCTGAACTGCCGGTGGCGCAGGGGGTGGCACAGCGCCAGGTAGCGGTCCACCGTCAGTGATACGGCAGACCAGATGGAGGCGTGGTTGGCGGCGAACTCCAGCACGCTGATGGTGTGGAGCAGCAGCTCCGGGACCTCTCGATGGAAAACAGCTGTCTCCAGGAGGAAGCCCACGAAGACGATGAAGAGCTGGGTCAGGATATCAGAGCCGGTCAGGGCTAGCAGGTAGTAGTACGAGGACTTCTGGGTGCGGACTGCAAGCCGGGAGAGGACCACTGCCGTCAGAATGTTCACTGAAAAGGGAGAACAAGAGAGTGTGTAGAACTAAGGTTAAGAAACAGGTACTTCTAATAGATGTCAAACACTTGAGCACATTTAGGGTTAGATTTAAATCAACAGGACTTAGTCTTGGATTTGAAACTGGACTTGGGCTTGGATCACCACGTTTTGGATTTCAGTCATCCAGAATTGGCTTGAATGCATCTCTCCTGGTATACAGGTATAGCATGGCTTTAAAAAGTGTTTGTGTGTTTCTGGCAATGCATGACCTAGAGTGGAGTTGAAATCCTTTTTATTACCAGCATGCATCATTGATCCACAAATTCACAATCATCCCAAGGGCAGCAGTACAAATCTAAAAATATTTTCTCTGGGCATTACATCATGGTTGATTATGGAGCCTCACTCCCTCCCAGAGCTGAAGTCCAATTTTTGAGAACCTTGGCTTGAAAATACGAATGGATTTACAACATTACAACTCTTAAAGCAGGCAGAACACCCACTGAGTTAATCAACTCCAACCCACACAAGCAATGGTGGGTTGATTAATTATCTATCAAACATTGTATTATCCCAGGTTGATATCCTATTAAAAATATTCAGGGTGGTCTACAGTTTATAGCTGAGGGACTGGGAGACAGTGTGTTCCAATGGTTACAGCTGAGAGACTGGGAGACAGTGCTGTCGAGTGATTAGAGCTGAGACTGGGAGACAGTGCTGTCTAGTGGTTAGGGCTGAGAGACTGGGAGATAGTACAGTTTAGTGGTTAAAGCTGAGATACTGGGAGACAGTGTGTTCCAGTGGTTAGAGCTGAGTGGCACATTAATAAATGCAGGTGGTTTCATGGAAACTGAATTTAGCTAAAAAAATATAACTGCTGGGATACATCTATGTAAGGCATTCCGATGGGACGTATATGGTAACTTGTAGCCTGGCTTTACCTGGCACTCCGATGCAGAGGAGGGCACTGTAGTAAATGACAGGGATGAATCCCAGGACACAGACAGACCTTTGCAGCTGCCCTGACCCCTGGGTCCCGCCAATGGGGCTGGACGAAGTAGAGTTGAGCAAAGCAATCATCGCCTTCCGGTGTACCCTGTAACACAGAGAAGGTGGGTGAAAGATGGAAGGGTGAACTAAAGAGCTCTAAAGTGCACTTTAATCAGCAAACAATGGATTGTGTAATGACTCTTGTGTACTTTCAGTATTCTGAAATCTGTTCTAAATGTCACATTACTTCTCCAGTCTTTTAAAATGCAACCCTCTTGGCTCAGAGGGACACCTGAGCCAAGAACGGCAACTCGGCACAACTGGGATTTGAATTTTCAAGCTTCCGATTGTATGAGGGGGGTCCTAGCCGTATCATGATTTAAACCATATCTATTCTTAATCATGCTTCTCTGTTTTTATTGTCTTACCGTGCTTGCCTGTGGTATGCTACAGTGCCCTACTATAAGAGAGTCCAGCCCAATTGATTAATGGAGCAGAAAGTTTTCCCCTCTCTCAGCTTGGCTGAACCCTGTCTCTGTGTTTGTTGAAGGTCTGACCAGCCCTATTCTGAATGTAGGCACTGAGCCCCTGGGTCTCAGATCATAGTACATTTTGTGCTTTCTCCATTACGGTTTATGTTGTCATCTAAAGCCCAGATCACCATGAGATCTATATCGTGTGCGAGTCTTTCAAACAAGCTGGTTACAGGGAATGCTCGGTCTAAGAAATTGCAGGCAGTGAATTTCACCCACTCACTATTCACAAGAAGTAAAGACCGTTCTCTGTCTGGGCTCACTGTGAAGTTTGAGTTTCCGTATAAAGCAGCAGTTTTAATCCAAATCTATTCTTATATGACAAACTGTACTGTACGTTTCTTAGCAACAGAAATCCACTTCATGTAGCTCATAATGGAAGCCCATCTTTAACTCTCAATTATGGAACATACACTGCCCATTGGAGCAAAAAAGATAATACAATTGTAACAAAATGTATTTTATTAACACAAAAGACGTATAAAAGACTTGTAATCAAAAAGTGTGTCTAATTTGATGGCTGTTTTCTTTTCATAGTACAGTTATAAATACCACAAGCATTATGAAAATGTTAAAGACGAAGATGCCCGATCCTCAATTGCAATGGAATGGTTGTGTACGGGGCACTATCACAAGGGTTGCTGACAGAGTATTTTGACAAACAGTACCTAGCATCGTTTCACATTGTTTGATTGAATGCACACTGGTAATCCATTACGGTACCATTTAATTATATCAGAATCAGTTTGCTGGTGAATCAGGACAACTGTGCAATATGAGCTCCAAATCAAGTGTGTTGCAAGTTCTTGTAATGCTGATATCTGCTAAATGAGCCAATGCTTGTTGGAGGATAGTGGAGATGTCATATTCTCCCACTCCTTTCCAGCATGACCTTTACAGAGTGATTGCCTTCAAAGTGCAAAGGGAAAGCAAGTGAAAAGTCAGCCACTGCTGTTTTCTTAAGTATTACAGCACAATACCTACAGAACATATTATTCTGTATTGCTTTATTGGGAAATAAATTAAAGAAAGTGTTGCTTATTATTGTAAGTACATGGCACAGGCTGGCTCTCAGTAATTGTTCTGCATCGATAAAGCAACTGTTTACATTGCAATTTATTAACCTGCGTTGATTTTCATCAAAGTAGCTCAGTCAATGTCTGTATCGTTGTATAGTTAGGGTTGAGTTCTGTGTGGGGATGATGACTGAAAGTTATCGTGAATGTGTGATGATTCAAGGCAAGGGTAAGGGCTAGGAACACATTAACCTATGGTGAGTCACTGAGGACAAGGGAAAAAAAATCAAAATCTAAATGTGTTATGTGTTAGTGGTTCGAAGTGTCGAGATCCTGAGACAGATAATCTCGTGATCTCGACGTGACGGTTTGAAATGTCCAGATTATCTCGACATAACACATTTCTATAATTCTTTCCCCACTGTCCTTATAATAAGCCACTGTATAAACCTAACCCAAACCTTAAAAGCATTATCAGACTGCACAATTTCTCATTGAATTTCCGATTGAAATACTGTTCTCTGTGCAACATCCTTGCTCTTCACACAATGGATTCTCCTGTAGTATTTCAGTAAAGGACAAATCAGCAAACGTGCTGAACCTCTGTATGATTGCCTCACTGTGGACATAGTGTGCCTCCGAGGTCTATTCTGAGAGCAGAAGGGGGAGAGCGGGGTTGGGTATTATCTGGGATATGAGCATTGCAGGCCATTAGAGAGCCACTTACAGCAATGGAAGAGTGAACACAAATGATCTCTTATCAGTCTTCCTGCCCCTTATCACTCCATCTAGTCACTCTGCCACCCTTCGTCTTTCTATCTGGCTTCCTGTTGTTCACTTCTGCTCTACCAATAGTGCCTGTACTGGTGTAATTATCATCAAACATGTATAATTAAATCTAAAACAATGACAATCGTTCTGTTTGTGTGTATATATATATAGTAACCAAGCTCGCACTACTCTGGTTCGTTGCCCCTTTAAAAATAGACCCAGGACACAGAAACTTGATGTTTTGAAGTGCCTACGCGCTATTTTTTAATAATACTAAATAAACGAAACTAAAACCTAGTTCTTACGAGCACTAACTGACACACACTGGAACCTAGGCTATGAAAGAGGACAGCTAAGCTGTTTACCTGTTATCAAGCGGGCTTGTGTACACACCAGCCACTTCGAGCAGCCTGCTTCCTAGGAAATAGCTGACGTGGACCGAGATTAAGAATATACCATACCACGTGACACTGTTGATTAGATTATTTTGGCTAATTTGGGGGTGAGGGACGACCCAATGATGTATATATATATGGGTATATATATATATATATATAATAATAAAACTGAACTTATGAAACCAATTGCTCATTAAAATCATATTTTTAAAGAAGAGAAAAATGATCTAATCAGGGATGCCAAGATATTTAGTGGGCAAGTAGTCTCATCCCCAGTTTTACTGCTTTCCTAGAAAAAGGAGAACATTTCGGGGGACCGTCCTATTTGTGGGATATTAAATTATTTTTCATATTTTATCATGATGAGATGATTATGTATTCAGAGATACCAAGATATTTATTAAGTAAAGGGTCTGGGTGAGTAAAACTGGGCAATACAAATACCCACTCCTATTCTTTCTGTAAATCATTTATGTGTGTGTGTGTGTGTGTGTGTGTGTGTGTGTGTGTGCGTGTGTGTGTGTGTGTGTGTGTGTGTGTGTGTGTGTGTGTGTGTGTGTGTGTGTGTGTGTGTGTGTGTGTGTGTGTGTGTGTGCGTGCGTGTGTGTGTGTGTGTGTGTGTGTGTGTGTGTGTGTGTATTTTATTGAACCTGAATGCAATAACTAATATCAAAACTAAAATTAAAGAATGAAAGAGAATGAATGTGACTAGGAAAAATTAAATAACTCATGTCCATCTTATTATAAACAGTTTAAAAGCTTTCACTGATCAAATGTATGCCATCTGGAGCACCTATAACTATTTTATGCACTCCACAATAGGGTTAAGCATCCTTTTTATTATCAACCGAGATAATATTTCTGCCACAAAGCTAATGGCGAAAGGAGTAATCACATTTCTTTTTTTTTTTTATATAAGCCCACCAGCGATTTGGACAGATGTTGTAATCACAGCCTCACTAATGTTGCTCTTGAATTGAATTCAGAGTTTGTCTGTGAGACACAAACCCAAATAAGATTATTTCCCTATCTCAGTTGTTTATATAAGCATTGTTGCCTTTTGATTGCTCTTTACATGTTTTACTGTGGCATCATAGCAAAGTGTAGTGATAAAGGATTGTGAAAGCAAGGTAAATCACAGGCAGGTTTACATGCACGTCTAACCTGCCTGTCTGCTTGGCTGCTTACATGCCATGGTGTCTGTCTGTGTGCCTGTTTAGCTTTCTTTACACCCATCTTTAAAAGTCCAGATGCATCCTAAACTGCTGACTGTGGTCTGGATTAAATCAAAACGACGTCACCACAGCCAGTACTAACATGCAGATTCAACCAAAAAGTACAGCCCTGATTGGTGACCCTTGCTTCTGTTTAATGGCACTAGTCAATCACATTTTCAGCTTATCCAGTGCAGCGCCATAGACTGATTTAATTAGATTTAATTCAGGCATGGATGTACTGGTTAGAGAATCTTCTGGTCTCCATCAGGATCCTAGTAGAGATCTTTCTAAGGTATCGGAAGCCTGGAAAATTATTTTAGACGTTCTGCACACTGTGAGTACATAGACAAAAATCTCCAATATGTCCATCCCATTCAATATCAAGAAAATATAGTTTGTGATGGCGCAAAATGGCTGCCACATAATCCCCTATCTCCACCCCTTTTCCCCCCACCCATCCAAAGGTGGCTTCTTTTGCCCAAAGGTGTTGTAGTTTTTTCTTTTTGTAATTATAATTATTGAAAATCGCTTTGAAAATCTTAAAATCTCAATGCTCTTTCCCTGTATCAATTAAAAAAAAAATTCATAGTAGCTGTTTGAACCAAAGTGGTTATTTTAGCTGTCCCTTGAGAAATCAAGTTTTTATCACGAATCAGGTTTATCACCACCATTCTGATCCTGGAGAGATTTCTCTGACACTAATTATCGTACAGCTCCAGCGCTCCATTGCTGTTAAATTCTCTCAGTTGTGAATTGTCTCAGTCCTCCTTTGTTTCTCATTACAGACTCATTAGCATCGAGTGTCAATATTTCAGTCACTGCTCCTGCAGCACTTTCTAATTATTCAGTGGTCAACGTTGAAACAGTTGGTAGGGAAGGTACGCTGGGTGCTTTTTCAAGGTCAGTTTGTGAAAAGGGTTAGATCCCAGTGATTTTCAATGAATGCAGTTAACTGTAAGATTATTTCTTGTAACAGTATTTATTTAGCCATGCTGCGTTATGGAATTTCATATACTTAAACAGACACAATCAAAAATCATCTGCTGCTTTCCTGTATAAGATTGTGGTTGCTCTTATTCTATATACAATGTATGTCTCTAAAGATATTATCATGTGTGCCGATATATTTATTATTTTGCATATATTGTGGTGTATCTTTGTTATAACTCCCCCTATTTTTCCAAACAGGAGTTCTGCTCCATAACTTACACAACTAATAATCAATACATAACTATGCAATAATGTATGCACCTAAAATGCAATGTTTTTTATACAGCTATGAAATAGATTTCAATTCACAATGCATCTTAAACTCTAATGCATTTATCATGAAATTTAAACAATTATGAAATGCACTATACAATACAATCTAATTTTTTTTTTTTTTTAAAGGAAACTAGGTTTGAGTAAAAGAGATGTAAGATACAATTCAATTTATTGAAGGCATTGCAGTTTTTTTTAGTATTCTAGTAAATGCATCCACAAACACATGTCAGTGTACTTCTGTTGATTTAGTAGTTAATATCACACTATGCTTAGTTCTGGGCATTATAACTGCTATATTAAGTTCCTGATGCACCTTTAAGTAATTGACCCTCTCCCCTTACTGTCAGAAACCTGGTTCTTACCTCTACCTCTGGGAGTGTCTGTCTGTCTGTCAAGTAGCCAGTGGGTCTGTCTGTCCTGCTGCATGGTCCTCACAGCTTGGGACTGTGTGGGGAGATAGCACAGGGTCTAGAGAGAAGAAACGGACTGCAAGCTGCAGTCTCATTACTGCAGTGAGAGAGAGAGAGAGAGAGAGAGAGAGAGAGAGAGAGAGAGAGAGAGAGAGAGAGAGAGAGAGAGAGAGAGGAGGGAGTGAGAGACAATGGGGGGGAGTTAGAGGGATGAGGGAGGGAGACAAGTGAAGTACAGAAAGAATAATAAGGAGAGGAAGAAGACGGGGAAGGAGGTAGTGCAAGGGAGCCAACATGGGGTTAGAGAGGTGAAAGGACACAGGTATTGATCTGCATTCAGTGAAGAGGTTAAAAAGCCAATTTATTTGTAACATCTAAGCTGTTTAGTCCTACTAGTGGGACTAAGTAGTGGAAACATTATATTTTGATGTTTAGAGTCATTCTGTTTTTTTTTTCTGCATTGGTTATTTCAAAACACTTCCAGAGCAGTGGCGGAGGAAGAGGAAGATGAGCCCTGCTGCTGGACCTTATTGTGGGCCCCCCTCCCCAAACGTTAATTAACCCTTATTTATAAACATCAAACATACCAAATCAAGTGTTCAGTAGTGAGCTATATTTAATCATCAGAATGTTAGCATGTATGAAACAGTGTAACAAGAACGTTTTCCACTTGCCTGCTTTATTTTATTTTGCTTACATCTTTACATCCATACACTATATTTCAATCATAAATGAACAGGTTTAATCACTAACCCTATCAGGATTCCCCATTTCTGCGATCACAGAAATTATTACAGAATTCACAATTCTGCACAGACATTTGCAAAAATTGTCTCACATAAGAAACTGTTTATTATTATTATTATTATTATTATTATTATTATTATTATTATTATTATTATTATTATTTATTTTTAATCAGAAGTACAGGCATGTTCAGTTGCTGTAGTCTATTTTGTTACCCAGCAGCACCCAACAGCTTCCATCTAAACTGCAGGATGAATCATGCACACAGAATATAACTGCAAATGTCTGTGCTGAATAGAACCCCAAAACCTTCCATGAAGACTTGTCTCCTACCAGCCTCCAGGGGGAAAAATTTTAGGACAATTAAGAAAATAGCGATACCTGTTGAAATGAGGGAGGGTACAATCTGAATTACTGGCACCGCACACCGGCAGCTACAGTGATACAAATGTGTAACATCTGCAAGTATAAATGACAAGGATGTAATCATTGTTAAGAAAATAAAGAAAGAAATAAAAACTTTCGAACCCCCTCGTGGGCCCTCTGAGTGCGCGGTCCCGAGTGCTGCTGCACCTGTTATTGCTCCAGAGATGATTTTACACCTGATCCTGGAAAGCATTCTCTAAATGCTTTCTGAGCCCTTGAAATGTGTTGCTTTTAAATTCTCACAGTGCTAAAAAAATAAAATAAAATAAAAGAGCAAGAATATTAAAACAACACATTGTCGAAAATGCCGAGAAAAAACAAAGAAAGTACAGCAGATTGTGGCATTGTGATGTTAGCGATTGCATGACACTTAAAATGAGAGGGAGAGGGCTTTGTTTTTGGGAAGTACCTGTCACGAGAGAGAGAGGACTGACCTCTAACGGTCATACTGCCCTGGTACAGTCTGGTCAATCACAGTGCAGGGAGCACACCGCTCAGGGCATTCAAAAGGAGAGAGAACAAATTGCCAGCTGCAGCTGAAACAGAAATATGCATGACCCTCAATGACCTTGAGTAATCATAACATATACGAAGTGGGGTGGTAGCAGTTTCCTTTGTTTAACATCTTTCAATTGAAATTGCATATATCTTTGATATATCATCCTTAACTATTAAACACCCAACAGCTCTGTATTTAGAAATACTAAAATAAACATGATAAATTCAACGACATCGTTTTGAGTTTTGAAGACATCAGCAAAAACCTCGTCAAAACATTTGCCATTGAATTTGTTGCGTATTTTTTGTATTTCTAATATATATATTTTTATACAAATAATTAACAGATGCGTATATTATTATTATCTGCAAATATATATTATGACTTATCATATACAGTAAATATATCATTATAAAATAAATTTGTATTATATAGCACGTAAACAAATCGTTTGGATAAAACATATTGTAGCGCTTTCTGTTAACGCAGGCAGGCTCCTCACACAGGTTGAGGCAATCCACACGGGCGCGGAGGGCGGGGGGCGGGCGCTAACCCGGGACCTCTCGTACTGAAGCATAGCGATGATACCACTGTACAAAAGAGCCAGCACTGGCTGGTCACCTACCAGCCCTGCTGCTGCCTTCCCCCGTGCACGCTACACCCTCCCCTGCCAGCCTCAAAGTCCGCTCCGGACTTGCTCACCAGGCTAAAGTCTGACAAGTGCATGCCGGGGTACCTGCGTCCACTTCTGACGCCAATGTAGCGATGTCAAGAAGGACACAAAATAGAGTTGCTTAAAGTAAACACTTGGTTTATCCTCACGCAAATAAATCTAACAAAATAACCAGTTTAAGCAATCCAGAATCCAGATTCTTGTAACGGTTCCTTCTTCTCCAGGTTAACCCCAAGGTCCTGCTCACAGCCCCTTTTATAGGGGAGCTTTTATAGGGGATGCAGTACCCGTCCCAGTCTATTCGCACATGGCTGGAAATACCCTGCCTGACTGTTGGTGAGGGAAAGTACAGGCAGATGGCGATGGTAAACTCCCCAGCCCAGAGATCCATGAAAGTCCCTGCCTGGCAGCTGTGGGGAAACTCCCCAGCCCAGGGATCCTGAAAGTCCCTGCTAGGAGAAGTGGGCGTCACCCGCCGTTACACTATGCTTGAAGAACGATATTTGAATACAGCTGTCTACGGCTGCATCAACGTGATTTAATGACTGCAAGATGGTTTTATCTAGGTTTATATCAAAGTGACGCACAAAGTGACGCACAATGGACTTTCTAACACAATGCTCTCATGCTGTTTATTCAAACTGAATGATCCCCCATCTCCACAACTGCAGCTGTGTTTTTAGTGTTGGCGATTGAGAAATAAGTAAACACAAGCTGAATGTCTCCTCCCAAGGACAGCACAGACAGTCAGGGTTTAAATTCAGTTTCAGGCTTCATTGCCATGTTCTTTATTCACCCCTCCCCCTCACACTTTTAAATGGTGTGCTTTCGTATCATTGTGGATTTTCTGATTTGCTGTAAATGATCAGATTCTTCTAGAAATCAAGCTCCAATTTTATTGATCAGTTCCTATTTATATTGTAGAGTACTGTGTCTTTGGTGTTACCTGCTGTATTTAGATGTATCCCCATATGAAAATAAAACTCTAGAATAATATAGTCTGCATAATCTCAGCAGTCATTCAACACTACATTACACAATACTGTGGTGTTGAAATTTCCATAATTCATTTGCAATGTGGCAGAGAGCAGATGCAAAGAGATTATGGCAGCATCACTTACAAGGTAACAGAAAACCATGTTTTATGTTACCAAGTACCACACAAAAAAGTCCCCAGGACCTGAGTATACAGTATACTTCATTTCAACAGAACCTGTTGTTCTCAAGATACAGCTTTTAATACAGGGTTGACCAAAATTGGCCCTTCCACCCCAGGTCTTTGTTCCAGTGCTGATCTAAACTGAACTGAATTAAACCTGTTTTACCTGTTAAGTCTGGAGTGGAATGGCCCTCCAGGACCGTGATTGGTCACTCCTGGTTTAGTAGCTCAGCCAATCAAGTGCCAGTCCATCGACGGGACTTTAAAAGAAATGTCCATCAAATTTGGGTGAAACATTTTGAGCATTCATTATTCCAAGCAATCAGAGGCCAGAAGCACCCATACATATATATTTCTGATTATATTTTAACAAAGCCCCACCAAAGTGAATCACTCCCCCTTGGGACCTGGCCACACTAACTTGTTACAGGCTGTTGTGTGCCTCAGTCTTCTCAATTTCCTCGCATCACTTTTCATTAAGTTGTGTGCGGGTCACCTGGGCAGAATGCAGGAACTAGCATTACAGTTGTGCAACACCCCAGCAGGTGGAAAAGCACTGCGCTCTCAGGAAAGTAAAACAGTTGAGGGAACAGTGACATTTAATTTTCTGTTGGACAAGGTTGCCATGGCACCAACGCCCCCCAAACCCCCCCCCCCCCCCCCCCCCCCCCCCCCGCGACAGAGCTATACCCTTATCAAATGCGCACTGGTTTATTTGAAATTAATGTATTCAGTGACCATTACTTTAGTAATTTATTAGCACTTTATCAGCGTTGCAGATATGACTGTAACCGCTCTGCATGATGTCACGTCCCTCCTTGCCCACCATAACGCTGGTATGGTGCACTGCAGACAGAAGGTACTGATCGGAATGTGTACCCTCCTTAAAGATCACAGTGACAATGATCTGCAATGATCACTGTGATGTACGTGTTCAATTGATTAGTACAGGCTCTGTCCCCCTCTATCACTGGTGGATAATGAAGCTCAGCTCTAGATAGCAGAAGAGCAGGGCAACGGCAAACACTTCTCTCTGAGACAAGCCAGCTGTGCTCAGCAACATTGAGCTTGTTAATCTGAACTGCTGAGGAGTGGGAATAGGGGATGTGTGTGAGAGACAGACAGAGAGGGGTGATTCATGGGCTTACATGTATATTCACATACCACATGACTCTTAGGAATTCTACAATAAAACAGCACACATTCAGGACAAGATTCATTCTTCCCAACAGTATCATTAGGACTTAATGAAAATACAGTGATGCCACTGAAATTGTATCTCTCTAATTGAAGATTTTATGTTGATCTCAAATTCCCAGCACTGAATACTCTGCTGAATTAGCTGGCTCTCAGATCCCCAGTAGTATTGAGTTATCTATAGTGTATATAATTTGCTGGCTCTCAGATCCCCAGTATTGAGTTCTCTATACTATTTGTAATTCACTGGCTCTGAGATCTCCAGTACTGAGTTCTTTATACTACAGTTCACCTATCGAATGTGCTGGCTCTCTGATCCTCAGTGCCATGTTCTTTATTCTATACTGTATATCATTTGCTGGCTCTCGGATCCCCAGTAGTGCTGAGTTCTCTGTTCTCTATTGAATTTGAAGCATTTCTAATCCCAGGTACTGTTCTCTACACTGTACTGAATTTGAAGCATTTCTAATCCCAGGTACTGTTCTCTACACTGTACTGAATTTGGTGTGTCACGTATCAGAAGCATTAGTGTATATATAATTCATGTTCTCTCCCACCAAGGTGCTAAAATGGATCAACTTCTGAATTTTGGCTTTATTGTTTTCTATTCAGTGGTGTGCAAAGTATTTGTGCTATCCACAACCCTGTCATTTTCCTGTGATTCTCATGCACTGGGTAAACAGCCAGGGGCACCAAGGCATGTTGTGAACAGTTCATTCTCCGTAATGAAGTGCAAATAATGGGAGCAGAGTTTCCCAAAGTAAATATCCTAACAACCAGGCTGCTGGGTTGGTTTCATGCAACTGTAACAGATCATCCACTAAATCTGCCCCTGTTTTAATTGCAAGGTTAATTTGAACCTGTCTCCTGCAGCTGCTTGTTAATGCCTCAAAACAACATCCAAGCATATTTTAATTGCTTCTCTCACTGTAAGAGTGTGTTCAGATCACACAGCACTTTTGTGCCCCATTTGAGATTTCCCCAATGAAACATTTCTAGTAATCAATTTACTATTGTTGTGGCTGTACTGAAAGATTTGCATTCAGTGTGTTTGTGCAGTTTGGATAATTTGGCACCAACTGGTTCATGGACAGAAAATCATGTACTAATGAAGAAATTTTTTTTTTTTTTTGTTAAGGTATATCCTACCCTACAAGAACTCCACTGCCATGCTTTTACTTTAGAATTCTGATTGAGCCCATAGAAGTTATGGATGAAGCTGTGTGTAAATGTCTCCAGCAGAGGGCATAGCTGTATATACATACATTATTATTACTGTCCAATTGGTGGGAAACTATTCCCTTGACAATGCAGTATAGTGAAACCTGTCTTAACCGATCACTGAACCTTTGGGGTTTACTGGCTGGTAAATGCAGGTGACTGTGTAGCTCTGGTGACCGCAAAGACTCATTTGTGCAATCCTTTTTACTATTCCAAGTAGTGGAAAGCTTTGAACATGCACAGAGGGTTATAAAACTGGGGCCCTCGATAGGGTATTAGTGCTGTAAAAACCCCTTCTACACCTATTCTTACTTTAAGCTGCATTTAAAATCAACCACATGCACCTTCCTGCACTGCAGTAAAATATTCTGAATCACAGAATCGCATCAGAGCTGATTAAACCTGACCTTTGGCAGTTCCTCTGTTATGGCTTTGCTCTGCTTTGGGAAATAAATCACTGGGTGTGTTTACAGAGTACGGCACGGGATGTAAAGAAGAGTGATGGGGAAAGAGAGAGAGAGAGAGTGAGGGAGAACAGATAAAGAGAAGATAAGGATGGAGAAGGAAGATAGGAAGGGAGCAGGGGCAACTTTTATTTACTGTACCACTCTTTCTGGGTACAGCTGGAGGAAATGCAGAGAGAGAGAGAGATGAGGGGATCCCTTGCAAGGCAGAGAGAGAGTGGAGGAGTAGAGGAGCGCAGACAGTTTGATTGGACTTTGCTAAGTGAAACACTTTTAGTAACAGTTCTAATGTTATTTAAATTCATTTTTTACACAGCAAAGGTTATGGGTTCACAAAGCTGTTCTAGACTGTTGTTAAAGTGTTGTGATTTTTAAATTGTTTGCATTAAAATATTATTTGAAAAATCATTTAAAAAAATGTCAATAGTAATACATCAAATATTTATTTGGCAAATAAATTGTTATCACATTGTTCCAGTGATATTTAGTAAAACCAGCTGTTAAACTAAGTTAAGATTACTTGACTATTACTGTATGAATGTTACAATTTTCTTTCTGTATATTCAATATGTCTACTTTAGGAACGCCTGTATAATTTCAAGTCAAATAATAGCTTTATAATTTGAGTTAGAAAGAGAAAAGAAAGGGTAGAGGAGGCACTGTGGAGAGAGAGACCGAGAGAGGGATGCCTCACAGTAGCTGTGTTTGCAGAGCGCTGCAGCTGTGCACTGACCCTCAGCCCAGAGCCTTGTAAACAATGTTTGCTCGGAGAAATCGGGCAGAAAATCTGTTGACACAGAGCCAAGGCTACCTGTGCTGCTGTGCATTAAAAAACAAAAAAGATGGGAGCAGATTGCAATCAGATCACACCCTGCCTGCTATCGCTGCCGGCAGCACGACTCTCTCAGAGCTGCATTCAATAAACCTCTCCACATCAGCAAATGCACTGCAGCAGTCATTTACCAGCATTCTGCTGCTTTAGGAGTACAGCCCTGAGAAATATATTTCAATTAGTTTAAAGTCGAATTGAAATGACTCTTGCAGAATAGAGGAGGTTACAAAGTGCAGACATGACACATGCATACAAAGACATGACACCCCCACACTAGATTCAACACTGGCCATTGTTGCAATCCTTCTACCCTGGATCTGTCTGAGGGAGAGAGAAAGAGTACTGTACCATGCTTGCTCATGCCTGTTCTCTGTTAGATGATAGCACAACACAAAGGCGAGGGTCGTGAACTGTGACAGAAAAAGGCATTGCCATTTCCATATAATACAGCCTTGCTTAGTTAAAACAGCAGAGCTGGAGTCCATTCCCAGTAGATAATGACCGTTCAAGCTACTGCTTTTTCTGATCCCAGGTTAATTCCACTGTGTGCGCCTTACTGCTTAATTGAAACACTCAAGGGCTTGTAAAGCCCTGTTCAGACACCAGCTACTGCAGCATTGTCAGCCCTAGAATCCCTAGTGCAAACTGTGCGGGTTTGTTTGATATCTGATCTCTGTCAGTATAGTTAAAAATAGGAGTGTTGGTTGAATTGGGATATGAATCCATGGCTTTTGAAGCATCGCGGCACACACAGGTAAAAATTTAAAACATTCATGACACAGCGATAGCTATACTTTATCATTTTCATCATTTAGATCTTAGTAACTTGATGTTTTCTTACTTGTTTTACAGTTGCTTAACGATGAAATACTCAAACCCTTATGAAAGTTTACCAGATTAGTAAAGCTTTGTGAATGTTAAACAGACATGCAAGGTATTTTATGGTCAATCAAACCAAGTAAAATGTTGCCCCCATTTCTTCTCCCTAATTACAATGTCCAGTTATGTTCCCTTACTGTAGCAAGAGCTCAGGAGAATTGCAGGTCAGTGGGTGTCCTCCAATCCCAGTGCAAAGCCAGTCCTCTCTTTACCCCTGGGAGCTCAACAGTCAATGCTGGTGAGCCACCAGCCCCTGGAGGACAAAGACCATCCCTGCAAGGGTCAAGCTAATCAGGAAGCAGGGGCCAATGCAGCACGATCAATTTGATCTTGCATGCCCCTGGTTAGCACTTAAACAACAACAGCAAAAACTACTTAAAAATGTGATCATATTCTATTCTATTCTAGCAAGCTCTGCAAGTCTTCATTAGTCCTGTCAAAGAGATGTGAAGGTCCTGCTCTCTAGTGGTCAACTCAGGTAGTTGATGTGAAAGAAGTTTGTGGGAAGGTTTGATCTAGGGACATTTTGACCTCAAGGGGCAGGATGGTGGGGGTTTAGGAATGGGGCTTGTTTCTGAATTTACCATAATATGATGTTTGTTGTATAATATTTTATTTTTAAAATTCAAGAACATTAAACCAACTCATAATTCAGTTTGACTGCAGTTTACCATACCGGCATCGTAACTAAATTTTAAATCACCATTTTATTAGGACCTGTACCTCATGTGTTTGGGCCAGAGTTTGCCCTGATCAGAGCCTTAAGGTGATGGAAGAATGGGCTTGAACCCATTCAGTCATTAGAATTGCTGCAGAGAGGTTAGCAATAGATTGTGATGATGCTGTTCAAGTTTATGCTACACATTCTCAATTGGATTAAGATCTGGGAAATGTGGAGGCAATAGAAGACGGCTGAGGTTTCTGTCAGGCTCTTGAAATGATTTACACCCAATTCAGACCCGGTGGAGGGCTGCTTATCATACTGAAAGCTCAAAAAGCAGTCAGACCATACGTGCTGTCCTTGATTCAACTATAGAAAGATTATGACATCATTACCCTTCTTGGCAGGATTTATCAAGTCAGAACTTAGAGATCTCTGCCAACAGTCTGTGTTTAACAGTAATGAAGAAAGCAATTGGAATTGATTACAATGCTATACCACCGTCCTAGTCTTCAGAGTTGGAAATAGCACTAATGTGAGTGTGATGCATATATATATATATATATATATCTATATAATATATATATATATATATGATATATATATATAATATATATAATATATGTATACATATTAAATTAAATAAATAAAAGACACAGGACACACCCTCAAAGAGGAAGGGTGCTGCACAAGCAATGTTTTTAACCACTATACAAAGCCTGGATAGTTTGCACCAACAATTGCAGAGCCCAGTTTCACCTGCAGTCAGAATTCTGAACAGCGTCGGTTACAGTTGCTCGGTTACACTTAATACTAAAAAAATCTATCATGTGGAAAACCTTTAACAACCACCTAACTTTTTGGATCATTGTGCTTATTCAGGGTTTAAAATATCACAGCCATCTGCAGCTATTATCTTCTCTAGTTCCAGCCCTCATGGTAACTGATTGGTGGATTTAAGGTTAGGGTTAGGGTTAGGGTTAGGGTTAGGGTTAAGGTTAGGTGGGTTTTTTTCTCAGATGCTTTTAAAGATATATCCCTGCTCTATATCGTGCTAAACTAACCATTTCCCATCATGCTGTGAGTTTTTTGCTCAGCTCCCCCATGCTTCTCTGTTCTTTGTCATAATTTCAACTACGGTAGGTTTCCCTTTGCATGGCATCCCAATGCTTTCATATGCTGTATACTGCTTTCACTTCATGAGATTCACATTTTTTATAGGCTCCTGCTTTATACGTGTGTAGAGGAGAACGACTTCTTCATGAGATTTCATGACAGTGGATTGAACTCAAAGTGTGCTACAATCCTGGGAGAACATGTCAAATTGCATAGGTTTACAAAGAGCCTTGAGACCAGTTTTCATTTCATTGCCGTGTTTTATCCTGCTTGCGCTGTGGAGACAGCAATCATTGCAATAAATAAAGCAAACAGACACATGGATCTTCCACAATCTTTATTGTCATTATCATCACCCACAAGGGTTTGGTTTTATATATTCCCACATTTTATTCATGCTAATATACTATGCTGTATAATATGATCTCAGCGACCATATGAAAATGTGAAGGCAGAGCACTGTAAAGCAGATTCAAAATTGACTGTCTGTTTACTACAAAGGTCAGTGAGACAGGGAATGGGGGAAGGGCATATTGATTCTTCATTATAATTTAGGCATGTTTTAGCCTGCAGCAGATCATTCCATCACTGGATTCTAATTATCTTTGTCAAGAGATACATTGTGTCTGACACATGCATACACACACGTACTGATATATAATTATAGCTGACTTACATGTAACATTTAAAAAAGTTGTTCGTCTGTGTATTCACAGAATTATCTCCCATATTTTCTAAGTAGAGGCCCCACCCTTCTACCCTCCTATTTCATCCATCAATTTAACATTGACCATTGACATGTGTTTATTATATCATTAAATATATTGCCTGAAATTAGCGTCTCCTTTTCCTGAATCTGTTTTCTCTCCAGAAATAAGGTTTAACTTCCCCACGCTAGTTAAATATTTTTAAAACTATTTAAAAAATTGTGACGAACCAGTACAGACTGGTAATCCATTGCAGTGCCATATCTGTACCAGTGACTTTATAAACTATGATAAATAATCTTCCATCAGGAGAAAAAAGGTTGCAAATCTGGAGGCATAGTATAAAAACAGTTGCCTGAGTTCCCTCTTTGGCCCTAGCTGCCTAATTTTAAATGCTCATATATCTGCAAGCTGCTGAACTGCAATTGAACACCCTCTCGCTCCAGCTAATTTGACTCCTGCAGATCACGACTCAATTTACTATGTCACCATAGCAGTGATAAGCCAAGATACTTTAATGAGCCAGTGGAAAACAGGATCACTTTTCACACACACACACACCCGATATTAAATTCCTGTATTGCATAATATTTCTAATTACTATTTACACATAAGCATACATGAACATGAGTGGGGAGGTTGCAATAGGTTATCAGACCTAGATAGGGCTTTACTGTACTTGATACACATATTCACTGCATATCCCAGGGACACATCATCTATATATATTATATATATATATATATATATATATATATTATATATATATATATATATATATATATATATTATAATCATTTGACCTCTTCCCTTCTTTAAACCACAACTCCCACAGGAAGAAATTTGTGTTGCTGTCCGCCAGTTTTACTTTGGGGGCGACTGCGTGTGAAAAATTAATGTTTTATTTATTTTTGTGTTTGTTTGTGGATCGAGACACTAACTCGTGATGTGTGGTGTTGTCTAAGCGAGCTACTGTGTGAACATACAAAAAGGCTCTTACACAGTGCCTTTTTTCTTACAGTTGAAAGCATCATCAACCAAGCCCTTCACACAGCAGCAGCCCTGAGCACACTGGCTGCTTTCTTTAAATACCCTGCACCTGGCTCTAATTTACAATGATCACCAGGTGCAGGGAATAATGAATAATAAAACAATTAACAGAAATCTAATTAAATTAAACCAATGTGCATTTGCACCTGTTTTTAGGCAGGGAGGAATCTAATCCTCTCCCTGCTATCTTACTCTATATATATATATGCAGTGTGCAGTCAACACATTTCAGTGTTACACTGTACTGTGACCAAAATCACAATTTTGCTTGCACAAAAAAAAGAAAGATCCTACTTGGAGTTGCATGTTTAAATAAATGGTATTTATTAAAGAGTCCATTTGCTTCATTCCTCAGAAGCTGGCTGCTGATCAATGTGACACAACATTGAAAAGGGACTCTCAAAATCAAAGTGGTTGCCTCAGCAACGGCCCTGCCAGATTCCACCAATCAATGGGTCCTCTGCGCTGCAATTTGCCTGAAAGGACCAGCTTCCTACATAAAGAGTGAGGGTCTGGGACTAGCGAAAGCCACACGGGGCAGCGAGCATCCAGACAGGAAAATAATACAGAGAAATAGCCATCATGTTTCAGACAAAAATTCCAGTTCAAATCCAGTGGGGGGTCCTGTTCATTGTCTTCTGCATTCAGATTCTAACAGCTAGTGGAGGTACAGTACTATTCCTTTATTAATTCCTGCATGCCAATCAGTCTATCTATCTATCTATCTATCTAATTACAACCAGTGAAGTGTATTCATTTTGTTTATGGTTCTGTTACGCTGCCCTCCAAAGAGAATATCCACAAAGGAGGGGAATAACAGAAAAACAGACTGGCTTTTTCAATGATCTCATTATTATTCTCCTTCAGTAGCACCGCTGCCAAGTGGTGTGCAGTTGAATACACTCAAAGATAACCAGTAGCACCTAAAAGGGGAAGCCACAATGAAATTGTAAAAAATAATGTACGCTGTACATTTGTGCTCATCTCCAGTCTCTGCAAAGTAATGTAATTCTCAGCGTGCTCTGCAGCACACCCTGCTGGAAGACAAAGAGATTTTGTAGCTGTGTTTCTATCACTTTTCCGCTCTGAGAGATTGACGCGTTACTGGACAGCGCCCCCTTCTGTATTAGACATGCCGCTCTTGTAAATGAAACGTTGACTCTCTTTGGAGTAACTGCGGGCACAAAGCCTGTCTGGTTTTCATCAGTTTAAAGAGGGGGAAGGGGATGCATCTGTCTAGCACACTTTGGACCCCTTCTGCTAACCGTTGGTCACATGGTCTATGGGACAGGGGTGTCAAGGTCCTAATTTGCTTTTAATTGATTTTGCCCTCAGGCATCAGTGCCTTTATTAAGTAAGTATGATCTGTATGCTGGGCAGCAACTACAGCTGGGTAATAAAGGACTACTGTGTCTGTCATGCATCTTGGATCAGCTAATGTCTCTGGTTTGTATATTTAAACAAATGTTTATGACACATTGAGACCTAGTAACACTTTACAATATGCATAAGTTATAAGTTATAAATCTTATAAGTTATAAATGGTTATGGTTATAAGTACGCTATATACAGTATACTGTGCTGTATATGCTCTGCCAGCCCAGGCATTAAGGAGGTGTATTTTGGGAACTGCATTTCTGTGTTTGTGGTTTGTGACTCGTCTTACTGGGTTGATGGACAAGGTTCAACTAGAACTGAGATGTGGATTCCAGTAGCTCTGTCTTGCGGCAAAACCTTCAAACAGAATGAGGTCTGACTTCCGTAAATCTGACAGCTGTTCGATCTTTGCACCCACAATATGTAAGTGTTATTGACAGGGTATTACTAAGAGCAATATTGCATTGTAGTGGAATCAAATATTAATACAAAGAGAAGAGTAGTGGGAAATGAGGAACCTAAGGGAGAGAATATGGAAACGTGCAGATTATTGATAGCGTACCTACACTGTCCACTGTATTTTATTCCAGTTTGAGGGCTGTGCTGATACTCATAATTACCTTTAAGAAGTATTTATCAGCAGGTATTCAATAAATTCATTTTTTAATGCGTTAATTTCAAAACAAGAAAAAATGATCTTTCCCTCACCTTTACAACTAGTATCAATACAAGTACCAATCAACTTCTGCAGTGAGTGTTTTAAGAGCTGATTGGAAGTGAATTTTCCTCTCACCTGGGGTGCTGATGTTTTTACTGCCATACTGCAGGAAAATTAACTTCCAATCTTCTTTTAAAATACTCAATGTGGTAGTTAATTGCCATTGATTGGTACTCAATTGTAAAGGTGAGTGAAGGACAGTTGTTTTATTTTAAAATCAATACATTAAAGTTGATGGTGTGTTGCTGATATATACAGTGTGTATAAGGGTGTCTGTGTTGTGGCCCTTGCAGCTCAGAAGCAGGATGCTCTGCCTGAGAGCAGCGGAGCCCTGATTAACCACTCCCTGATGCTGGTGCAGCTGCTGGAGGCTCTTCTGGCTCACGGGAATGGCAGCGACGTGGCCCTGCGCATTCAGACGCTGCACTCGGACGAGGTGAAGGTGTTCCAGGCACACTCGCTGGTGCTCTCCCTGCAGAGCGAGACCTTCGAGGGGCTGCTGCAGCACCGCAACTCCAGCGGACTGATCCTGAGAGAGACAGCCGACTGCGCCGCAGTCTTCGACAAGTTCATCAGGTACTGTCAGCTCCACACACAATGACACACAGCCTATACACAGCACTTATGTAACATCTAGCACAGTGCTAATTATCCTTTGTTTAATAAACATTATGTTATATGCATTTTTATTCTGTATTATAAAATAAATGCAGCTCACCAGTAAGCTTCAATCCCTTTAAAGGGTGGCAGCCCTATCTATACCATGCTCCTTACCCAGTACAATTATTTCTCTACATCTGTTTCAGCACCTTATTTATGTGTATACAAAATAATCTAGGTATACTACATATTTATAAGGCTTGGTTAGGTGGCTGTTGAGAGTCTACTTTTATTTAACAAGTGCCCTAAAGTCAAACTTGTATAATAAATAGGCCAATGGGATATCATGCCCTAAATGTGAAAAAAAAACAATACTGGCCATGGGGCTGGAGTGCCATCTAGTGGCATTATAGATAATAGCATAAGCATAAAGACTACCTGCAACTGGTCTTTGACATTTTACACAGATAACATTTCACAGTAGTTGGCTGGACTAACTTTTCATTAACAACATTCCTCTGTTTCCAGGTATCTGTACTGTGGGGAAATCACAGTCCAGCTGGAGCAAGCCATCCCACTACACAAGCTGGCCAGTAAATACCGCGTGTCAGCTCTGCAGGAGGGGCTGAGTCACTACATGACCCAACACCTGGCCAGCGACTCCCCGCAGGGCCACGTGGTCAGCTGGTACGACTACGCCATGCGCATCGGGGACGTGGGGCTGAGGGAAAGCTGCCTGCAGTACCTGTCCTGGAACCTGTCCTCGGTCTTCCAGAGCGGGGAGTGGGGGGCGGTGAGCGATGACCTGCTGCTCTCCTTGCTGCAGCGCTCTGACCTGATCCTGCAGAGCGAGCTGGAGCTCTTTGGGGCTCTGGAGAGCTGGATAGGGCGCAATCAGCCTGGGGGGACGACCATTGAGAGCGCGCTGCGGTCAGTGCGCTACGCCATGATCCCCCCCGAGCAACTCTTCCGCTTGCAGAAGCAGTCCCCTGTCCTGCTCAAGTACCACGAGTCGGTCCGGGACCTGCTTTTCATGGCTTTCCAGTTCCACTCGGCCTCCCCTCTCCAGTTTGCCAAGTATTTCGACGTCAACTGCAGCCTGTTCACGCCCCGGAACTACCTCTCCCCAGCCTGGGGCTCCCCCTGGCTCATTAACAACCCCACCAGAGACGACCGCAGCATGAGCTTCCAGACCCAGCTGGGCCCCAGCGGCCACGATTCTGCCAAAAAGATCATGTGGAACGCCTTGTTCTCCCCACGCTGGCTGCCCGTGAGCCTGCGGCCAGTGTACACAGCAGAGCACGGGGCAATGCAGGCGGTGAGGGCGGAGGAAGGGCACCCCCGGATCATCGTCACCCCGGCCACCTCCAGCGTGGACTTCGCGGGCGTCAGCTTCCAGAAGACGGTGATCGTGGTGGCACGCCAGCAGGGCAAGGCGGTGGTGCGCCACGTCTACAACTTCCACCAGAGCACGGAGGAGAGTGCTGACTTCCTGGCACAGGCTGACCTGCAGCGCCGAGCATCGGAGTACCTCATCGAGAGCGCTGTGCACCTGCACATTGTCATCAAGCCCGTCTACCACTCCCTCATCAAGGCCAAGAAGTGATCCCTGCCTCCCCCTGCTCCTCCCCTCACACACTCACCCATGCAAATGCAGCTGCAGACGTCACTGCTGTACAGTATCAGTGGTTTTGGAATTGCATTGTGGCTGCCTTTCTGCTACCCTAACCCCTTTGTAAAGAACCACTGAACTGCCATCCTTGGACCACTATATTGCCATAATGGTTCTCAATAACAAATGTCATTTGAATTTCTGGATTTCTGAACAAGGGATTAACCATCCCTTATAAAAGTCTCCCACAGTAAAAGCATAACAAAGTGTAATAAAGCACGGTGAGAGTATGGTAAAGGATAATTAAGCATTGTAAAGAATAGCGAGGTATGGCACAGCATACTAATAAACCAGGGTAAAGTATATGCTTAGTATAACCACGGAATCAGCATTGCAAAACTGCAAAAATACTGTGTAAAAATACCATGGTAAACTTTTATAAGGGATTCTCCAGTTTGATATATATTCTAGATAATAACAAAGGCGTTGCAGGAGGAAACATGTTTTCAGTCAGGAGCGATTCTCTGAGCGTGTGACTCATTGATCACATGACTCTGCAAGTGGCAATTGCCACTGAAGACAACATGGTTTAGACAGCTACAAAAAAAAAAGAAAAAGTGGACAACAAGCCAAGCAATGTGGTATTATTATTATTATTATTACTGTATGTTAACCCTTTATCTGCTCCTTCATGAAATGCTCAGTCTGTAGTGTGCTACTTTGTGTTGTCAATAAAGAGTTCTTTTTCTCAGTCTGTCTGCAGTGCGCTGCTTTGTGTTGTTAATAAATGTGTCTCCAGATTACAGCACCTGCTTTCACACGTCATGCTGGACAGAAAAGACGGTGCCCTCTGCAGTGCCCCATCACCTCCTTGCTTCGTTAAGGTGTCAGTAACAGCAGCTCTAGTCTACGCCGGTCAGCATTGGCTATATTCTGCACTTGTCCTATATGCTCGCTTTACAAGTAAACTCTGCCATCTAGTGTTCAGTGTAAAGCATTGCAGGTACATCTCAGTTTCCTCTAAAAGAGAACAATTTTACACTTGTCCTGCCATTGATAAAAATAGCTCAGGTTGACTTAATACTCAGTATAAGGGCATAGCACGTCGTAGATCTAATTTCTGAAACTGATCTTGCAAGAATGTATTGTTACTGCGTGGAATTCTAGGAGGTTTATTTATTTATTTTATGTAGACTGAGATTTTTCACGTTAAGAATTGTGAAAAATTATACAGATACACTCAAGTCACAACGTGTTAGATTTTAAAAAAAGTCTCACTATTATATTCATCCACGAATCCTAATGGACAACAAGCAGAATCTTTTGGCTTTAAAAAAATTTCTTAGGGAAACAACATATTTAAAATAGCTGGCATTATAATGTGATGAATGTTTTATGTTTGTTAATCTTGCTACAAAAATGCAACAGCACCCACAAGCGCTGCAAAAAGAGCACGTGGTGTGTGAACAAAACAAGGATCGTTTTTGATGCAGTTCTTAAGAGACTATACTGGTTCGTTTCACGACCCTGATTAGTACTAGTCCCGGACTACCCAATGTTACCTTAGGTAAGGTAAACCAAGATTAGTGTAAATCTGGGTCTGTGAAACCAACCATACGTGTTGCTTTAATCACACACAGGATACGCACGCGCGCGCGTACACACACACACACACACACACACACACACGTGTTCGCTCTTCTACACGTCATTAAAACAGCAGACTGCAAACTGGACCGACCTCTCCTTAACTAAACCATGACACAAAACAAAATCAAGAATAACGTGTTTTTATTTTTAAAAACCTGTATATAAATAATTGCATGCATTACCACAGCAACTGGGGTTCTGAAAGGACTGTGTAAGGTCACTGTATATTGACTAAATACACTTGTATATTATTAGACACCTATATTTTATCCGCGTAGGTGTGCAAACATTCTGAAAAGGTATTAATTTTTGTTGGTAAAACTACATGCCCCATGGTGCTTTGCTTTACGTGCAGGAAAGACGTCTGTTCACACAGACACTCAGCGATCCAAGTTTGGAGCTTTCAGCTGCCAGCCTTGGCCCATCATCTAAGTGCAGCTGAGCTTTCCTTGCAGTGCAATTGCAAAATTCCTCTTTCCAGCCTGTTTTGCAAGGTGTGCATTTCTACTTTCGCTCTCTGCACGGAGACCTGCAGCCCACACCCGGAAAACCTCCAGTTGCATGAAGATCGGAGCCTGCATTTTTCCATCTTTGTTGCAAAGCTTGCCACTGAAGCTCCAGTCAAAGAGAGGGAGAGACAGAGACAGACAGAGAGAGAAGGCAAAATCTTTTTGTGATTCCCCTCCCCCTCATCAGAGCAAAGGGGAAATGTCTGTGTCAAAGGGAGGTAAGATTAGTAGAGTGCAATTCTGAATTAATGCAAGCATGATTGCACTCCGGGCTACATGCATGGGTGCAGCTCACGTTTAGCCATTGCATTTTGAAGTTTGAGTTTTTGCAAGGGTCAGCTGCATTTCCTGTTTAGGTGGTGGTGCCCTTTTACACAGCAAGAGTTCCTGGTGAGACGACGCTTGCAGTAGCTCAGCTGTATATTTATTGACGCTATTGGCATTCTTCGGGAGCTGTCCTGTTTTAGGTCTGCCAGGGACTCCCATATAGACTAATATGCTACAGCCTTTTAGATTGGCTGTGAAAACAAATATTTTTTCAAAGTCAAATTATAGTAATTCAACTTTGTTTGACATACATGTAATTATTATTTATGTACGGTAATTGCAAGGTGAATCATGCATTTGGAAACTTAGTTTTTTTTTTTTTTTTTTTTTTTTTTTTTGGGTGGATGGGCACTTTATTTTTATATGTGAAATTGATTTCTGACCGACTGTAAATATGAACACTTAGTAAATAGTTGCTCTGGACGAAATGTTCCCAATGAGAAATGCTCACATGCTGTTTTATGCATTTCTGCTGTAAATAAATAATAGGTGGACTTTGCAAAAAACGTGCAACAAGGTATCGGAAACCTGAAATATTATCAATTTAAAATATGCATTTATTAATATTACTGTCCTTGTAGAACGTGTGCCATTTCAAGTAAAGCATGTAATCGGGCACGGAAGAGCATACACTTACAGAACAGGGAACGGTTACGTGTGGAAGGGATGTCTTGAGAAACTGTTGGAATGGATATCTTGAGAATACTGTATTATATATATATATATATATATATATATATATATATATATATATATATATATATATATATATATATATATATATATATATATATATATATATATATATATATATATAATCGTGTATGTGCGAGAATATACTTTGACTAAATTATTAGTCTATTTACTTAACTTTAAACAACGACACGAACAATATGGAACTTACTGCGCGTAGACGGACCTTGTCTGTCACTTCTAAGTCACACCAACTGGGGCTGGAGTTAAAAGAGAATTATTACACTCAATAGGGGAACTGCTAAAGGTTTAATTCGTACTAGTGCAAAGCAATGTACTTGGATGACGTGCAGGTGAAGACACACATAATTACATCTGCACCGCTGTGGTAATATTGGGAGTTTTGTTTTGGCTGTTGTCAAGTCAAGTGGTGGAGAAACGCGTATTTATTCTTTCTCAGTCCCACGGTGGGAGAGGTGATAGTCAGCCCCACACAGCGGTCTCATTTTATTTCAGCCACGTAAAAAAATATATGCAGTCAATTTACAAATATATGTTACATTATATAGTTATATATATATATATATATATATATATATAGTATATATATATATATATATATATATATATATATATATATATGGCCTATACCGGATATCAATACATAGTGATGTGACGGAACCACTCTTGGTGATATTGTGTCTATTTAGGCACTTGTTTATATGTTAAAATTGTTACTGACTCTGTGCTAATCCTGTGCACTACTCTGTATAGTTTACTTCATTTTTAACGTTGCCCAGGATGCAGTGGAATGAACCAATCATAAGTAAGGAATCAAATGTTGATGGCAGGCATGCTTCCAGAAAATCATAAATATTATCCGCAACTTTTTTTATCATTTAATGTTACTGAAGATGTTGCAGTTGTGTATGTGTGGGGACAGTGCGTTTTGAACAGCGTGTTGTATTGATGGATTTGCAGAATTATATGTGGTTATATGTGGATCTCGCTTGATACGTTAGTGGGACTGTTTTGCTTGATCCTTATCTTCTAAGCTGCAGCCCAGCACTCTTCTTACCCCTGAGATCATAATCCCAGCTCTGTTATCATGTAAATAGTCCTTGTTCTCTCAGCACCACACCTAAATCCCATTTCTTCAGGCAGTTGGTCGCTATTGTGGTTCCTGCTGCAATAACAGTAAGTTGTCCATTTTATTGTTCCAACAAGCCACAGAATTCCTTCTGCGTTGCGAATTCATGTTCTGCTTGTGCATGTAGTTTGTTCCCGTTGGTAACAGAAAGCTGTGCAATACTTTCTATCTCTCCCGTTAGAAATCAATGCTATGTTTGCATCGCGTCCAAACATGTTTGCAGCAAGGACTGCAGAAAAGTTTCTACAGCAACGGTGTAGCTTCATTTCGAGGATTCCCTGTTTAATCTCCTCATTCCCTTTAGGACTTCTTAAAACCCATAGCAAGCATTCCCCCTCCAGTCCCTTCCGCTCCCCCTGTGGATGTCCAGCACTTTCCCAGTGAAGCGTGCTGTAACTCAGCCAACTGAAATTGTTCTGTTATGTAACAGGTTTGGGAAGTGGCTCTCTGTCTCACCTGCATGAATCTGTATAAATAATTTCATATATGAGCAAGACTCTCTCTTGGCCAGTCAGAGAATTTACCGACATTCAGAGACGTTTTTATTCTAAGTGTCTCATATCGTCTCATGCAGTGGATGCAAAATTGTCATATTCCCCCTTTTTTCTTTTGTTTACAGAAAGATAAATTCTAACACATGCCAGCCCTGTTTAGAAAAGTTCCTGCCTGCAGTTTAGACAGAACTAATAAAAGATGCCGGCACACATTTGTTATATTCCGCTAGTGTTTTCTCAGAGACCAAAACATTACATTGAAGTTTTAAAGGATATTCTGTACGATCATGAATGCAAGTTTAAGGCAGTTCCAGGAGTCAGAGGTTCATTTCTTTATGTTGGGGCCATGCAGCCAGACAACGGGGGTCTGCAAGAGAGATAATGAAGTTGTTGCATTCATTTGTATTACAAATACATTCTTTTGCATCGGTGAAGTTGTAATACTGTAGTTTTATACGCACGCACAATTCAGTTCCGTGGAATTTTAATGCCAAAATATTTAATTTTATGGACGCCAGTTGTGAAACTAGCTTGAATACAGAAATGAATTTGAAATTAATCTAAAATGAAGCTGGGTGCTTTGGCTTGGGAATGGCTGGTTCAGGAATCAGGCTCTGTCTTGAAAAGTTTACAAACTCAAAGAGTTGCTTCTCCCTGAGTCATCCTCCAGGCAGTCATGGAATTCCATTGAAAAATACTCAGAATTCCTGGAATTCTCGGCAGAGCAGTGGCCAGGAGGAGAGGGGAGGGGAGGGACCTGGCCAAGTAGAAAGGACAGGATTGGCAGTTGCTGTTGGGGATGCAGGCCAATGCAGGGTGTCTGAGTGGTAGGGCAGTTAGGATTGGATGTTGCAAGGCTTTGTTTTCGTCTTCACAGTGTTGCTGGGGTAACAGAGTAGACTGTGGTTAGACAAGTGCTGACTGAGCAATCTCTCTTTTCATTACTCCTGTTAGGTTGAATCAGCATACAAGACCCTGAGTAGAGAGAGGGCCTCTCTGTGACAATTTTAAACTGTAGTAACTCGGTGCACTGTTTTAACACATAGTTAATGTATCGTAGCAATTGAGAAACAAGTTAGATGCTAATTAACCCTCTAGAATCCTGAGTTTTATTTCTAATTTATTATAAAATAAAAATTAGTGAAACAGTCATTGATGGATTAATTGGCTGAGTGCCTCTTTTTGGAGCCACACACCTTGCGTACACTGCAGGGATGGAAGTAAGACTCCTATTGCATAGCAGTTTGATCTGTTTATTAGGACTCCCCTGTGCTTGTTACCTATACACTGAGGCTAATCAAAGAAGTATTAATACCTGGAATGGGTGAAACTGCTCTGCAATAGGAGGCTTTATTTCCATCCCCATACTGTAGGCTATATTCTATTCATATAAGCAGGTTTTCATTAATATTTGAAAGGCTTTGGTGAAAAAAAAACAAAAAAAAACTTCGCTTCTTGCTTTTGAATAAAGACGTGTTCTCGGCGCATCGATTTGTTGGCAATAGTTACTAGTTACATATTAGATTATTTTCCCAAATATACAGATCGTTATATTTATTAATATTGGAGCCAAGGCCAACACAATTCCCAGTTTGGCTTCTGATCATCATGCATTTGCCACGACTGCAATATGGTTTTCTCTTTTCATTTCTAGGGATGTTGTAAAAGCACAGCACAGTATGTCTACTTCCTTAGTCTTTTGAAACCTCAAGTACTTGCTTATTTTGCACCCCCATCTTTTTTATTTTTCATTGTCTCTTAGTAACTGCACAACATTTAAATGCTGCCAATGTAACCTTTGCAACCCGCAGCCCATTACAGTAAGAGACTGTTCCACTTCAGGGCTATTATTGCACAGTATTGTTCGATACTCTGTATTCTTTCTCTTGTTCACATCTGGTAAAAGGTAGGTATTGCAAGTAATCTATTTAAAACAAACACAGATGGATTGAACAATAAACTCATCAGGCGATACTTCACAAAAACTCTTTTTGTAAAAACTTGCTTGTACATTAAATATTTCTGGGTTGGTTTGTATAGGGGATTTCCTGGTAATAAAAAGAATGGCAAATACATACTGTGTAGAGAATGCCTGTTATTATAATGTGATGTTTGGTAGACCGCTTTGGGCCTGAAGCTATTTATCCCAGATCATCGTTAGCACAAAGGAATACAAAAAAAAAGTTACAATTCTAACATGAGTAAAACCGAGAATGTTTACAAGCCCCTATGCTTAAATGTGTGTGTTTTGTCTGTTCTGAAAAAATTTAATAAATACTTCCTGTGTTGGGTGTTATTCAGTAATACTGCTTGCGTATCTTATAATGTGACATGGGGGGGACTCAGTTTTAGCCTTATTTTAATAGTGGAATAACGCAGATTTGAATTTAGTTATTTTTATTGCGGAAAACTAAGATCCCTGGTGATAAGGTATCATCTGCTTTGAGAATCTGGGCTAATCCTGATGCAGGCGAATGAGACTCAGTCACTGTCATGCTGTGAGAAGTGTAATTAACTGGGCGGTAAGGTATTAAGCACATTAACGTGAACTGCACTCCTGACATTTCATCTAATAAGAAAATTACAGGCAAGTGTATGAAAGCCAAGCATTTAATTCATATTGAGGATCGATTTATACTGACTTTATTGCTAAACTGTAAAACGTATACAGGAATATAAGTTGTGTATGCTTTTACAATTTGTGTTGTACATATTAAGCATCAACATTTTAATTTTTTTTTTTAAAAGAACTACCTTCTAAGTAGACACAAGTTTCAGCGAATGCCTTCGACTTACTGTGTGTTTGTCTGTCCCGTTCTCATCCACAGGCAAAAAGAAGACTAGGAGGCTGACACTTCCCAAGGAAGTCTTTGAGCAGCCACATGCAACCACAGCGTAAGACAGCTGTCCTCTTATACCTGATCTGAGATGAGCTGTAATGGGGTACAGGTTGAGGGAGAGTTGAGGGATGTGTTACAGTATAGAGGGGTACAGGTTGAGGGAGAGTTGAGGGCTCTGTTACTGTATAGAGGGGTATAGGTTGATCCTGAACTAATTGTGTATAGGAATATTCTAAAATTTTAAAACATGCCTTATCTTTCTCAGACCGCCCAGAGACTTGGACTCCAAAGCCTGTGTGACCATTGGGGAGAAGGTAAGACCTCGGAAGAAAATAATTAACAAACTCCAGCTCCGATCAATTGGTAGAAAAGGTGGAGAAACTCTTGGAAGATGGAATGTCAAGCATGGGAGTTGAAATCCTCCCACTGTGCATTAGGCTTGTGGTTTGCTATTGTTTTATTTTTTCCCTCATCAGAACTTTGAGATGAAGGCAGATGACCTGGAGCAGATCAGTGAGCTGGGTCGTGGGGCTTACGGAGTGGTGGACAAGATGAGGCACGTGCCCAGCGGTCTGATCATGGCAGTGAAGGTGAAATCCTGGGTCTGCCTCAATCGGAGCCCCCTACCCCCTCTGTACCTCACTAGCAGAGCACTCAACTCTCCCTCAATCTGTACCCCTCTATACTGTAACAGATCCCCCAACACTCCCTCAATCTGTACCCCTCTGTGCCCCCAACTCTCCCTCAATCTGTAGGTTGTTTCTTAGGGATGTAGCACAGTAATATTGCAGATCGGTGCTGGACTGAAGCCACTGGAGCCAGACGGCCTCACAATGCTGCTTCTCCACTCTCAGAGACACACACAGTATATGTGGCAGTTTCTGTGGGTGGGCTGGCTCACCACAGCCATTGCTTTGTGTTTGAATTCACAGAGGATCCGAGCGACTGTGAACAGCCAGGAGCAGAAGAGGCTTCTGATGGATCTGGATATCTCCATGCGGACAGTGGACTGCCATTTCACTGTCACGTTCTATGGGGCGCTCTTCAGAGAGGTACAGTGTAGTGTTCTGGACTCCACTTCCCCATTAATAAGTCGTGCTGGACCTTCAGGATTGTTGAGTCCGTGAAATAACGAGACGCGGTTTCTGCAATCGAGCAATTTAGTTTATTTGCCCGAATGAAGTCTATACAGAGCACCTTTCTTGTTGCTGTCTTCTGAGTACTTATCATAGCGAGTATACATACAGGCAAAGTATAACGAGCAACATAGCTGAAGGTTTCAAACAGGTTAGTAAGCTGTAGTAACATAAAATAACAAGAGCTCTCGTACTCTGTTACTAGTAGTTATCTGCCATAGTCTCTTTTTTAATGACCTTTTGACTACTTTTTCAGTGCAAGGTATAGCAGTTCATTACAACTGCATGGGGCTGAGAGAGAACCAGAGAGTGGCGTGAATATCTCCACACTCTCAGTACTAAACGCTTTCTACGCTCTGCTCTGGTCACAGTCCTTGCCATGTTGGCTAATCAGCTATTTTCACCTGGGACATTTGGAAGTCCCAAAAGACCTAGTTGGGTACCCACTCTTTCAAACCTCCTTTAAACAAAAATCTTTGCTTAGCCAGCTAATAAACTATTACTGTTAACCACGATCACATGGTAGATGCCATTCCCTACTTGACGTCCTGTATGTTCATTTGTAATCATTCGAATGTCGGTCTGTCCAGTCCTCTGTCTGTCCTCTTCATCCAGTCTCTTTGTCTGTCCACAAGGGGGACGTCTGGATCTGCATGGAGCTGATGGACACCTCGCTGGACAAGTTTTACAAACAAGTGATCGAGAAAGGCATGGCCATTCCCGAGGATATCTTAGGAAAGATCACAGTCTCTGTGAGTCTGGCCCCCGGGCTTTGATTCTGATTCTTTGACAGCACTTTACTTGGCATATGCCCAAACAACCCTTCTAATTAACCCTTTTTATCCTAGCAGGCGTAGTTGGTAGCAAAAAGGATTTTTTTCAAAATTGTAACCTCATCTTTTGTTTTTGCAATTTTATTGCAGGTAATCATAATATTTTTTAAAGATGTCACCCTGGATGTAACACTTGCTAGACCTGCAATTGTATTCTGGATCAGATTGAGCTGTATTTGTGTGTTATAGAATAGGAGCTGCTATGTGGAGTGTCTACACCCTGTGTGTTTTGCAATGTCTCGCTGACTGCATTAACCATTTCTTCTGTGTCTCTGCAGATCGTGAAAGCTTTAGAGCATCTACACAGCAGGCTGTCTGTGATCCACAGAGGTGAGCAGTGTTGTAAATCGAACCCTGTCATTGTCATCGATTATCGTGCAAATTCTAACGCCGATTTGTCTATCATTATCGATTGTAAACATAACGATAAATTAAGGAAAAAATAATAAATCAATCCCACTGTCCAAAGGAGAAAAAAAAAACCATGGAAATAATTCTCTCTCCTTTTTGTATTTGCTGTTGGGGTTACCGTTTATGAATTACGTAGCCCAGCTTCTACTACTCATTACCGCGGCTGCACAGACGAATTTCACTTTGCTGTCATATTTTAATCAAAACTGCTCATTACTTTGAATTGCCACTTACACTTAGATTTGCATTATCTTCAGAAAATACAACTATATCGTCATTTATCCAAACAGTACATTAAAAGTAGCTGACCCTTTCCTGCAACGGAACTTTCCACAGCGACACATTCTGTGGTTGATCATTTTATTTTGCATCGCCATACTTGAATATGTAGAATATTGCTTTCATACGCGTATGTGGATTTATTATTAATTGATTTACCACGTCACAGCGTTTTGCCCACGTGGATTCGCTTACATGCATTACATGTGAAAAGCGTCACACGGACTGTGAAATTCATTCTTTACGTATTTTGTTGTTTACGTATTATTTTTATTTACCCTGCACTTAAATCCAATGAGTTTATATGTATCGATCCAGATTCCTGATGTGATTATGAACTTGTTTCAATTTCAAAAGGAAAACTGGACAGGATTTATTGATTGACGCGTAACAGCAGCCGATAACCACTCTGGGCTCTCCTCACCAATTGGTAGAGATGGGCATCTGGGGTGGGTTTAGTATCCTGGTATAGTATCAACAGGTATTGTTAAGCGAGTGTCCAAAATGAATAAAAAAATGTCTGCGATAATTACTGCAGCCAATTATGTACAACAATTTCTCATTCTACATGGTGATGGTAGCAAACTGTGTTGTACAACCTGAAATGTTTCATTGGAACACATACGTTGAGCTACGATCCAGTGGCATTTAGACAGACCAATCAAAAACTAAAAAGGCTGCGGATAGTGCATTGCTTCAAAATGAAAATATAAAAAAAAAAAAAATTCTGAAACAGCGGTACATTGCAACGTAGTAGTGTTAAATATTATTAGTTTTGCTCAAGACAGATGGCTACACTTGGGACTGATTTTAAAACGAAGGAATAAGTATAAAATAAATTTACAAAGCAGGTTACTCGTGATCTCTGCATCATTATCCTGTATTTGTTCACAGACGCATATTCTCAGTGACTTTTAGAAGCAACAATACAGGTTATGTTCTTGACAGTAAGTTAATATATACAAGACAAGTTTTTAATTTCATGGGCTATTCAATTTCATTAAACTATTATCGATTTTTTATTGTGGAGTCCCAATCGGTAGATAATTTGATTATCGTTATTATTACAAGCCTAGAGGTGAGCCTGTATTAGCTGCACCATTGCCAGGTCTAGCGATTTTAAGCGGGTTCGAGTCACACATAGGTGTCACATTTACAGTAGTTGTGGGGGTTGCAATGAGCTGCTGAGCTTGACTGATCCCCAGGGTAGCTTCGCAGCCCCTCCCTACAGCTGTGCCAGTCTGACCCTGTTTCCTCGCTCTCCTGTGCAGACGTCAAGCCCTCCAATGTGTTGATCAACACGCTGGGACAGGTGAAGATGTGTGATTTCGGGATCAGCGGCTACTTGGTGGACTCAGTTGCCAAGACGATGGACGCTGGCTGCAAGCCCTACATGGCTGTGAGTCCCACTGTCTTTGATCTGGGAGTAACACATGAGAGGTTTGGTGTCAGTGGAGCAGGGTTTAGACGCTTGTAGGGGGTAATATCACAAGTCACCTAGGCGAAAATTCGGTGAGCTGGTAAGAGTCGGATCAATTATGTGTTGATCTTTTACTGAGCTGGTTATAAGAAGTCCCAGTCGATGTTTCCTGGAAATTAATTTGTTTTTGGAATGAGAGTAGACAACAAACGGCTGACAATTTTTTCTTTTACCACCTTGACCAGTTCATCCAGCACCAAGTCTTCTGAACCAGCAGGACTGTTTTTTTAACCAGTGCTGCTCATTGCTGGAATTTGCAGTACCGCGGGTATAAGAATTCTCCCTGTGCTTTTCATTCCAGCCTGAGAGGATAAACCCTGACCTCAGTCAGAAGGGCTACAGTGTGAAATCGGATATCTGGAGTTTAGGAATCACGATGGTAAGTCCCTTGTGTGTGTGCACTGTGCCACCCCGTCACTTCCATGCTGAAGGTACTGTATTCCTGTCTAATGCATATATCTCTGCAGTTTCAGTGGTGTGTTACACTGAACTGTTTATCCTCTGGTTTCAGTGGTACAATTATAAATCTAGGGGCCTTATTTTCAAAGCGTTTTCCTTCATTCTTTATTGAATTCAATAAAAGTCATCTTGTGTTTACAAAAATGACAAACAGACACCTTCGGAGCTCTTAAAAGCGCTTGGGTTCTGTTATTCAGGTGTTCTAGTGTCGCAAAATTTAAGCAGGTGTTTTACCACTTTCAAAAAAAATATAGGAGTTCATTAAAGACCAGCGGAAACGCTTTGAAAACATGGCCTGAAGTCAAGCAGACAAATGTTTAAGCTTGTGACCTCTTCGGTGTGCTAGTGCTGCAAACTGAGTTCATTGTTTCCCTGGACGAAGCTCTACCCAAAGAGCTTATCTGCTTGACTTTTAGCTAGTTTCTTCCAGTTTCACCTGATTGAATGTTTGAAAGTCCTGGATAGTTCTGTAGTAGTGCAGGGAATGTGTGCATACCTGTCTGATGGATCTTTCTCTCCCGCTGTCTCCCTTCTCCCAGATTGAGCTGGCCATCTTGCGGTTCCCCTATGATTCCTGGGGCACGCCCTTCCAGCAGCTGAAGCAGGTGGTGGAGGAGCCCTCCCCGCAGCTCCCAGCCGACAAGTTCTCAGGAGAGTTTGCCGACTTCACCTCCCAATGGTGAGCTGAAACCTGCACAGGGGAACAGCCGAGGTTCTGAGCAGACCTGGGGTCAAGTTATAATTACAATTACACAAAAAATAACAAACTACCGCCCACATTTAACAAGTTCACTGTGTTTATTCTAAATAACCAAGCAGTTAATCACAGGTACAAATATAGAAATATAACTTACATTGTACACTGTTGTATAACTTACATTGTAACTGTTACTAATTAGGAATTGCACAATTACATTTTTAATTGACCCGAGGTCTAATTCTGAGCAAAGACAACCTTGCCGGAAACAACTTTTACATAAAATGAAATTAAGGGTAGGGGGGAGGGGGTTCAAATGGGCTTTCTGGTAAAAGAAATGCTGAGGCCCGGGATTGGGGGCAGGTGGTGTGTTGCACCAGGCCAGCTCGGAGCTGTGCTTGGGTCCCGTTCCAACTAGCGCTTCCGACAGAGCTTCCCTCTTCCTGACCTTGCTGCTCGGGGCTGGTTCCTGTCAAACTGCGAGGCCCTCTTTCTCACCGAGTGGAGCTCTCTGTCTTGCATTGAGCCCTCCAGGCACTTCAGACCCCAGGAGACAGGATGTGTGTGTGTGTGTGCGCAGCGTGCATCCTTGAGTCTCACTTTTCCCAAATTAGTCAGAGGATGGGGTGGAGGCTGAACGTAGTTGTTGTAATTGATCTAAAGTCCCCGGGAGCATCTTTATTCAAATGTTGGGGTTTTATACCCAAAGTAAAAACACCTTTGCAATAGATTCTGTATATCACGGATGGTAATGAAGACATTTTCAAGCTTGTAGTAAAACCTTTTAATGAGTAAAACTGCTGTACAATAGGAGTCTTATTGCTAGCCCTGATACAGAGTAAGGACACAGTGTTCGAGACACACTGGGCATTGTCACCCTTCTCCTCTATTGGGCTAGTTTTTGGGGCAGCTTTTGTTGTGCTGGAAATAGAAAAAAGATTCCTGTTGCATAGCACTTTAAGCCATTCTGGATTTACAATGTTTAAAACCTTTTTTTTTCCAGCTTAAAGAAGAATTCCAAAGAGAGGCCAACATATGCAGAGCTCATGGTGAGTACCCTTGCTGTGAATACCAGTGTATTGAGCCCACAGTGCAGGGCTGTGTACCGTAATTATAACTGTATACTCTGTGTGCCTCTGTGCTCTAATTACAGGTGTAGGGAATTTGCCAAGTAATGCGCAAGAACAGCTGATCATGATCGTGTGGCACTTCATTCATACTGCCACAAGAGGGCAGACCTGCTCCTCTAATGACAGGCCTCCAAGCTGTTTCCTATGTCTGTTTGTTTTTATATTGCCGAGCTTGAGCTAGGATCTGTGTGCAACCAGTAGTCCAATGTGAATAAATTTACAAACCTATAACCCATACCTCCGGTGCTGAATCCGGTCTAGCATTGCTCGATCCAGTTGTAGTGGATGGAAAATAGTAGGCAAGTGTTGAGCATTTGGTTAACATATCCCAGATCATACCGTACTTGATCCAAATCAAATCGTCTTTAATCTGTGCAGAACTCCTGTGCGGTAGGTGCTAAACTAATAATACGTACTGTTTTTTCTCTCTTGTGTTCTGAACCTGGCAGCAACATCCCTTTTTCACCCTCCACGATTCCAGTGAGACGGACGTGGCCAGCTTTGTGAAGATAATCCTGGGGGACTAAGTGAGCCTCCGGGCCCACACGCCTAGGGGAGGCAGGACTACTCCACTTACGCTCCAATCGCAATCCAGAAACCAAGAGGAAACCTGCGTTCCTGGGGGCCGGGGGGGGGGGGTGGGGGGGGGGGGGGGGGGGGGGGTTGGGGGGGGGGGGGGGGGTGGGGGGGGGGGGGGGGGGGGGGGGGGGGGGGGGGGGGGGGGGGGGGGGGGGGGGGGGCGGGGGGGGGGGGGGGGGGTGGGGTGGTGGGGGTGGGCTTTGTGTACCCTGCCGCCTTGTTAGGCGCGTGGACCTCTGAATGGTATGTTGCAGAATGCAAAGGCTTGGTAGCTGTGTTGAGATATGTCAAGCGCAGAGAGCAGACTAGACGAGGGACGTTTATCACACCAGGGCCCTCTAGGTGATAGTCGGTAAAAATAATATCCTCTTCCTCTGCTCTGAAACAGAGGTCAAACTCGGCTTGCTCCTCCCCAGGTGTTATGAAGTTGTGTGCGCGTGTGTGTACAATTTGTTTGTTATTTCAGTGATTTTATTATTTATATTAAATGCTTCAATGAATCTGTTTTTAAGACGCTCATCTTGTGTGATTTTACAAAAAAATATGTAAAAAAAGAAAAAATAATCAGAAAAGGAAAAATCACTTTAGAAGAGTTTTGCTCATAAATGGGTTTATTGTTTTCCATTATTATCTCCAATAACGAGTATATAAATAAAGTATACAATCTTTCGTTTTAAGTGTAGTGCACACAGACACTGGTAATGGGTTGTCTAAAATCCAAGTAAGAATTCAGCTTTATCTGCTACTGTCCACCCCACACACTTTCTAGATGAACATGACCTAGGCTGCAGCAAGTAATTTTAAACTAAGCAAGACTGTATGCATAGAATGATCCTGCATAGATTGAACAAGCAGGACCCTGGGGCAGTATCTTTCCTGAATGCCTCTCAATGTACAGATTGCTCTATCACAAACTAGGACTGATCAGTTCATGTCACACTCCCACTGCATGCTTTTTTCCACTCCTGTATTTATTATACCAGAATTCTCCAGGTGCTTGTGTAACACCTTATATCACCATGCATTTTACATTAACATTTTAGGGTGGGCAGGAGGGATGAGAGCTATTTTATAATGGCAAAAATCCACATCCCTTTTTTTTTTAACCTTGGTATGGACCTTTTGTATGGACTTTCTGCATAGCAGACACTGCCATCAGGTTTTCAGAACATAATTTGCTATTATCAAGATCTCAAATCATGCTGGATTAAGTTGCGGTCCTGATTTTTTTTTTTTTTTTATGTGTGTATTTTTTCTGATCCACACACATAGTTTCTACTGTATCTTTTTAATATTGTGTTGTCTGATAGTCACACAATAGTTACGTCAAAGGCAGCATGTGAGGGTAGGAATAAACAACGCTTTGGGGTTGATGGATCCAGATTCATTCACAGAGCAGGTACTGGATCAAAACAGTACTGCAACTTTAAGACATTACTGCTGGATTTTGTAGTGGATCAGAGTTCTTTATGTAGCAGTCCTCCTTTCATTAGGACCGGGCAAAAAAACCCCAACATTTTAATATTGCGATTTTCAACACAAGGTAAGTGTGCAAATGCATTTTTTGTGAATATTATACCTCAAATGCTTTCCCTTTTTAAAGTGTTATTGTTTACCTTACAATTCTGTTGTGGTTGTTACTTTGCACATAATATTGTAATAGTAATTGTGCTTTTAATATTTTAAAATGTTTTCTTAAAGGGGATGTGAAATCCAAAGGATATGCCCAGTCCCTAGCGTGTGTGCGAAGCACACAGAGAAGTGGAGTGAGACTTGTGCGCTAGTAATCTCGTTTTTAAATCAATCTGGCAACAGTTTCTAAACACTACAGCTGTGGAAAGAAAGGAAAAAGTAGGAATCACTGTGAATGTAGCAGCTAGCTGGAAAATGCATTCAGAGTTATATTCAGCTAAATCTGCAATAATCTGAACCAGCAGCAGTAGTGTCTCTCCATGCATGTACTGAGGGGTAAAGGTTGTAGTATATTACAAGAGTGTGTCATCTCCCCCCTCCCAACACACATCTATGGAGTGTCACGGTTTAGCCCCCAAAACTGCATTACCAGATAGGCAGCTGTATTAGAAAAAACAGTAAATAAACAAATGTTTATGTTTTTGGTACCTTTTATGATGGCTTTGTAGAACGAATTCCAGCACACTGCAGTACTAATAGCAACAGAAAGCCTTGCTCTCACATATATATGTATGTGTGTATATATGTGTATATATATATATATATATATATATATATATATATATATATATATATATATATATATATATTACTATAAGGGAAAGAGCATGCAGAATGCAAGTGAGGTGTGTTATTTAAGTAGTTTGTATGTGAATGACTTGAAATTGTTAATATGCAAATTAGGTGTCAGATGATTGGCTAATTTATTAAATGAAGGTGAAGTACAAAGGGCACACTGCCAGTTGTGTGTGTGTGTTTATGCTCCAGGGGTTAGTTTATACTGACGGCAGAGACAATGACAACATTGGGGTCCTACCATTGTTATTGGCAGAGTAAGGGCTGGTTCACACTTCTGTTGCAGACGGATACGATACGTCAGGTGCAGACCGTTATAAACGCTGCACAGCTTCACTCCGACCATTAAGCAAATGTTGACGTTTTTCAACATTATCCGACCCCATGCGATTTGAGGTCGCAGACGCATGAGAAAAGGCTGCACGACTTTCCAAAAAGTCGCAAGAGTGTGGATGACGTAATTCCAACGTGTCGTGCAGGGTCGGAGACCCTCGACTCCGACCAGAAATGATTGAGTCTGAAGTATGAACCAACCTTAAGGCTTAAGGACAAGAAACATGTGCATTGCTCTGCATCCACAAGGGGTGCTGTTCTAAATGGATGGATCTTTGGTGTTAGAAGGGCAGTGTCGGAACTCATGTCTTCTGCTAACATTAGACGAATATGGCTGTGGATTGTGTTGATACAAGTAAAGCACAGTATTACTGCATATCAAGTACAATCAGAAATACTCATTGGTGCCATCAGTATCTTCTAAAATCATTGTTTTACATTATTTTCAATGTTCCTTTCTGATAGACAAAATGCTGCCGACTGGCATAATCAATCTGGCATAATCAATCTTGGTTATTACTGTTATTAATAATTGAACTCTCCTGCAGCCGTTTCTCTAACTGGACCTTGTTGTGCATAGTGTGAGTCTGGATCTGCAGACTAACATGCATTCATCAAGAGACAGTCCATTCTGAAGCTAGCAGTTCCTGTGCTGGCTTGTATACGAATAAAGCTGCCATGCGTGTGCTGATTTGTTAGTCTTCAGAATACCAATGGTGGGACCCTGTGCAAAAATGAACTTGCAGTCAATATTTTAGCTGAGGCACTGTACCAGAAGTCAACCCCCAGGGTTAACAGTTCTCAGCATATCTACACATAACTGTAAGCCATCTGCAAAGACTAATGACTGTTCGTTTAGGGTTGAATACATTTTTATGAATCTTTTAGATTGCACTGTCTGATTGTGTGGAATTGGTATTTTTACACAGTAACAAAATAAGTGTGTTTTGGTTGGTGGTGTGTTCCCTTGATGTCAGAGAAACTTTATGAAATTATGGGGTGGGGGGGAAAATGCTGAGGTCCGGGACTGGGGACTTTAATGGAATAAGAGATTAGAACTGTGCTGAACTGGGGTGGTGTTGTGCGTGTTTTAGGGCAGAATTCGACTATAGGTCCCCGAAATACATGTTAAAATCACATGTTTTATGATTTCTTATGATTTTTTTTGCTTTTGTTCAGCTTTTATGATTAAGTGTTAGAAATTATGGATGAATTACAATGAAAAAGTGTTACACAGTCTGCAAATAAAATTGCAAAATCCTTGGTTTCCTCTCTACCTTTGCCTCTACTTTTTAATGATTTTCTATGACTTGAGAGAGAAGTGTTGTAAAGATTGACTGTGTAAAGCCTACCTAACGTTTTGATAAGTCTATACATATATATATATATATATATATTATATATATATATTATATATATATATATACACACACACACACACACATACAGTGCCTTGCAAAAGTATTCAGACCCCTGACCAATTCTGTGATATTACTGAATTACAAATGGTACATTGAAATTTCGTTCTGTTTGATATTTTACACTTAAACTCAAAATCAATTATTGTAAGGTGACAAGTTTGCACCGATGAAAGAAATTGCCCTAATGAGGACACAATTACATTACCATTGGCCTCCACCTGTGAACCATTAAAGTTGCTGTCACATTTTCTAGATAAAAACCCCACTGTTGAAAGATCATTGGTAAGGCTGTGAATCTGAAGGAAAATGAAGACCAAAGAGCATTCTACAGAGGTTAGAGATAAAGTAATGCAAATGCATAGATTAGGGAAAGGGTACAAAATAATATCCAAGTGTTTGGATATCCCAGTGAGCACAGTTGGATCAATAATCGGGAAGTGGAAGCTACATCACACCACCCAGGCACTGCCAAGAAAAGGCCGTCCCTCAAAACTCAACGCTCAAACAAGGAGATTTGTGAGAGAAGCCACAGAGAGGCCAACAATCACTTTGAAGGAGCTACAGAGTTCAATGGCTGGGAGTGGAGTAATGGTGCACCAGTCAACCATATCAAGAGCTCTGCATAACACTGGCCTGTATGGGAGGGTGGCAAGAAAGAAGCCGTTACTCAAAAAGTACCATCTGAAAGCACGTCTGGAGTTTGCCAGAAAGCATGAGAGTGACCCAGCTGCGATGTGGGAAAGGTTTTGTGGTCAGATGAGACCAAGATAGAGCTTTTTGGCCAAACCTCAAAGTGCTATGTGTGGCGCAAACCTAACACTGCCCATCCTCAAGACACACCATCCCTACAGTGGAGTATGGTGGTGGCAGCATCATGCTGTGGGGATGCTTCTCATCAGCAGGGACTGGGCATCTTGTTACAATTGAAGGAAGAATGGATGGAGCAAAATACAGGAAAATACTGCAAGAGAATCTGCTTCAGTCCGCTAAAAAATGAAGCTTGGGAGGAAATTCACCTTTCAGCAGGACAATGATCCCAAGCACAAGGCCAAAGCAACATTGGAGTGGCTCAAGAACAAAAAGGTGAATGTCCTACAGTGGCTCAGTCAAAGTCTTGATCTCAATCCCATTGAGAATCTGTGGCACTATTTGAAAATTGCGGTCCACAAACGTTGTCCAACCAACCTGAACAACCTGGAGCAAATCTGCCAAGAAGAATGGGCCAAAATCACTCCGACACTGTGTGCAAAGCTGGTACATACTTACCCCAAAAGACTTAAAGCTGTTATTGCAGCGAAAGGTGGCTCTACCAAATATTAATGTGTGTGGGGTTGAATACTTATGCAAGCAAGATATTTCAGTTTTTTTATTTTTCTTAAAAATATTTCCCAACATAAAACCAATGTCACCTTACAATAATTGATTTTGAGTTTAAGTGTTTTAAAATAAACTATCGAACAGAAAGAAATTTCAATGTACCATTTGTAATTCAGTAATATCACAGAATTGGTCAGGGGTCTGAATACTTTTGCAAGGCACTGTGTGTGTGTGTGTATATATATATATATATATATTAGGAATTCTGGTTTATTTTTTCTGATGTTTTTGGGTTGAAAACATAGGTTCAATTTTGAATTTGAGAATTGTTATTGCCATCTGCCACTAGGCAGCTCTCTGTCTGAAATAAGTTTCAACGGCAACTTGCTGGGTACATGCTGTTCAATGGATATCAGCCCCACAATCTCAAGACGTAAGAATTTGTGTCGGATTCCTGAGTCTCAGCTGTGAGCTACATTCGATCAGTCCGGATTGATCTCCCTCAAACTGGCTCAGGCCTCTTTTAGGTGTTTTCCATTCCAAACTGATAAAATGCAATACTGAACAAGTTCTTCCTAGATGCTTTTTACTCGCCATCATAATCAGAGATGTGCTTGTCAAAGCAAGATTGTACAAGGTGAATGATGAACATTGCGTGCTATGAAAAAAACAAACACACATGCTTGAATTGAGCTCTGCTGTTCTACTGGCATGTGGTAATTCTGTGATTGTAAGTATGCAGGGTACTGTCAGGTGTGATGTTTGCACAGTCTGTGCTTAATGTGTCCTGCCATTAAGCGATGTTCCTGGTTTTTCAGTGTGAACTGGTTTCAGAACAGGAAATAATCCATCCTGGGAGTCTGTGGTCTAAATATACAGCTTTGCTTCACCCTGTAGAATGAACTAATTTTGCTTCACAAAGTCAAATGCAATCTGCTGCATAATGTTTTGTTAACATATTGAATTACATACCCCCTTTTAGTTTCCCATATTCCTAATGGAAAACTGACAACAATTGAAAAATGTGACATTTGGAACTCTAACTTGAAATACTGTTCTATTACTATAAAAGATCTAAATTGGGTTTTATTTTTTATTATGTCTCAATCCTGATGTTGTAGTTGATGCAAAATATTTGGCCGTAGCTGTAGTTGTGAAAAATATGGTTTGTAATCTTATAGTGAGGTAGAAGAAGAATTTCCTCAATGAACCGGTTGCCCTTTACTGAGTCATTTACATTCCTTCTGCTTTTATATTGACATGGGGTAGCTGCACTGAGATACAACACCCTGTTTCAAGAACTTGTTTAATGGGATTAAGAGAATCATGTCCTGAACTGATGGCTAGTAATCCTATCCATGTAAATCTGCCTAAACATGTAGAACAGAGAAATTGCATCTGTTCACTTTATCAGCTGAGTGGGTATTCCCTGTACCAGTGCGTCTACCAGGAAAAGGCATTATTCTGAAGATTAAATCTATCCAGCAAGGTATAATATCAGCTCGCTCTCTCTCTCTCTCTCTCTCAACTCTGTCCCCTCTCCCTCTCTCATCTCTCTCTCTCTCTCTCTCTCTCTCTCTCTCTCTCTCTCTCTCTCTCTCTCTCTCTCTCTCTCTCTCTCTCTCTCTCTGACAGTCGCCCTTAGTAGGAAAATCTGAGAAGGATTTCTAGTTCAAACGCACTAAATTTAGCACAGGAATACGTGAATATACTTCTTCTGTGTTTCTGCACGTACGTGATTTTTATCAGAGAGCCTCGATAACCGCTTCAATGCAACAGGGCCATACTTTTAATACTAATAATCACCATCACAGGTTGGTGCAATTACACCAGTCTTGAAATGAAGTGGAAAAAATGTAAAGTATTTTTTTTTTTTTTTTTTTTTACAAAACAGCAAAAGAGGTTCGAGAGTTCACATGTGCTCCACAAACAAGGAGAGGAAGAAGGAATTTAGGATTGAAAGTGACCCTCACGCTGATTTCTCAGAAGAGAGCTACAGAGGGTACACTAGCGTCCATAATGTGACACTAGTTTAATGCAAGACCCAGGTAGCAAAAGATGATTTTAAAATGTAATAACCTCACATAGTTGCATTTCTATGTTCTAAATATGTTAGAGTGGAAAATTACAGCCCTAACAAAACACACCATGTAAATATAACCACACAATTACAGTGGCAGTCTAAAGGTGGATTCTCACATGAGTATGTATTGACTATTGTTTAACAACTTCAGTAAACTGGACAATTGCATATCCAATTAAAAAATATTCATGCCACTCACAGAAAGCATGACCTTAATCAGGGAGGAGTTATCATGTACAGTAAGCCTCCTGCCTTATTGACAGAGTTTTGGCAACTACAACTGCACTGCCCAATCTGCAAAACAAAACGTGAAGAAGTGAATGCTGTGAACTGCAGAGGGCAGTGCAGCACACCTGACTGACCAGGCATGAGAAAGGTAGGAGACCATGTAGAACTGTGACAGACTATCATGAAGGAATATTGAAAGTGGAGTGATGCTGGATGCAGATGAAAGCTGCTGAAACGGAATAGCTTTGCGCATAGGAAACGTCAAAACAGACGGAAGCATGCACCAAAATATACGGCTCAGTGTGTGTCACGTTGCTTATGAATGCGTTTGCAATTGAGAAGTTTGAACAAGTTTAACGTTCCAGGTATCAATCCAATTACATGAACCTGATTGCTGTTTGCTTGACCAATCTGTGATTGTAATTCAAAGCAGCCTTCTGCAATGCAAGCTAAAAAGGCAACAGATCAAATTGATTGAAATGTGATGTGCTGACTTGAAACCAGGAAATGAAAGTTAACTGTGATATTGCAAAAGGAGGCCTTTAAGGTAATTATTATAAAGGTAGAGATTAACAGTTAGTTTGAACACTAGTCTTGGTCTACCTTACCCAAGGTAACGTAAGGGAGTCCAGGATTAGTGCTAATGAGGTTGAAACCATCCATTACAGTTTACTAGAAGGACAGATCCATGTGCTATCATAACCTGCCATGTAACTGAGCAGAAATGGAACAAGCCTTTGTCTCAAATTGTTAGTTGATTTGTAGTAATACCTGCAGACAATCTAATCGGGTGGATTTTGAAACAAGGTTCTTTCACGTTTTGAGCCAGCGAGTAAAGTCAAGGCTCGCCCTTGACCTCCTGATCATGTTCCAAAGAGGATATGATATGACTTGGAAAATCCAGACCTTCCCAAAACCATGTGAGTAAACACTGAAATTAAATAAAGATAAAACTATGCTTGATGAAAGAGTTGTTCCAAAGCAAGTCCCTCCCTGTTCTTCCGCTCATCTCGGCACCCCTGGCTGTGCAGGTTCCATGTCTGATAACCTCTATGGTGAGGGTGTTCCTCCAGCTCACCCCATCCCAGCCGTGCCACCTGCTGCAGGCTGACGTGCATTTTTTTTGACGCACATCCCAGGCTGGGAACCGCTCTGAAATCTGCACTTAAGTCATCCACATTTCTGGGAGAAGGAATTTTTAGCCTCTTCTGAGTACAAGTTATTGACCTTCCACAGAGCCGAGAAAGATGTGCTCCACTCTTTCCTTCCTGATACTTGAAAGAGGGGAGTACCCTGGCGGCTGGGTGAAGGGAGCAGCCCATAACAATATTATGAACCACCCTTTAGAAAAGTATAGTAAATGACAACAATTCAGTATGTTTTATACACAGCATGTGAACTCCTTCAACCCGGCAGACCTCAGAATAGTCCTGGAATGCTCTGTATTTATCGGAAGTTTGGAGTTGAAACCCCCGGTACCCCAAGGTCACAGAAACTCGCCAACCCCCCCCCCCAAGTAAACTCGCTGAAGTGCTCTCGCTTCTTCTGGCCAAAATAACTGTTTTTCTTCCTGCTCTTGGACGTCAAGATTGTTTCCTTTCTCACCTCGGAGCTTCCGGGAACCTGGCAGTGCTCTCTTCTCCCTTGAGAGATTTTACTGAGCTGTCAGAACCTGGCACTGAGCCCTGTGGATAAGCGTAAGGTTTCATTCAAGACTGGTGCCAGACCAGCACCTTACACCAGAGCTACCTGTGCTGTAATACAGAGCTACCTGTACTGTAATCCAGAACTACCTGTGCTGTAATCCAGAGTTACCTGTGCTGTAATACAGAGCTATCTGTGCTGTAATCCAGAACTACCTGTGCTGTAATCCAGTCCTGCAGACAGGGGCACAGACAGGGCTTCACTTTTTAATATTTCAGAGGGTTTTTACCTTCTGTTTCTGTCAAAGTAAACCCCCGTCAGCTCTAATACAGCTTTCATTAATAACTTTGCTAGAGCTAATAGCCAGACTGTGCATGTTTGGCTTATAGTGTGACTGCTGGCAAACTTGTTGTAAAGAGGGTGGGGGTCATTTTACTCTGCACTTTTGAAGAATTAAAATGATAGAGTAGTGAAATGTGTAGATAAAAATGCATTATATTTCAGTATTAACTTGCATGTGGGACTTTGATCTACCACACAGATTGGTTGCAAAATTAATGAATGTCTCAACCTATTAAGAAACTGCATAAAAAAGCAATAGTTTCCAGTAGATATGGAAAGTATGTACAGTAACGTACAATAGGGAAGTATTTATTTCTCCTTTCTGCAAAGCACCATAGTAAGTACAGAGCAGAAGCATTGTAACATTTCCCTGTGCAATATCCACGTTCAGCTTTTCTAAGGGCATTTTGGTGCTACTTTGGTATGCAAACTTGCTAAATAACTAAATGACGGTGCCTGGCCTCTGCTCTGTCTGTGGAGATAGCTTGCCAGAGTTTCACACGCATGGGGTAAGTGAATGAAGTGTGCACCTGCGTTACAGTAACCCTGCAAAGGAAGAAAACAGGATCTGGATTCTAAACAACATCCTCTACCCGGCCTCCCCCTGCTATTTGTGTTGCTATTCCTGCCGCCGTGTAGAAAGTGGGAAAGAGATGAATCAAGGCTGTGTTGCATCCTGTGATCCTACTGCGGTGATCCCCAGATTCACCAAGCTGACGTCCAGCCACTCCTTCTTATGTTTTATTTAATGGGTGAGAATTCCAAAGGAAAAACATGAGACACTGTTCACAACAATATATTTACGTCTACTGTACCGTGTATCTATGAATAACACCACTGCTAATCTATAGAAACACATCTGTTTACATTACATCAAAGATCAGTGCCTTCCAGCCTTTGGCCCGCTGCTTCCAAGTCCCTGTGCTCTAACGACTAGACTACATGCCCACCCAGTCCCTTATTTTGAAAATAATAGACCACACTGCATCCAAGCCCCCAGCTCTCACACTAGACTACATTGCCTCCTAGTCCCTTAGCTCCAACTACTGGGCTGCGTTGCCTTAAGTCCCAATGTCTAACTAATAGGCTTTAATTCCAAGTCCTGAGCTTGATCCACAAAGCCAGATTCCCCCCCCCCCCCCCCCCCCCCAATCCCTCAGGTCTGTATCACTCCAGTGCTGCTCAGGCTGTGCTGGAGTGAGAAGTGTTAACAGTTCCCACACACTCATTTCTTCCCAGAGAGGAAATGTATAAGATTGGCCAGCTTTGGAAAGGGGAAGTGTGGAGCTGATTGTGTGCGACAAGGAAAACTAAGTGTTAAAGCTATTACCCATGTAGGGTGGTTCAGAGGCATCCTGCACACCACAAACTTCCTGTTTAACTTGCAAACTACAAAACAACAGGCCGGGAAAAACGTGATTGGCTTCATAAGCGTCCGACAGCTCAGAGCGTTTATTTTTACTATTGCGCTGCTTCGATGCTCCAAGTTGAGAAGCCAGATTAAACTCACTTCTACGTTGGTTTTCTTCAATAGACTTAATAGGATTTTTATTCTAATGGCTACCTGATTCACTCAATGACCTGAGAGGCAGTTCCTGGCAGGCTAGAGCCTGCAGACTATGATGTTGAGTCTGCTCCTGTCCTCTGTTCCTGTGCCAGGCTCTAGCCTTCTGCAGTAAATTCATTACTGTTGTTTAGAATGCACACATTTTGCACACGTCGCCCACTGAGTGTCCTTAACACTCCAAGCATGCAAACCTCCCTGACAATGTAGCGTGGGCTTCAGCTTTCTTAGTTTTTAGTAGTGCAGTATAATACAAATAGTTACAATCTTTAACTGCAGCTGCGGTGAGCAGGAGCCTAACCCGGCATACACAGGGCGCAAGGCAGGGCTACACCCTGGATGGGATGCCAGTTTATTGCAGGGCACCACACACACACACACACACACACTGAGGTCAATTTAGAGTGACCAATCAACCAACCAGCATGTCTTTGGATAGTGGGAGGAAACTGGAGTGCCCGGAGAAAACCCACGCGAACACAGGAAGAACATGCAAACTCCATACAGACAGACCCCCTAGGCCAGATTCGAACCCAGGACCCTGGCGTTGTGAGGCCCACAAAAAGATCTCCAAGGTAATTAAACAAAACTCTGTTGAGTCTGCTGATTCTTGGATCCCATTAGCGACTGGTAACACTACTGACTTGGTGCCTCACATCTGCACTGTGCCTCTTTTGTGCATGCATTCATGCATGCATTCCCTATGCTCACATGCATTGCCTATGCTCGCAGGACTTCCAGTGCTGCTATATTCAGCTGGGATGAAGAGTGAAGACGTTCTCAATCTGATACTGTGACAGCAGGTTTTCCTACCCCAGTGAGAGTGGCCTTGTTCTGCTAGTGTTAAGTGTTCCACAATAATAAGCAGAGGAAGAATTCAGATAATCTTAGGTTAAGCCCAAATGTCAACCTGGAAAGTAGGTCAGTCCAAATAATAGCCACAATAATCATAATTACTACATGAATAAAACCCATAATTGCCTTGCAGCTGCTGTGCTGAAACGCAGAATGTGTGGGTGCATGAAGGAACTGAGCATGTGCTTTAGAGGACCCTGGTTACGTCGCCTCCCATAATTGTAACATTCCTGCTGCTGCGTCATCCTCCCTTCCTGAATAGGCGAATTAGGTGAAAAAAAAAAAAAAAGAAAAGAAAAGACTGTGCAAATCTGCCTAAACAGCTATAATGGTATTTGTTAAGATGACAAAGAAGGGAGCGGTGTTTGCTATGCTTACCACAAGGATTGAGCTTTCCACCATTAGCAGTTCTGTATGGTTCGGTTTGTGGCAGGTGTGCCTAACCTAGTTACCCTGGAAGTAAGAATTGTGTGTGTGTGTGCCTTGATTGTAATTCTGTGTGCCTGTGTTTATGATATGCCTGTATGTATCCCTCTGGCAGTGCCTCTAAGTGTGTGAATATGCATGGCTCTGTTTTAATGCATTTTATATTTTTGCTGTTTAGTTTAGCACAGCCAAAAGCAGTCACCTGTTGGGGTAATTCCCACTTTAGTGTCTATTTTCTTGCTGTGTGAACACACTTATGCAATTCTGATCCAAATCTTTTTGTGTTCTGGGTAATTCATTGTAAATCGATTGGAGAAAACGATCAAATGCACAGTGCATCGTGCTTGAATGAAGCGTTGTTTTTATAAACCCTCCAGGATTGCTCATCCTATTTGATGTGAAGCAAAGATGAATTATCCTGCAAACACACAAAGAAATGTATGTCTGTGAGGTACAATAACGCAAACTCATACACTACTTCATAACAATCAATCAGAATGAGGGTACGAAATATGGGTCACTTCGACAATAATGAAAATCTCAAAACAGAATAATAAGAAATGAAATAGCAGATTAGTGGAGACATTGCTCATTTAGTTCTCTTTTACTGCAGCTTCAGAATAATATTCAATGTCATAAAAAGCCTGGGGTCTCTAGTGTTCCGAAACACATCCAGAAAAAAATGTTAAGCATTCAGCAGGAATACCTGTGGAATGTAAAGTTCGTGTTTACTTCAGAAGAATGTAATATTAATTCAATTATAAGCAAATCTAGCTCTTACATAATTACATTTCGAATAGCTGAGTGTAATTTGAAAGCGATGCTGAGCTTGGCTCGGAGAACTGCCTTGTATAGTGAGCATTCTCATTTGTATTGAAAGTTGATGCCTCAATTTAAGACAGCATCGGTAAAGTCTTTTGCAGCAGTGACATTCTCCTCTCACTTGGCTGCTGTCGCTTTGAATGTGAACAAGAGGAAGAGAGGCTATATGATCTGTATGCTAAAAGTTTAAACAAATGAAACTAGAGACAGCAGGTTCATTCACTAGACTTCACATGACTTTTCGCTCCAGTGAAATGAGTCTGGTGGGTTGAGTCAGAACCTCCCTCACCCCAAAAATGTAAAATGTGGCTTACATGCACAAGTGTCAAGTCTCTGTTTAAGTGAGGCCCAGGACTGAATTGCAGAGGGTGCTCAGGTTATGGTTGACGTTTGAGGGTAATTTATCATTATGCCTGCTGGCATTTTACCATTTACTTATAAAATGTTCCCATAGCAAAAGCAAAATGTAACAAAGCATAGTGAAGGCATAGGTAAGCATTGTAAAGAATAGCAAGGCACAGTAAAGCACATTAATAAACACGGCAAACCAGGGTACCAAATGCGTAAAGCGTATAAAGGATTGTTCCTTACCTTTCATGAGCAGCACATTAAAAAAGAAACAGGGAAGAATTTGTCCACAGATGATAGCAAAGCAACAATCTTGATAACCCCTGACCCCTGATCCCTGACCCGCAATCAGCACCTGATCAACCAGTGTGGTAACTGGCTGACAATAGTCGTCATTCAGCTATTATATGTAAATACCAGTACTGAATATATGTCATTCTATCTTTACCGTAATATGATGCACATATACCATTTACTAATAAGCTACAAAGAGTTTCAGGTTGCTAATTATAAGAGCGATTGTCAGAGAGAGTGGCATCATTCCTGTTTTTCCCATGGTGCGTGTTGCTATTTCCTCATAATCTAAAACCTGTGTGAAATTGTCACTTTGATAAACCACCTGACATGAGGTATAATGAGTTGGAAAATGACACGCAGTATAACAGTCCTGTTGGTTCTGCAAATATACAGTGTGTTTGTATTTTTACTTTGAAAACACGTGTTGAGATACACATTGACTACAATCGCCCTGTAAATACACATGTACTGTAACAGCTTCATATAACAACATTACATTTATACATACAGTACGAAGACCTGGCCCAAGGGTGGTATAAGTGCTGTAGTGATAACCTAAAGCCAAGCAGTGACTGAAGTTGACAGCGAACATCCCCCCCCCCATGTAAGATCAGATTTATAGCGTTTCAAATAAGATAACAGGCAAACTGAGGGCAGAAAGTTCAAGCAACAATAAGCAAGTAACTACAGGGCTGACATTTACCAGGTTATTTTTATAGAAACCTGATGATAGGAGATGTCAACAACTAGAGCCAAGATATCTGTTTTATCTTGGCAGTAGTGGCTCATGGCTGTGGTGGCATTGGAAGCGGGGGGGGGGGCGGTTGGATCATAGCGAGGTGGTTATACGTTATACACGGCGGACGAGTGGAGGAGTTAGGGGTTACAGCTACAGTGGGCTGTACTACCCATAACGTCTTTGGGGGGACCCATTTACAAAATAAACATTATCCAGCAGAAAAATATAACCGCTGTACCAGTATCCTAGCCTGGCAGTGCAAATATCAACTCTAACTACGGCGTTTCTTGGGGTGGGTTATGAGGTGCAGTAAAATATTAATCCCCACAAAAAAAATGTAGATAACTGTGAACCCATGATGTCAATTAATAAATGTTGTTGGTTTTAAGGCTTGTTTTGTAACATCCTAGAAATTCATTTTCCATACCCTGTTCCCCTATTCTTGCATACTCGTTTTATAAAGCCTTATTTATACATTACACCTTGTGGGGAATAGTTGCAGGGTTTGATCAAAGTGAAAAAAAAGGCTTGGATAAGCTACTGTAACTCATGTTTGCATGAGCTAACCCAAAGGTGCAAGATTTTTTTAGCAACAGTGTCACTGCTAATATGGGGGAACACCATGCTGCTCCTGGATAGTGTGTAACGCATTCTGTCAACATGACAAAGCTGTTTCCAAATGGGAATGTGCACGCAGCACACAGCACAGGAATAGATGTGGAAACATGTCATCCGTGGCCATTAGTTCCATTTGTTGATGTTTTTGTAGATCTGACCTGTCCAAAGCCTGTCTCATATCCGTGCACATGAAATGAAAACAACAAGAGAGGAACACAGCAGAGGCTGGATCAGAGGGACCTGGAGCCTGTGTGACCTAATGGTCTGGACAAGGTATTTTTCTTATGTTGCCTAAACAGTACCCTGGAATGGGTATGAAATATTAAAGTTATCTGTTGATGTCATGAGACAGGATTGGTGGACATGAACCATGAAGGAACACTTAAATAATCATTTTTATATTTGGGGATTGTTATTCTTTTGCACATTTCAAATCATGTATACTGTACTCCAAAAATCAATGCATCACCCTTGTACGACAACTGTGTTGTTGATGTACAATGCAGGTACAGTAAGATATGTACATGTTTATTAAATGGCATTACATTCAGACAAAGAAGCAGACCCCGTGTGCAGTAACTTAACCCATATAGAAACTCGGGACTCACTTTGATTGCATGAGTGAGAAATGTGACAATGAGATCTGGTTTGGGATGAAAACACCACCTGTGAGTACCTTTTTTTTCACTGATTCCCTCCCTATGCTGTTTTGAGATAGTATGGCAGCTGAGATTCCAGCACTTCTTCCGGAGTGAACAAATTGTCTTACAGGGGCCGCAGCTCTGCCTAAATCAACTGCCACAGCCTCCTTCCACTGAGCCTGCATGGAAATTAAAAGCATTACTAAAAGGAGACTTTTATAGCATTCCCACAACTGACTGTTGCATCATATTGTTGCGTCCGAAATATAGGTGCATGTTTGCTTGTTATGTGCTGTCATCAGTAATATTGACAGAAATGTGTGTTATACAGATTGATTGGCTGTATGCTAGCGCGTCATATTTTGATCTTCATTTTAATCTTCAATGGTTTAGTATTTCTAAATTCAGCACTAGTGAGAGATAGTTCAGATGCACAAAGAAGAGAAGCAGTACTGCGAAACCCACAGAGAGCTACCAACACAGGCTAAAGCCTCCAGTGGTGATTCACACTCTCCTTTGACTCTAAACAATACATGGAACCAGCTGCTAGGACAAGGCAGCTCAACAGCAAAGCTTGTTTACAAACAACATGCTCGGGCAAGGAGGGCCTGGAGGAGCGGAAAGCAAACCCTGCTGTCCTGCTGCTGGGCATTACATGGTTTATTTATTCCAGACAAATTCTGAGACTATTTTCAGTATTGCTCACCTCATACTATCCCATGACGGCAGTGCCAATGCAAGTTATCAAGAGTTTCTGAACCACAAGATACAAGGAATAACATGCTTACAAATGCATATGTAGATTTATTTTTAACACTGAAAGCGTTCATTCATTTTGTATTGACAGCTGGCTGCATAAATAAAGAATGTAAACAAATACTGATAAAAATCTGAACTTGTCTTCAACTGTATGTGGAACACATTGTCTGGCATCACATCACTCAGCCACTACAGGAAGAGAAATCAGAACCATCATCTGGTTTCTCGGTTTACCTTTTGCCCATTTCCTCTACTCTTAGCCGGTATTTGTTCTTGTCAACCACTAGGTTTAGCACCGGTGTGATGATTCTTGGGTTTGTCAGCACTGTTGTTTCAGATCCCTTTTCCTAAGCCTAGCTAACACATGCAAAGTTTTGTTATAAAGTGAAAAAACATACATTGGTTAGAAAGGGCATTTTTTCCAGCAGAAAAAAATTACATTTACATTTAAAATGCAATTTTCTTTCAGGTATATAGATTTTGGTTATATAGATCTAGGTAGAGTGAAGTAGTAATTTCTCTAGAATAATATAGACATTCCTTTACATTTTCTATGGAAAAATGACATTTTTTTTCTAGTATTTGTTTAGAAAAAAGCCATTACACATAATCTATGGTGCATGTCTTTATCTCAGCTTCACCAGTGGCAGTGCTGATTCTCCAGTAAGAGCACTGAAGAGCCTAGTTGCCCTTGAATGAGTGTCAGCCGCTTACTAATTGCCCCCACTGCCCTTGCCCCTGTCCCCTGTCCCCTGTCACAACACCATCCTTGTTTTTGTGCTAAATTCCACTGCAAGGCTTACTGGAATCATACAGGGAAAGCATGTGAAGCAGGAATTGTCTTTTCCTGAAGATGAGATATAGGAAACCGACAGTAAATATAGAGCCCAGCTGTTATCAATGTGCCCCAATGGAAGCTCGGAAGAGCAGAGGGCAGCCGTGTCACTGACACAATCCCCTTCCTTCATGTCACGTTCCTGTCGACCCTGCAGCCACTAAAATAGTGACTGTGCTACATTAAGAAAAAGAATGAGCCTGCCACTAAATGCATTGCAGCCCCATGCATTTACTGGCATTCAAACGATTTATGAGTTTCGCCCCCTATCTCTGCTGTACACACTCCAGCTTTCTAAATTGCACTGTAAGCCCCTTGTATTGTCTACTCCAGGCTGACAAACTAAAGTGAAGGGGCAGCATGGTCTAGAGTGCAAAGGATCTGGGCACTGGGACTCATATTTAAAGTCAAGAGAGGGGAAGGTTGACCAGGTGGTTAGAGCTGAGGGATGGGAGACAGTGTGGTGCCTTGGTTAGAGCTGAGGAATGGGAGACAGTGCGGCACAATGGTTAGAGCTGAGGGGTGGGAGACAGTGTGGCACAGTGGTTAGAGCTGAGGGATGGGAGACAGTGTGGCACAGTTGTTAGAGTTTAGGGGCTGGTAGCCACTGAGGTTAGTGCTTACAATTTGAAAAGTTTACCACAGTAATTTAGTGGTTTTCCCATATTTTCCTCACGGTTATACAATGCATTTAACATAGTTTACTATAGTTCATCATGTGTTTTAATATGCCTTACCATACCTTTATAATGCTTACCAATGCTTACCTATGTTTTAACATTCTTTCACCGCGCTACACTTTTACATTTGGAAGAGAAATTACAATGTGGAATTAATATGTAGGCCTTTATTTCATTTCAGAGGGGAGTTCACAGGAAGCAATGGTTTGGGTCAAAGGAGGACAAGGGACAGGTAAAGCCCAACAATAATAGCCTTTACCAAAAAATGCACTTCACTTCTTTAACTAGTCTGGGGCTTTCCAACAATATACCAGAATGACCTTAGACAAGATCCCAAACAGACAGATGCCTTCTTGTTGTGTTAAACAGCTGCGGAAAGACAATGATCGCCGGAAATCTATTTCAATGCAATTTTTTCTTTTATCTATTTATATGGTGTGTGACACATTACACAACTTTCAGAGCTATGATAGTTACCAGGAGATATGACTTTTCTGTTACTGCTCTTAAAATGTTCAATCATGGGCAATTTTAAGAATTCTGGGATTTACTTTGTAATTTTACAGCCAACATGTGTATAGATAGATAGATAGATAGCTAGATAGATAGATAGATAGACAGATAGATAGATAGATAGATAGATAGATATATATATATACATATATAGGGTAATGGGTCATTGGAGGAGTGATGTGTTGTGTATGGGCTGCCCTTTTTCCCCTATTAAAATCTGGTGGTCAGGAGTCTGTATATACTGTCAATTGTCAAGGTATCATTTCTGCAAGAAGATATTGATATAAAGTACACAAAGAGCAGCAAACTTTCTTAAAGCATGGCATTTATTACAATGTCCTTCACCCACGCCATAGTACTCCACGCCCACCTGTACAATATAAATAGGATGACAGTTGCTTCAGTCTCACGACTAATCAATGTCTGCATGTTTTAGTCTACGGGTCTCTATGAATGGTTTTACCACAGCAGAAGGGTCATCCAGATAGAAAGGACCCCCCCACCACATAACACAAGTGAGGTAGAGCACTTTAATGTACAAAACATTGTTTGGATTTGATTTAGGCAGGGCTGGTGGATTCCTGGTGCTGCACTTAGTTGCTTTGTTTATTTCGTGTGGGAGTTTCCACTTCGTGTGTTACTGTAGCAGTTTCAGAAATAGCAGGTATATAAATATAAATACCATGGTGGAAGGTCAAACGACAGTAAGTCTAGGATATTTCTGTAGGTCAGGAGAGATCTTTTGAGATGCTACAGACATTTCTGCCTAAATATGTAGGATCCTCCTGCTTGGAAAACGGGAATGACGTGAATAGCATTCACATGGTTTTAACCCCCAACTGAGTCACTGAGAACATTTACTGTAGCACCTGATTTTCCTTTAGGTTGACCATCCACCATCTCAATAGAACAATTACTTCTGACATGTGGGATGAATCCAAGGCTACCAGTGGCTGAGCTTGGATCTACTGGCTCCCAATCATTCAACTCCAACCACAAAGGCTAAACACCCCCCTGCACACACGAAAACAAAAGCAAGCAACAAGCGTCATCGAAGACAAATAGCAAAGGGAGTGTGTTTCACTTAATTTCTATCTGAAAGAACTCCTTGACCACGAACACATCTGTCTGCTGAAATGAACAGCAGACAGGAGCAAGAAAAAAGAGACAGCTATTTTTCAGGAAGAAATTACCCATCATTTCCTGTTAAACCACAAGTGGATCTGGTTCCACCTCGGCAGCAGAAATGGAGATGCTTGCTTACCCGAGGAAGCCCAGATCCTGGTTATGAAAACAGAGAGAGCGTGCTGGGAGCCTGCCAGTAGCGTGCCCTGGCAATGGGGCAGAGCTCTAATTTCGGGGGTATGGGGCAAAGACTGGGATCTGGTGCCAGCTTTGGGGTAAAGGAGGGAGGGGAGTTAGGGGCTCCTGTCGTGGTGCATGGATCCTCTTCAGTTAAAGATCATTAACATGCAGAATACAGACATCGCTCTATTTCCATTTACATTGTAACATATAATGTAATACAATTCAATACAATACTTACATATAACACCTTTAGTGGCAAGCCTCATAAAGAGCTGTACATAGGCAGCAGAGTTGCCAGGTCAGCGGTTTTACCGCGGGAAATATATAGGAGTCGTGATAGCTGTCTTTTGGGCTACTTTTAAGAGGTCTTGCGGTTTTTTGGGCTAGATGTAATGTGTTTTATTAGAGGTGAATACACAATTAGAAAATATTTTAATTTAACAAATGATCAATGTCAGCAACTTTTGCATCCTGTCCCCTGCACTCAAACTTTAGGTTAACTCAGTCACTGTTAACAGGGCAGAAGGATGACGTCCCAGAACATCCTACTGTGGGACCACACGAGTCGGGACGGAGGCTAACTGCGCAATGCACAGGACCACGCAAGTCGGGACGGAGGCTAACTGTGCAGTACGCGGGACCACACGAGTCGGGACGGAGACTAACTGCGCAATGTGCAGGACCACGCGAGTCGGGACGGAGGCCACAGAGCCAGTTCAATAGAAGTGTGAAGCCGTACGGAGAGGGAAAAAGTATATTTAAACAGGTTTTTATTTTACGAATGTGATAAACCACAGAGATGCCACTGAGTAAGTGGGCAAAATATGAAAAGAAATACTGCAAAGATGGAAAAAAGAAAAGGGTTTAAATTTTGGGCTAGTTTTGGGCTAGTTTTTAGGTCGTTTTGGGCTACAAAAACACTGGAAATCTGGAAATCTGATAGGCAGCACATGCAGCAACTCTACACACCATGTGTGCAGACGAAGCAAGTCCAAGTACTGAAGGCAGGGTATGGAGCAACCCACCAGCTGTCTGCATTTTTTTTTTATCTCAGTAAGATATCAAAGCAGTTCGTACAGTGTGCTTTAATAACGCATTAATGACAGCTGCAGACCTTTTTGGGTTACTGCACCGTGTGAGGCTAATGCTACTCTTAACACTTGTGAGGTTCCTTGGCATGAAGTAAACCAGAGTGCGGAGCAGAGCTTTTGCATTCACAGGACCTATTGAAGGAACTTTAAAGGCCCTGAGATAACAAAGTTTGCTTTTGGAGTGTGGGGTGTTATTGAAGCCTTGAATATTCCATGTAGTGATGAATAATATGTAATAATAATAATTTTTATATAGCGCCTTTTATAGTGAACCACCGTCACAAAGCGCTTTACAAGATACGAGACTAGGGTGTATGAGCTATGCAGAGTCACTTACAACAATGTCTCACCTGAAAGACGGAGCACAAGTGACTTGCTCAGGGTCACACAGAAGGTCAGAGGTTGAGCTGGGATTTGAACCTGCTGATTATAAGCCTGTTTCTTTAACCACTGGACTACACAGCCTCCTAGGAAGCCACATATAAGTGTGAGCATTGTTTGCGGTTTAACATAATGCTCTGAGCTGTATTCACAAGCTACTTTAAAAAAAATAACATGGACTCTATTACTGATTAATGGAGGGGGTACTATCTTATGGTTATAAGATTGCTGCGGTCCCCATTATTTATTTATTTATTAAAAAATATCCTTGGAATCTTTTGCTTTGTAATGTAGACTATTGTCCAGACCATTAAGTTTCATGTTGTCGTCAATTGATTTCCTTAGGTCTCCAGAGGTGAAAGCCTAGGGCATTACCCCACTCCCACACCTTAGCTTCAAAGACCACAGATAGTATCGGACAAAACTGGATATTTGTGGGATATTATTTTTGGGCAGGGCTGTAAGTAAATTCTGCTGAGGTTCCCTAGCCATAAGAGGAGACCAACTAGCCTCGCAGATGTGAAGGAAGTCTGCCCCACACTTCAATCATGTGACCTTCACTGAGGGGGGTTTCTAGGTAGCCAAAGTTGAATTTTTCTGAGCCATGCATAAAGTATGAACCAGCCTTTACACTCTTTCTAATTAACAAATGCAAACCTGTAAGAACAAGATTGAATACAGTAGTCTTTTACTTGCATGAAGTCTTCATTTATTATTATTATTATTATTATTATTATTATTATTATTATATATTATAATAATAATAATAATAATAATAATAATAATAATAATAATAATAATAATAATAATAATAATAACAAATAACTGAATAGTTGACGGGTATTTGAAAATACTTTGTGAAAACTGTGTTCAGGACTGAATGTCTTCTTCTTCAGTGAGGGATAAGTAGAGAAGTCAAGTCTGTGTGGAGACTGGGAGCTCTAATAGACCATGTGTGCTGCTGACTGTTCCATTCTCTCTACACCACTAACGAGGCTCTGGGAAGTGTGCAGAAGAAGCACATTGGCAATCACTTGATTGTTTAAAACTTTGTAACACGGCAGAATCCAGGTAAAACCACAGGCCCCAGGACGGCTTATTATTCCTCTTGTGACATATCGCTGATAAAACTGTATATGGTGCGGCTAAGGATTTAGGAAGATTATCGCAAATCTCTCAATATCAACTGAATAAATCCTTCTTCTTAGAAAGTTAATGATATCATGCTCCCATAGGCGGTAAATCCAAAAAAGCAACTGGCACAATATGGAATTTCAGGTTGTCTTATGAAGCAATAACTTTATAATAATAAATACAAAATAGAGCAGACCAGATGCAGAAAAAGCAATTATGGGTGAACAGCAAATATTTGATTGCATATGGTCTCACGTAAGGTTCTTTTGTAGTGAAAGGCTTAAGTGAGAGATTTCTTTAAATAGGTGCTTCTGGTTTTAACTGGTCATGTCATTGCTATTCAAGCAATGTCTTACTATCTTTTTACTTCTTCAATACCTTATACATCATGATGTCAATGTCAATGTAGCAAGATTGGGTCACTTTATTTTAAGCTGCACTTTTAATTTATCAACTGCTGACAGCTGTTCATTGTTAAATGTCCATTTTGTATTAATAGTTAATATATTTATAAACTAATAAAAAAAGGTATCATTATATGAAACTTGATCACATTTGCAAAACAACAGTAACATCTTTAATCACATCTGATGAAGTGTGACCCAAATTGTATCTAGTATGAAATACACCTGAAATATTCTGCCCATGCGTACAATATTCAGGCTTTTGTGGTGCTATACCATATGAAAACATAACCACCAATTTATGTTGTTATTTCTCAGTTTCAGATATTGTTTGGACCTGTTGTAGAGACTATTATGTACACATCAAGGATGAAATGTACATGATGAAATTGTGGAACTGTTTCAAAAATAAAATACTTACACCTTTATAGAGAGCAGAGGAAGCACTGGCCAACATTTCACAAGAACCAGGGTCATGTGACTGGCTGTTGTGTAACTGAATCTGACAGCACTAGTCAAGTGAAACGGTATAAAGCAGAAAAACACCAGATGGAATGATGCTACTCCCCCTTTCTGAGTGTGAGAAAAAAAAAAAAGAAAGGCCATGCTGATTATTCTATAGCTAGAGCCCCTTCTGATCTTTTGGTTTTCAGTGATAAGAGAAGGAGCTCAGGTTTTTTTTTTTAATTTCCTGTGCTAAAAAGGACAATGTAAAAAAATAAAAAAATAAAAAAATGTTTTTAAGCCTCTTGCAGTAATGGCTGATTGGTACACTCCAATGTCCCAAGGTAGCTCATGTAGTCTGTCTTTGGGGTTGTGTTTGCCTTCTAAGCAGGGATGCTTAAAATAAATCAGTTTTACTTGTAAGCTCATCTTCAGAGCTTGGTCCCATTTACAGAACTTTTCTGTTAAACAACAGGGTCAAGACAGGTCCCAGGCCCAGGTCTTCTTGTGCAGGTCTTTTTGAGAATACAGCCTATTCTGATTGCTCTAGTGGGTGGGGGTTGAATTATAAATAGGGTTGCAACTGCAATTCATATTTGTATTGGAAGACTGTTCAGCCTTCAAGAAAGCTTTTTTCATGTAATCCAGAAAATGAAGTGTTTATTAATGTCATTCAATATGTCATATTAATTCCAGGCCAAGAAAGCTTACCTATGAATATTTAGGCACTTTGGGGTGAATGTAATAAACTATTTAAATGTTAACAATACCAGTAAGAAATTGCTTCTGTTTGAATCCAAAGTTGTACGTGGTAGTTTTATAACAATATAAATAATGCAACTTCGCAATGGTGCAAACTGAACGCAAAGTTCAGTCCCCCTAGGGTAAACTTCAAAGATGACCTGTTTTTGAGCAGAGTTGGAGTCGCACTTGAGACCTAGACTAAGGTCAGACCGGCAATGATTGAGATGGTAGGATCTCAGGGTTGCTCATTACACTAATAACTTCCTTTCTCTAGCTCTATGATTATTGTTCATCTCAGGGGGCCACCACATTAGGTGGACACACTGAAGCTTTGTATTTTAGCAGTGACTTTAATCATGCAAACTCTCCTCTCCTACAGCACGCTACAGGTCTAGAATATGGATGGGAACTGGATGGATGGGAACTGGGGTCATGTGTATAAATTGTCAGGTACAGTCTAGTCCACAATTTGTTTCAATACAAACTGTACTAAATTAATGTAGGATACTGTCCAGAGAAGAATTACCAGCACTTATAAAATACGGCTAGCTAGTTACTTCTGGCTTTATTTTTTGTTGACCATTCACTTAGAGTTAATAATAATAATAATAATAATAATAATAATAATAATAATAATAATAATAATAATAATAATAATAATAAAACAGATCAAATGCTCTATATATTGACTGGCGTGGGGAGGGGAGGTAATCATATTTTTGAGATATAATATGAGATATAGTAATATTTAGTTTTTCTTTTTAGGATGCCCTGGGTTGCTCAGACTGGACTCAGTGACCTGATAACAGTAACATTTAACAAATGGGGAGAAAATCAGAGCGATAATTAGAGGTAAAGCAGTTGTGTGCCAATCAATCCTCTGGAGGCTGCCTGGCCAGGACTCATTTAAACATTACTGTCAAGGTTGAAGTCACCAAATTCAGGCCATCATCAGCTGAACCAGGTTTCAGTGCCACTAATCGGTGCTGCTGATGCACTGACACCACATGGATCAGGGTCACATCGAGATAATCTCAGCCATCTGCTGCAGAGAGAAAGAATCCTTTGTGATCACAATTCAATCGATCACTGAACATCATCCATTTATGAAGCAAGGTGGTCTCAATGCTACTGATGCTGTTTGGTTCAGATGATCCCATTCATTTCAGATTTCCATTTCCAAACACTGGATGAGATTGGCTCCCCCTCTTCTTTTTAAACAATGGGCTGCATTGGCCAGGCTAAAGTAATGCAAGTTTAAATAATACCTATGTATTGTCAACGCCTCCCCCGTTCTCCCAGTACTCCAGCACTGCATTGTAGACTCTCAGGGCTAAATCAATGCAGTTTTTTACTGGCAACTAAAGCAACAAATAAAAGGCTAGAACTTTAGTTCAGGAGGCTGCACCACTCCCACACTCATTACATCATCTATTAACCAATCAGGAGATTATAAATCAACCAGTCATGTACCCCTTCTTATACGCAACCCCCCACTAACCCAATTGCCAACCCCTTTTGTTTTTTCAATGTCTATTGCCTCGTTCAGCTAGGTTTCAGACAAAATAATTAATCTGTATGATACTCCACAATCACACACAGACATACACACACACACACACACACACACACACACACACACACACACACACACACACACACACACACACACACTCACGCACACAGCTGGGGGGCAAGCAGCTCTCTTTAACCTCAGGGCACCCAGTTTGGAGTTTCCAGAACACAAGGGGTTTCCAGCTGTTCCTGTTGTTTCTGTAGTCTTAAAGCAAGTCCATCAACTTGAAAGCCTAAGGATATTTCTGTTTCATTGAGGAATATATACTGTAGTCCAGGTCCAGGCTATTCAATTATTGTGATATGCCAGGATTTTCTTCTCTCTAGGGACTGTCCTAAGTTATCCAGTGGCACAAAGACTTCTGCTTTAAATTGCTTTTGACTATTTTACTGAAAATAAACTGCATTGGTGACCCACCGCTGATCAGTGACTGGCTAACAGCTGTAGTTGGATGCCACGTCACCACTTAAGCTGATCTGGGTGACATCAGTTGCCATGGTGTTGGCTACAAACAAACACAAAAGTTCTTGAAAAACAGCAGGAAGCTGTGGCTCAGGTTGCATTGACAAGTCATCTGGGATTTCCATATGTTTCCATATGTTTTCCCCCTGGTAGATCAACACAAAATAATGAGTTACATCACTCTGAGACGGGAGACCAGTCCTCGACCCATGCTAGGGACAAAAAGTATGGATTTTAATGATGGAAACCATTCAAATTAGTTTGGTAAATAAACAATAAAAGCCGGTCTGTTACATTTCAGTGATTTTATTTATATACTTCAAGGATCATCTCGGACAGTTATGAACTTACTGGGCTTGAAAATCTTTTATCTTTCACTGCAACTGAAGGCTAAGATTCAAGCAGATTACACACCTCACACACACACACACACACACACACACACACACACACACACACACACACACACACACACACACACACACTCACAAATAAATTAATAATAGCATCACATAACGAAATAAACCATCTAATAATACCAGCCATCAAACATGGCTCAATACAATCTAAAAGATTCTGATGCACTTAGGTAACGTAAAGAATGCTGCAGGTTACTGTTGTATGACTACAGGGCTTGCTGAACTGCAGTAAACGCCTTTCAACAGTATGCCATCCAGGGTGACTTGGGGGTTCAGCTGACTTTCTGTACAGACTAGCCACCTCCACTTGTTTTTTGGATTGTTACTCATTAACACAGGAAGGCTTTTATTACCCCATGAAATGTCAACAGGAATAAATAAGTCACTTGTGTGAAAGTAAGGGTTTTTTAAACCACAATGCAATTACAGCCCATTTATTTATTTATTTATTTATTTTTGTAAAATTTAAAATGGAATTGTCACTTAGCAACAAGCTCAAGGGCACATTTTCTGCAAGGGATAAAAAGAACAGTTGAATGGTATAAAACTGACAAGAGCAGCTTAGCTGCAACTGAGTGAAGGTCACTGGTTGTTCTGGGGAATGCATCTTAATATTAAAGTGATTTTATTCTTTTCAGAAGTCTACCTTTGCTCCTAATAGCACACTGTAGACACAAATCTGTGTCATTAAATTAATCTTATATAAATCACTACGCATTAAAAAATGGACCAGGATTACGATACATAACCTGTACACCCGTAAGTAAACCTGGTCTGTATATTAGTTGTACCAAAGATCTTGAAATCTGCCTAGAAAATGGCAATAAAATCCCATTTAGTTTTTTTTTTTTTTTTTTAACTATTAAAACGGGTTTGATTTCACCTTTTGTTTGCTGGATTAATTTAACTGAGATGGTAAACTCTGCCCTGGCAGCCGTGAAAGTGTTTCACTTTCCGAGTTCTGGAATTTTTAGATTCTACAAGCAATTACAGTCTACTCTGTTAAATTGTGGCTTATTGGACAGAGACCAGGAGTGAAGAGATTTCAGCAGCAGCTGATTTACTACATGGCCTGTCTGGAGAAAGAGAAAGAGAGAGAGCATGAGGTTGATGGACTGCCAATCCAGCACCTTTTATTAAAATATTATTATAATACTGGGAATTGGTTTATTTTGATAATTAAATTGAGAGTGTACCGTATAATGATGTGCAGGAAAAAAAAAATGGTATTGTCCCAATGCACATTTACACTATTTCTTTAATATTTATAAATAAAGGCTATTTACTCACATGGATTTAAAATAACTAAACGAAAAGAAAACGGCCCAGAATCTTGCAATCGTTTCCCTTCCTAACAAAACCTCACTCAGGCTTCCACTCAGTGTTAAAAAAGAACCCATGCCTAGCCTTTGACATTTCAAGGCTCTTTATTATGTTTCAGAACAGAGACGAGTTCTATTATTTTAGAAAGAGGACACTGCATATTAAGTTTAAATTTCCATCCCTATAGCCTGCCTCTCTTGCTGTGCCCATTAGTTTTTTGCAAGTGGGCGTTCTCAATCTCATAATTGTAGCCAAGACGTGACAGCAAGTACAGAGGTGACAGATTCCCAGTGCTGGCCAATCTTATGCCAGTTTGGAACGTGTCTCCCGACACCTCCACCCCCACCTCCCTATAGCTGTTGTTTTCCCTTTTCATTTGTTTAGCCCTCACTGTCTTGGAAAATGGAAAAGTGGATGAAAGCCCTGGAGATCTATTTATTCATTCATGCTCAAGTGAGAGCTAAGGCAGTACCCTAAAGAGTGGTAGAACTCTGTTATTACACATTGCAGAGTGTTTGTACAGTAGTGTAGGGTTTGGGGTGTCGAAAACAACACACTGTAAAATTGACAGGTTCACAATTCTAACAACTACTTTTGTGACGCTTCTGTCAGGAGAGATTTGGAGACATGACCACAGCAGACAATGGTGGTTTTGTCGGTTGGAACCATTACGCTCAGTTCCAAGAACAGTACTATAAAGAACAAGAGCAGAACAATCAGCAAACATAAAGTCAACTAACTATTGATTTAGACTTTCCCAGAGTGTTTATTTTTAACATCAAGCATTATGTTCTTGGTACTCAGAACATATAGCTAATATCATACATAACAGTTTGCATTATTCAATTGCATTTTAATAAATGTTTTTGCAATAAAAAAAGGAACAAGGATATTTACAACTGATAATCACATGACAAAATACGCTTTGACTAACTCACTCGATGTATTCTACAATTCACAGTGTGTCCCTTTGACATTGTACTAAATCAGAGCACAACATGTTTTAAATAAAGACCGTCTAAGAGTGACAGGAAGATGAGCTGGACACTTTGGGTTTGAGGAACGTTTGCACTTTTATGATGGGATATATAAGCTGTGGCTGTAATGCAGTTGGCATTAAATGCAGGAATCTTACACCACATAATAAACATGTTATCTTTCAATGCTCAGGATGACAAGCTTTGTTGATGGAAAACACATCCATTGTTTCCAGTGCTGCTCCCCTTCAACACCCCCCATCTCACGTACCACGAAGCAAACAGCTGTCACGTAGAAGGCTGGATTTATAATATTTGGCACAGAGGCACAGGCAGCTTCGGGTAACACAACTCCTGGCAAACAAGTGGACTCCTGGTACCCTCCAGAGCACAGCTCGCCCGCTCACGTCAACCCGCCATAATGCCTGCATGTGGAGTCACGTTCTACCAGTCTGCAGAATTCGGGTGATCTTTCAGGTAATTCTTTTTACACTCCTGGTAATCCAGAGACACAAAGTGAGATTCCTGTAAACTGCCAATTTATCATATCTGCAGTACTGCAATGGGATGTCATGTCTTTGATAGACAGAGGTGTGACAGAGGTGTGTGTGTGTGTGTGTGTGTGTTGAGAGGAGAAGGCCCTCTAGGTGATTTAGAAGCTCTCTGTCTTCTATCTTTTATTATGTCTTATATTTATACAGAGAAGACTTGTCCATCAGTACTGAAAGGGATCTGCGGTGCTGTAGTTTGGTGATTGGAAGAACAGGTTCCATCTTGTGACTTTCAATATATTTTTTTATTATGCTTTTCTCCATTTCAAAGCACTTTGCGAACACTGAATTAGTGCAGCCACCTAGTATAGAGAATAATTGGATCAGATACTAATAATGTACAGTAATGTGTCTATAAATGTGTTATTAAAGATGTTATAAACACTTAGACAAAACATAACAAGCTTAACCATTACAATATTATAAGAATATACAACCAAGACGATTTTAATATTACAAATACTTCATAATAGGATGTGAAACTTTATCTTAGTAATGTGTCATTCAAATCCTAGTTAATGCTCAAAACCTTTTATAACACATGTATACATGTTTTACAGAGTGTGACTAAAGATTTTGCTACTCACTTTCATAGTTTGAGATGCATGTTTAATTTTAATGAACAGTAATGAACAATTATTTGATTACACACAATTCTTCAACTAGGGACTTCCTTTTTCAACTCTGTTTTTGAATTGCATTAATACCTTTGAAAAATCTAATATAGAACTGCCGAGACCTGACCAATATCACCAAACATTTATGACAGGCAAAGCAACAACACGTATTGATGTTTAATAGTAATTCATTACAAATGTTTGTGAGATATAATGGGTTATTATAAGAAACTTCACTTTAAGGTCCTATTGCCCAAAATGCACAAGATGATATATCTCATTTAATGAGAAACACACTACATGTTAACATATAAACTTACAAACAAACAGTGCTCAAGAAGGTCGTGTGGAAAACCTGAAGGTACAATCTGGGGGCTTAATCTCGTATCACTTTTGCTGTAACACAGTCATTCCAAACAGCAGTAAAAGATCTTTCAGTCCTGGAATGTGAGAGTCCTGGAACAGCATTTTGAGAGGGGTGCTGCCTCAGCGAGATCTTGTCTGTAGACAGCCTCGGGGAATGACACACGAGCTAATGCCTTTCTCACTGCATACCCTACCCTGGGACAGCACACTCATCAAAGAAACTTAGTGACCAGGAATAACCCACTTTGCAACTTAAAGAAATAACCTTGCTCCCCCAAAAACAACACCTGGAAATAGGAGATAACGTGAATTTAAAGAAATACACAAAGAGGGTTGAGTTACCCGTGCAAATCTGGTGGCACTTGACTTGATTAACCAGATCATACCAGGTCTAATAAGACTCCCATTACATTGCAGTCTGCTCCGTTCCTGGTTTTATTAGTTTAAGAAGACACACCTAAGCTTGTTAAAATGTGGACTGGGTAAAACTGCTATGCAATAGTACTCCATAGCTATCTAAGTGTAGTACAGTACAGCTGGGAACACTGTTATCTCCTTGCAGTATCTTATCAGGTTAAATATCACCACTAATGCCGCCATCGATGCCAGCATCTCCGAACTGAGAGGTATGAAAAACTGCTCACCAAGACTCTGCCCAGATACTGTCACGTGTATGTGTCTGTGTGCGTGCGTGCGTGCGTGTCTGTGTGTGTGTGTGTGTCTGTGTGTGTGTGTGTGTGTGTGCGTGCACGTGCATGTATGTGTGTGTGTGTGTGTCTATTGAGAGGAGGAGGCCCTCCAGGGTATTTAGAAGCTCTGGGTCTGTCAGTTTGACTTTAAGTGTCTTACCTAGATTTATAATGAGATACTGAAAGGGATCCGCAGTGTTGTGGATTGGAGAATGGAAGAGAAATATAATACATAAAAGGAATGTAAAATATTGGTGATAATGGTTGTGCAGTTAATTTTCGTCAAAGGGTGTGAGTTCAGAATTTAGTTTAACTTTTTGCAATAAAGAAATTGAAGAGTTAACATTTCTGAAACTGAATGGTCAGTGGAGAAAATAGCAAACCACTCAAACCACTGGACACTGACCCCGACCACAGGATCACCTGTTTTATTGACTCACTGCCATTACAGTTCTTTACTGTAACATATCTCTTTGCATAAAATGTACAGGAAATTATATATATTATATATATGTGTGTGTGTGTGTGTGTGTGTGTGTGTGTGTATATACATATATGCATGGCATTAGCATGTTGCCATTGTATGTGTGCCAGTGTGCGTTGGTGTAAGGCTTCTGTTTGTTGGTGTGACCCTGTGTGATAGGGTGGACTGCATGGTCATAGGCTTAAATTGCACCACAGTGTGCTTTTTTCCTAAAGTTTCTCAAAACAAAACAATTTAAACAAAAGTCACATTACAGCAGGCTTTTTAAAGATAAGAAAAAAATTAATAGCACCGTCTTAAGAGCACCGTCTCTCCTGAGTGCCTCACTGCAGCCATTTATTGTATAATCAACTGCCTTTGCAACCCCTAATTGCTTAATTTCAATGCCAATCAGACCCCATTGTCCTCCATCTCAGCCACATTCTCACATGGCTGAATGAAGGGAGCCAGGGAATTGTAACCCCAACCCTTCTGAAACACACAGAATCAATTAATAATGTGATAGGGAAGCCTCACTCTGGTAGGGGTAAAGGTGGAGGTGAAGGTGAAGGTGGAGGTGGAGGTGAAGGTGAAGGTGAAGAGGTGGAGGTGGAGGTGGAGGTGTGTGAAGGTGGAGGTGAAGGTGAAGGTGGAGGTGGAGGTGGAGGTGAAGGTGAAGGTGGAGGTGGAGGTGAAGGTGAAGGTGAAGGTGGAGGTGGAGGTGAAGGTGGAGGTGGAGGTGGAGGTGGAGGTGGAGGTGGAGGTGAAGGTGAAGGTGAAGGTGGAGGTGAAGGTGAAGGTGAAGGTGAAGGTGGAGGTGGAGGTGGAGGTGGAGGTGGAGGTGGAGGTGGAGGTGGAGGTGGAGGTGGAGGTGGAGGTGGAGGTGGAGGTGGAGGTGGAGGTGGAGGTGGAGGTGGAGGTGAAGGTGAAGGTGGAGGTGGAGGTGGAGGTGAAGGTGAAGGTGGAGGTGGAGGTGAAGGTGAAGGTGAAGGTGAAGGTGAAGGTGAAGGTGAAGGTGGAGGTGGAGGTGGAGGTGGAGGTGAAGGTGAAGGTGGAGGTGGAGGTGGAGGTGGAGGTGGAGGTGGAGGTGGAGGTGGAGGTGAAGGTGGAGGTGGAGGTGGAGGTGGAGGTGGAGGTGGAGGTGAAGGTGAAGGTGGAGGTGGAGGTGGAGGTGGAGGTGAAGGTGAAGGTGAAGGTGGGGGTGAAGGTAGGGTTAAAGGTGGAGGTGGAGGTGGTGGTGGAGGTGGAGGTGAAGGTGAAGGTGAAGGCCCAGCCTGACATTTGTAGTTAGTATTGTTTTGTTTCAATCTTTTATGTTGGCTCCTGTGCCTTGTTTGTTTGTTCCAGTTTTTTTTTTTTAAATATATTTTTAATTCCAGTCCTGCTCTGGGTCACAAGGGGCACTATCCCACTCTAACACCACATGTGACAGGACAGTGTCACGACCCAAGCTGTTACTGGCAGGGAAGAGACCCAGAGACAGAAAACTGCAGTTTAAATGCTGGTGCACACGTTTATTAACAAACACAGGAGCAAGATCCAAAACAAAAGGTTGAACCAAACAATCTGGGTATTTGCCTTCACTGACAAGTACACACAGTGAAACACTCATCTACCTCCACCAGACAAAGGATTTATATTTCCTTGTATACAAGTAGCCACTCCCCAATTAGCACTAATTACCTATTGGGGAATGGCCACACCTGTGATTGTTGGCAGTGATAGATTTAATCCAATCCCTGCCAAATTTACATTCCCACACACACAGTACTTACAGCAGCAGGGCTTCTGCTCTGCCACATGCCCTTTAAAATAAATGCAAATGCAACTCCTGTAAAAAGTATGCTTCCCTTATAAATGTTTTGCATGGTCTTGTTGCACACCCACCTCCCTATACTTTCCCATTCATTATACTATGCATTTACTATAGCTTGCCATGGCTACCCATGTTTTTAAATATGCTTTACCATGCCTTTACTGTGCTTTATCATACTTTGTTTTTACTGTGGGGAACTTTTATAAGGGTTCTTACTTTTTAAGAGCCTGTCTTGAGAACTATTTGTGGTGCAGCATGAGCGCTGAAGTGCAGGAGCTTGCTTTTGGATTACACACAGCCACTTCACAACAGCAATACTGCTATAGAGTTTATTTCCGGCTTTCAATGCCTGCTCAATCCTTTCTCTCTTCTGCTGTACACCTGCGGTGATTTATAATTCAGTGTGTCTTTACTAATCCAGACAGCCCACCCGCCACATCACAAGGACTCTTCAAAAGAAAGCCATCAAAAGGATAGACGGAGGAAGCATTAAAAAACATTATGGATCTAAACGCACCACCAGATAAGCAAGACCCTTCACCATCTCACAATCCTCTTTGTGAACTGCGCCACTGCTAGATGCTTTTATGTTGGTTACTCTCTTCACACTAAACGAACCCCCTCTCATGCAATCTTTGCTGAATATAGATAATGTCACTGTACCTCATAACTCATGAGTGCCATCCTGTTTTTCTTTAACTGTTGGACGTGAATGACACAGCGTTGTGTATAATATATATATATATTTTTATTTCCTAATAGGGGAAAATCTGTACATGTTACGAAGGGACCCCTAAATACAAATGAGGGCTTTTTTTGTTTAAGTTGAATTGAACTTACCATACCATGTAGTATTTTAAAATGTGAAACATGAAGGTCAGTCCAAATGTATTTAATTAATTAATTAATATACCTAATTAATTAATTAATTAATAAATTAATATAATATTATTATAATCTATATTATTATTATTATTATTATTATTATTATTATTATTATTATACTGTGACACCAGCTGGGGGGATTGCTTGATCAATTAGCATGGTCTGAATGGGTGCTGTATTTATGAATTACTGAACTAAAGGACATCATATTCCCTTGACACTGGGAAGGATACAAATTCACAGTATGTCAGAGCTGTGGTGTCACTTTGATGTGATCGCCAGTGGTTCCGGGCATAAAGTATTGTATATCGACTCCCTCCATGCCATTTAATAAATATACAACAGATCGTTCCTCCAGCTATTTCATGAAGTATGGAAGAAAGACATGGAGGCAGAGAATCTATATGAAACAGAGAGAGAAAGGGTGTAATACCATGTAGTGTAATATGAAACTGTAATAAAACACAATTTATGTACTTCTTTGTAGGTATTAGCAGACACAGTATTAGGTATCAGTCACAGTTGCTGTTCATTGTTATCTATCCGAGACTGACATACACAAAAAGAGATTATCTTCAAAGCCTCCTATTCATTACACTGGCCCTAAGCACATCATCAACATCAAATACTTAGAAATTATACATTTTTATAATGTAAAACTATGAAAACAATGTCATACAGTAGGTATCATTGGCATGCTTGGTGGCTGGCTTAGTGACACTCCCGACTCCACTTAAATGCCCTAGCGACACGCCAGGAGCTTTGACCAATCCTGTGTTGAGAGGGATTGAGCAGAGCTTGGTTAGCAGAATGGAAAGCTCTATTGATTTTTCGAATCCGGCTAACGAGAGCTCTGCATGGAGAGGGGGATCAGATCAGGGATGCGAGTGACAGGCAGCATGCTGCCGACATTGAGTGCCATAGAGTGCTGATACAATAGTGTTTCGAAGTCACACTCTCAATAAGTGGTATCCGGCTATAGGCTGGCTCTGTGCTCATTGCCCCCCCAGGGATTTCTCCTGTCCCTCAGTTACAGGGATACACTGTTTGCATCAACTGTGAGGACAGGTTTATTATTACTCAACTCACAAAATTAGAAATGCAATACAAATACATTGGGGAATCCAAAACATCAGCTTTCAATCCATTTGGTCCACAGGGGGGGTCTGTTATTAAGTGTTCAGAAATTGAACTTTGCTATGTAGAGCTGAAGCCAGCAGGTTCAGTTTTATTAAAGGGTTTCTGAATGGTTATCTAATTGTATAAAGAATTCTTCACAGCAGTCCTCCTAAGTGACTATAGCTCTGGGTGGCATTGATAATGTATTTTCCTTCTGTTATTTTAGTCAAGAACAACTGGTTTAACTTCCTGTCATTTCACTTGGTGCATTTAATGGATAATCTATAACCCAGGCATTTGTGTATTATTCAGCTGTGAAGACAAACATTGATATTTTGCTTGAGCTTGTGATAAACAGACTAGAGGTTTTACTGTGAGATTCAATTAGAGGACTGAAAAGCCAGACCTTGGCACAGAGCGTTACTCCTGGTCTCTCCTGCCCGCCTCATTAATAATTCTTGTGACAGACTGCGCTCTGCGAAACACCAGAAGGAAGTTTTATTCAATTTTTCATTGTTTTCATTTCTTTCAGTCCTTTACTGCGTTCCCTTTTCAAGAATCCGCTGTCAGAAATGGAAAAAGCAGACTCGTCAACACAAAAGGACATCATGTTACACATAACAATATTATTGTTTGCCACCTCTCTTTGGGTGTTTACCAGCCTGTACCTGATATGATAATCTATATACTGAATATATATTACAGCGTAGTACAGTAGTACTAAAACAATTTTGCTCATAAAACAACAGACAAACCAACTATTTTATATATTAAGAAATGGGGGCAAACTTATCACTCACTTTAAACAGTTGTGTGATTTCTGCAAATCATAATGCAGAACGTTAATCTCCAAAAGCATGAGAACGGACACAGCTTGTTTCACGTCCCATGGCAACAAATTCCCCAGTTCAGGTGCCTGGTGGTAGGGAAGGAGTTTCCTCCCTGTCTGTGTTTCTAATCAAGGCAATTTGAAATAGGTTCTTACAGATCAGTTCAAAAGGCAAGCTCCTTTTCTGCATTGTGCGTTGGCATGCATTTTACACACAGACGATTCTGATATAGTTAATGCTAATTAATACTGAAAACAGTGACATGTGCACATATCAACATGCTTACAAAATGGTGGCATCTTTTGTAATTTAAAAAAAAAAAAAAACACATTTACATTGGGCTTTACTGCCTATCGTTTATTGGGACTGCACCCTCTTAAATAACCAAGCCTTGCAGTGGCAGACTGTGTGGAAGGCAGGATTGCTAGCCCTGTGACCTCAGGTGGTTATTATGACTCTACCAATAGCACTCTCGGGTTACCATTTGAATTCAATGTTAATTATAGAATCTAGTAGCAAACCTGGTGCTAGTTCACTTGTAATTACATTGATGATAATAACAGAACTTTAAATAAAGTAATAACTAGAGTTATAAGTATACTGCATCGCTTGTCTGGTAAAATCATTGCAAACCACATGATTAGCACAGTATTATTAAGTAACCTGGACCAAGCATCGGACAGAGGAAGTGAACATATCACTTCAAGGACTGGGAGCAGGCATGCTTGTTTCTGGGTTGGCCCTGTCCTGGTTGACATGCTGTAGTGTGGGGAGTGGAATGCTAAAGACAGGGTCAGTACCTTCAACGAGTAGATTGCTGTGACCTACATTCACAGCATGTCGAACATGTAGTCCTACAAAAGACCTACAGGGTATAAAAATAAATAAATTGGAAACACCTGTAACATGAATAGAGCAAAGCAGCTCCATTGTTGTGTAAATGGACTGTGTGTTGATGTGTTTATAAGCTGTAAGAGTGGCATTCAGAATCTGTCTGTTGCAAGTTTCAACCATAAGGGAAAACAATAAGAGACCAAGGCAGTACACTGCATTGAATAAGGCACTAGCTGAAACGCTTTTCTCTACTTGGCATACAGTAGTTGCTTATAGCTTGTTCTGATTGAATAGTTCAAAGTTATAGATAAAAGAACATTACAGTCACGATGGATAAAACAGCGGATCTCATAGACTTTGTCAATAAAAAGTGTAGAAAAAGGAATAGACTGGGATCACGTCTCAGTTAGGCAAACCGTGGGGGGAATACGATTTAAAATATCATGCGTAATACATGTACTGTAAGTGGTTTGTAAAAGAACAGCCAGCTGTCTTAATGAAAGCTAGATCCTAACAGCCTCTAATGTGAAGGGGAAGGAGGATAGGACAGGGCAGTGTTTCATCTTTGGAAAAGGGACACCCAGAGGGAGCTATCAGGCTGCAATCTGGACCCAAGCCTGCTTTTGAAGTCCTCTTCCAGGGGTAGGTGTGCAGTATGGAACATTCCTTGGTCCAGATTGGGTGATAGCACTTCATCAGAGCAGGCTTGGTGCGGTGATGGTCGGCTCCCAGGATCTTGGGGTGATCGTCCCAGAGCAATGCCACCCAGCTGCTTACAGGATGCAGAAAGGGGTTCACCTAAAGGAGCCCCCCCTAACCTCCTCCACCCTGTTCTCCCTCTCCCAGAATAAATCAATCAATATTTTTACAGCAAGAAACATGCTTAAACAGTCATATAAGAGACCATTTATAAGTGGTCTATATCAACGGGTGGTTTTAAGATATCATATAGTTGATTTAAAATGGTAACGGAATAGCTGTGTAATAATACTAAAAGAAAGTAAAAATAATTGTATGACAAATGTTTTGATTAAAATGCTTTCTTTCTTTCTTTTATTAAGGGATAAACACCCATTCCAGTTCCCAAACGAACAGAAACAATTTGGGACTAAAGAACTTTGCGATTATAGATTAACTAGTCAGAATGTTATTTAACCATGGAGTATTTTATAGGGTTAAACTTATTGATATATATATATCTTATATTTTGTCAGAATATGTATATATATATATATATATATATATATATATATATATATATATCTATTATATATTGTGTGTGTGTCTGTGTGTCTGCGGTCACAGTGACTTGATATTTGCACAGATAACCTGCCTTGAACAATAATATATTCAATAAATAAAATACATATAAATAAGCTGCAAATCCCTGTGCCATTGACAGACTAGTTTGAAAAGAAAGAATGACCTTTCTTCAACCACAGTGTATTTGAGGATATTTCTTTGTTCAAATTGAAATACCATACATATTGTGAAGATGTTTAAAGGGTATCTTACCCTGACTGTGTTTGATACAAGCCTCCTTAACACAAAAAAAAAAGGAAGGAGCCATCAGTGCACTCGACCTTTCAGCTGCAGAAGAGACGCTGTCGAGAGGCACATGGGCAGTGAGAGAAAACATTCTCAAAGGAGCAAGCATTTTAAATGAGTGCTCTGATCTCAGCTGTCGTGATTCATGAGTGTGAGGCTTTACACTGAGGTAGCTCAGAACTGCCCTGGGGTATTCAAATAAAGCCTTGGCATTCATGAGCCTTATAATAATAATATAATAATATCTTTATTTTTATATAGCGCCTTTCAAAGTGGACCACCATCACAAAGTGCTTTACAGTGGTAGGCTGTGAACTGTGCATTATATTCAGAGACACTTACAATGGGACATTGATTTAACATCTCATCCACAGGATGGAGCACAAGGAGAGCAACACAGTGGGTCAGTCAGTGGCAATCCTTCATTAATCATTGAGGCAAAAAAAAACATACATGTGCAATTTCTTTCTGTATGCAATTCAGTGGAAACCTCTTGATACTACATCAAGGTGTATATTTTAATGGAATTTGCTCCTTCACCTACAATTGGAATATAAATGAATACTTCAAAAATGAAGGACACCTCATACAGTGCAGGTCCCACAATGTGGTATCCTTGGTACATGTACAGGTTTTAGATGACAGATGTCAGCAAGGCAAATATTATTATAATCAATTATTATAATATTATTATTATAGCTCCAAGAGTCCCTAATGTCCTCTTTGGGTGCTGATTGTATGGCTTAGGCCCTGGTCCATTGTATAGCCTATATGGTGCCATGAGCTATGTTGAAATAGACATAATAACATAAACCCATTTTCAAACGAGAGCAGGACATTCGGCCCATCTAAGCTCGTCCAGTTCGAAGCAGCTGATTGATCTCAGAACTTTGTCAAGTTGGTTCTTATAGGATCCAAGTGATTCTGTCTCAAAAACATGACTACAGCAGATAACCCATTCTATGGCCTCTGTGTGAAAAAGTGTCTCCTTCCCTCTGTCCTAGGTTTATCTCCACAGATATATCCGGCAGGAAGACACAGATTATGATATACATGTATGTAAAACAACCATTTTCTACAAGTATGAAGGGCATTATAGGGCACGTGACATGCACCTCTGGAGTTTAAAATTACTTTCCAAGTGTATCTAATATGGGCTCTTCAGTGTCGCTCATTTTACTTCTACATTTTATAGCTAGCACAATCTAAATAGCAAATAATTGGATTTTACCTGAACTTCGCAAGCTCATATCAGAGGGCTTCCACCTGGTAACAAGTGTTGTAACTATTAAAACGAATTAGCACTTTCTAACCTAAGTGACTGCATGTTCATTTTTCCTTTTACTGAAAAAAAAAAAACTCTTGTACTTCACAGTTTCTTTCAAGAAATATGCCTGTCGCCATGACAACGTAGGTTGTATTCATTTAAAAAGTAAGTAACATCTAACATTCATGACGTCCAAAAGAGTCAAGCAGGGAAACTATCGCAAAGGCTCAAGCCTCAGTGAAATTCATGCACACTGAACAGGGGAAACTGTTAAACCCCCAACGTTGTGTTGGTTTTACTGGACAGTATTTACTGTTGACTGGGTTGTGGACACTGTTGCCTTTTGTGACTGAGTGTAGTTAACAATGTGAAAAGACAGTATCATTTGTCAACAGGAAGAAAAGCTCCAATGTGCTTTTCCTGGTGCATGTTTCAGTTAATAATTCAATAAATAAATGAAATATTAAAATGGTGAGACCAGAAAACAGGATTCTTTATTTCTTGCTATTCCCAGAAACTGTATGATAATGGAACGTGTTTGGCTCTGTTGTATGGTGGATCCCACATAGTTTCCATATCAGGGGCTCGAATAGTGTGAGCTAGCATGAATTGCAAATGTGTAGTTTAAAAATAGCTACTGTTGTTCTTTGCATGCATTTCTGATGGATTCTGAAGGGCTGTAGTAAGTGCTGTGGTAAATGCCAAGCTCATCTGGAAACCCTCATAAAGGTTTGCCACAGTAAATTTGCACCATCGTTTTCCCATGCCTGTTCTATGCATTTAGCATACCATACTGTGTTGGTGTTTTTTTTTTTTTTTTTCCAATACCTTACCCCATATCTGTGATTGACCTTGTGTGCCAGTGCTTGAGCATGTTTCAACATAGTTACGTGTTTTACCATGCAGTAAACTGTAGTATTATCTTTTTTTTTTTTTTTTTAAATATAGGACATTATTTCCTTATTTTCGACACGACATTTATGCAGCACCACAGTTTGTCATGTCCTGCGGCTAAGGAACTTGTGTCTTTAGCGCTGGTTAACATGTGTTTCACCATGTGCTGTTTGCCATTGCCCAAAGACATAATTGCGTACATTGTTTATATATTTACAGTGTTCAATGGAACTGCTTCAAATACCAGCTTGTTGTTTTGAGTATAAAAACCCCCTTGACAAGTTTAGTTTTAGTACAACACAATGATATGATCTGGAAAACATGCTGTTGCATCGTGATACTTGATTGGCCAGTATATTTTTAATGTGCTGTAGTGCTGGGGTATTTGACAGTACTTTGTCTTCTGTGTGTATGGGACTAACTTGCAGAAATATTGTGTCTATCATAACCTAGTAAAAGTAAAATATGACCCTGTTTAACACATGCTGGATTGTGGCCAGTATAACGGGCACTGAATTAGGTGGCAAAAATAAATACTTGAAAACTTTTCATTGTCATATTTTACTTTTCTCCTCCAGTATACAAGTGCATCCTAGTAAAGGCAACCTGCAATAAAGCATAGTGAAACATGGTGAAGCATTGTTATGCAAGGTAAAGACCAGCAAGGTAGGGGAAATCATATTAATAAGCATGGAACACCAGGGTAAACTATGGTAAATCCACAGTATAACCATGGGAAAACTGCAAAAATACAGTGGTGAACTTCTATAAGAGTACCAAACAGTAATTTATGGATCTCTTGCTGGATAACTACAGAATTTCTTCAAATGATGTGGTTTTCGTGTAGCTGTTTTTAGTTTTGATTTGATGTTTTGGTTGGGGTTTCTAATTATAAATAGCTGGAATATATACTGTCACAAATTCAGTAAAAACAATGTTACTAAACCTGAATAACCAACCCTTATGTTTACAAGGATTTCAATTGAGCTTGTATGTCCTTCACACACTGTGTTGCAAGGTGCATTCTTGCATGATAAAATAACAATGCACAGATAATATACAAACTATATACACAATATAAATGTATTGCAAATTCAGTGCTTTTTTTATTTCAGTGTTATCATAATCTATGACTTTTAATAGCCTGATTAATCAACACTTATAAACAAATCCCTAAACTAAAGTTTTGGTATTTTCAGCATTAAGTATTTTCCTGATTATTTCTGCCAGACTCACTACAGAGCTGCACTCACTGAGTACAGTTCTCTCAGGATAAGCAGGGTGGCTTACGCTGTGCCCAATACCGTGGCGGATGATATTCCAACCATAATCTTCCCCTTGGATTGGATGTGGTGTATGACTGGACCCAAAATGTGAGGGCTGCATCACAGCTATGTGGGGCAGTAGTGGGGCAGCATCAGTCAATAATTAATTCAGTCCTCCATTTTAGTCTCCTGGTAACTGTGTCCCCCCCCCCCCCCCCCCTCCGTGCTCACTGTGCTGGACAGACGGAAGTGTTGGACTCTCTATAATGTGAAGCTGTTTTAATATATTATTAGAAATGTTAAGTTCAGCAGTATTTGTCACACAAAGCCTGGGGATAGCGAACTATCCTTGATCTCCTTGTCTCTCATGAAGCACACATATACCCTCCACTAGTCTGTCAGTAGCACAGCTTGAGTGCTCTTACCTCTGTTCCCATCTGGGAATGTGCTGTTGGCACTGCTCGGAGCCAATGTGTGCAAGCTCAGGACGTCTCCTGGTCAATAGGTCAGGACTCTTGGCTGAGTTTAACTGCAGAATGGTACAGTGAAGCTGGGCTCAATGTTTTCTCTTCATTCCCTACAGCTAGCCCCTAGAAAAGACTGCAGTGGGAATCTTCTTTTATGTTGTTTAATTCACTTCTGTAATCATAGTATGTTAAAGTTTGTGATCAAGTTTTTAAACCGAGTGTCCCTTATGTAACAGGGCAGAAGATGGGTGTGTACAGTGCATCACTTAATGTAAAGTTTACCTTTGAATTGGCACTGTTATGTCTTCCTGTTATTCTCATGCTTAGCCAGTGCAGTTGCTGTGTGTTACCATACTGTTACTAAGCTTCAGTGCTCATCAGGTACAGTAAGGAGTTCTGTTGACACAGTACTGTGGGAACTAGATTTAATTGGATAATGTGGAAAAACCTCTTGAGGCCTTATTTGCTGTGCTGAAATGGCCCTGTTTGAAATCGATACCCTGCAGCCTGTTGCTACTGTTCAAAGTAATACAGTTCCCAGTGAATACGCTCTCAAATAAATAATTCCCTAAAATCTTTCATTTCACTTGCAAAACTCTCGACGACCTGGGTTCAAATTGTGGGCCTCATACTAAAACATTTTTATTGGAACATGTATATTCATCAAATAACCAGAGCAGATATCAGACCATGTTTATTTCCATTTCACTGACATCAATAATAATAATAATAATAATAATCTCTGAGACAATCACTATCTTCTGTTTTCCCAAAACGATCTTCAATGGCTATACATTTCAATACAACTAGTTGACTTTTTTTTTTAAACTATCTGCTTGTACCTATCAGGGCCAATGCTGTAATCCAATACATTTCCGCTGCAGGTAGTGCTATGGTCTGCTAGGGTTTTTTCAAGGTAATCCCTTGGCATGATGGCTGGAATCTAATAGCGTCTTTCAAACCTATAGAGATCATCATGCCCTCTTTGACCCTTACTGTCAATTACACTTAGTTTTGCCTGGGTTGCGCTACGATGTATATATATATATATATATATATTCTATATTATATCTATATATATATATATATATAATATATATATATATATATATTTGTACAATACAACATTTGTATAAAAAACCAATTAAAAAAAAACAAAACACTTGTGGAACATCCCAGTTTTGCAATCTTTTTTTCTGGAATTTAAAACTTTTACAGAGATTTTTGTTCCCAACTGATCACAATTGGAAAATTACACGGTGATGAAGCCAGTTTTAAAGATATTTGGCTTTAGTTTTCGACCACTTTTTTTTTTTTTTTTTTTAACAGAAAGAAAAACGCAGCTGTTAAAATGAAAGAACTTCTCAGAAACACGCTCGATCCTTCTGAACAGAAAAGGGATCTCTTTTACAGTAACACGGGAAACACAGCCCCTTCACAAAGCTGCACTCTCTGATTTTTATTGATCCTCCCTTGTTTATGGGATGCAGTACTGACGGCCCAACATGACTGCTACTACATGCCCTCTGTGTCTTCGATAAGCCAGAACTTTCTACACTTCACTGCAATAAATCCTGACAGCCAGAATATTCTGAACTTGCTTGCAAAGTTCATATGGCGTGTTCATTACATCCACAAAAAGGTTAGGATACCCACATAGGAAAAGTACAGCTTGCCTTGCAAAAGTGAAAGCCACAAAGTGTTATAGTAAAGCATTAAAAAAAATATAAAACAGGGTAAACTGTGGTAAATTCATAGTATAAGTAGGGAAAAACATAGTAACCGAGCAAAAATGCCATTAAAAATACAGTGGTAAAACATTTTTTCAGGGTATTTTAAATTCAGGGTAAAACAAATATAAAATGTGCCCATGTAATCGGTTTGTGTATTTAATACTGGTACAACTCAGGATGTAGTACGTAAAGGGGTCCAGTTTAATGATCTATACAATGGTGGATAAAGGTTTCGTTGCCTTATCTCTATAGTAATCCCACTGGTGTTTATCCCAGTGGTACGGAAGCATCCTATTGTCAATCCTACGTAGGAGATATAAAGTCCTTTTTTTAAATATTGGCACTAGGAGGCTTCCGTACCTTTCTCAGTGAATATGATGTCTACACACATAAAAAGGTATAATAAGACATATACTTTTTTTTGTATTTGAGTAATTAAAGGTTAGCTGTTAATGAAACCTTCCTAGTCTTAGCTTGGGGTTTCTGGTCTTTAAAAAAACATTTACCGTGTTGCATTTGCTCAGCAAGTTCCTCAGTTTGTTTTCTCATGCTTCAATTTGCAGTTATCATCTTTTTCCATTGCTTACCATAGTCCTTCCTTACTTTTCTATCCATTACTTCTATACAGCAGTAAACAGGAGATTATCAGATACAATTATGTAACTTGTAGAAAAAAGGGTGCAGTGGAATATTTTGCATTTTCTTAAATTGCTGCCCTATAGCAGTGAAACAGATATGCTGACATGTCAATCTCTGATTAACTCTTATGTAAGTCTTTTCCATGCAGTGATAGAATGTTTTGCCTGAGGGTGATGCTCTGATTAACTTTGATTCCAGGGCTATATTGTGTATTGACAGGATACACATTCACGTCACACACACATTCCAAGATTTAATTTTCCAAACTAGATTGTGACTGATCAGTACTGGGGAAGAAATGGCAATGACATCCCACAGTTTCAGATTATAACCTTATTGTGCCTAATATTACGATCAAAAAAATTGAAAAATCCTGGTGGGACAATTTGATAAACCACAAACATTTCAGTTTTAAGACAATTGTATTGTTACAAGGACACAAGGATATGTTATCTTAAGAAAATGAAACCGTGGGGTATATATTGTGAGGTATATATGTGGGAAATATGCATACTGTTTTTATTATTTGGTACCCACTGCATTTACACTTATGTAATTCTTGCTGACAAGCGATCTATACATGGGGAACAGAAATAGCAGCCCCTGTGGAGACGTCACAGACTGTGTATAGAGGTTATCATAACTGTCTTGTTAGAGCTTGTACAAAAAGTGTGTAGCGTTGGCAAGAAAACAAACTGTTGGAAATGCGTTTTTTTGTGCCGACATGTGTTTGATGAGCGTAGTGCAACAGAGGTTTGTATTTGACACAACTGTCTTCATCTCTCTCTCACCCTTGTGCTATCAATGAGGCATGTTGGTGTTTACTGTTTGGGCAAATAAGCAGAGTACTGCTTTATAGAGACTAGACCCCCCCCATTAATCTGTAAAATCTAGAAAAATCTAGAACTCAAGTGGAAGCTTTTTAGGCTTTTAGTCGAAAGCCAATTTGTGCATTAGCATGTGACCTGTAATGGGAACAGGTCGTGGGGATGTTCTGTGATTCACAGTGTCAATGGGGAAGGGGTGGGCTGGTTTGTGTCTCGTCTCTTCAGCAGTCCCTGCTAAGCAAGGTATTATTTTAAAGAAACATTTTATGACTTTTGTCTCAGAGTTATTTTGAACAGATACGAAATCCTGCAAAATATTCTAACAGACAGTTTTTTAGCTGCCTTCTTCCTTGGTTCATCAGACGGTTTTGGATGCCCTTGCTGTGAATCTTTAGCAAGCATGGCTTAAGAGTTTTGCTTTGGTTTTAAATTTGCGAACAGTTCATCATGATTCCAGGCTATTTTTTGGACCGACAGAATTTTTTAAGTTAGCAGAAATCTATTCCGTCCGACAGCTTCCAGTGAATGTGACCATATTGAACAAGAACAAAGATGACCAGATACAAGCAGACCTGTTTAATGTGGTCTATGAAAGTTATTAAAGGCTGATTCTGATCACCTGTCTATGTATTTGTAAAAATAATTAATACTATACTCATTGTTTAAGATATATTTGTAAAGGATTCTAATAAGTCCATAGAGCTTTGCCCATTACCCATGTGACATTGTGACAAACCCAAAGCAGACCGTAAAGGACAGGAGTGATCAATGAGTACACCCAGGGCAGCAATCTATCCTACCAGCACGCATACAGCCTGTTGAGAAGGAATTGAGTTCATAGTGGGAGGGGGAGGAGAGATACATTGTATTCATCTGAATCAAGATCGAAACAAATTCTGGAAAAATATACCATGAACTTTTTGAGAGGGGCTGATTGTTTTTAAAGGGTGTTAGTATACATGTATGCCTATAGCAGGTTTTTGAGGCTGCACAGGCTTCCTCCAGTATGGGTTTGGTCCAGAAAGGGAACTTAGCAGCCGAGAGGAGCTGCGACAAATGCAGACAACTGACAGCAAGACTGTTTCAAGTTGTTGATTAATATAGCCTCCCTCCTGACAGCGTCCAGCAACTTCAATCAGCGCTCGTCAGATCATCTCTGTGTTTGTCATGGCTAAAAAGGTGTCAGAGAGTTGCGGTTTTGTTTTCAAATTGAAAAAAGAACTAGACTATAATACAGTACATCATTGAGACAGAAAAACATTAGGCCTGCCGAACGCTTTACTGAAGCATCACAGTAATAGCCTCTGAACTAGATGAGTCATGTGCATGTGTATGTATATTCACTGGGCCATGCTGTGTCTCACACAGTCTTTTAAAGAGCCAGTTATAGTCATTCCACTCTGTTTATAAAGTGGGTTTGGAGCGCCAGCTCTTCATTCTAGAAGGAAAAAATGTACTAATGATAATTTGGAATAAATAGCATTGAAAATCTGGCCCATTGTGTTATTGTGGCCTGCAGTGCAAATATGATATTACAATGTCAAGTCATTTTATAATTTCACACTTTTTTTTGTTTTTCAGAGTTCAAAGCCTTGTGAACACATTATAAAACAAAGAAGCGTTTGCAATAATTAATCGCGGTTTTATTTAAAAACAATAAAATAAGACATACAATAACAACAACAATAATAACAACAACAGCAATAATAATAACAATAATATTAATATAAACAAATCTGTACACTCCAGGGAATTTGCAGTGAAATAGGAAGACTCTGATTCAGAAGGCTGCAAATGAAAGGCGATTTCTACAGGAAAAAGGGAAGCGATGCAGTGCTGCTGAGGCTGCAAATCAAGAGAATCACAAAGAAAAGCAACCGTATGGAAACTATGGCTGGCAGAAGCCACTTAGAAAATACATTACAATACTTTTGGCTTTCAACCTTGTCATCTTCCACAAAAACCTAAAGGAAATACTAGGCAATCCTTTGTCCTTACGCTGGAGAGACAGGGAAATGTAAACAGCTTGATTTTACCAACTTGTATAGTTGTCCTTAGCTGAAGCATATGGAAACCCAATACATATCACATACAGTATGCATGTAAGATGTGTTTCCTAATATGAAGCCATCCCCACTGTTGTTTTATACAAACTATATATTACAACATACAACATACTTTCTGGCTTGGAGCATTGGCTGAAGCTGGATTTGTGTGGAAAGACTACCCAACAAAAGCACAAGATTGATTAGTGTGCAGTCACTAGGGCACATATTCTTGAATTGGGTTTTGGAATGCATGTTATAATAAAATCTCAAATGATCATAATAATGATACATGCCACGCCATCAGCCAGCATCGTATTGTAAATACATTTTAAAACAATGCCTTTTGCAAGCCAGTAAATGCTTACACCCTGTCACAAGCAAAGACAAAGGACAGGCAGACATGCAATGCACTTTGTGTGGGGGTTTGCATTGCGATTAACTGCTCTTTTGACAAGGCTGTTCCAAAAAAATGGCTTTAATTGTAAAAATATCATGCTTAAATAATAAATAAAGCTCTAGGGAACCTATAAGGTTTGACATGAACAGGTAATAAATGTGCTAACCTGCAGCAATAGAGCACTACCCTTTACCTTTACCATTTACATCTTACAGAAATCCTTTACATTTGGCTATAAATATGAAAATATTTGATCAACTTTAAACACGTACATCATTTGACAAACATAGTGTTTTTTTATTCTAGTTAGTTTTGCATTTTCCCAACAAAACATAGAAAAAGTTTCCTAATATTTTAGTTTGTTTCTATTATTTGTGTTAGTTTTCTTTCTTTTTTTTTTTTAAATAAAATGTTATGTCTGAGACAATGAATACTCTTTGGCTTTAATCATTTGTTATCCTAACAATATACAACGTAGCAGCACTTTTTAACATTCACTTTCTCGAGAAAGCTGAATTCAAGTTCTCCTGATCAATTCCCTAGATCTGCTTCCCGGCTTCGTTTTGTTGCCCAGACGCAGACACACTCTCATTATTACTTCTACCCAGTTGAGACAGTCCTCTGTAATGCCACTAGTGCGATCCTCTTCTAAAAGAGGCACCCAGCCAACCAACTCGGCCAGGCAGGCTATAATATTACAAAACGCTGCTTGTGTTTGCAGCATTCTGCTGTTTTATTTGGAGAGGGTCTGAGACTGGGTTGGAGGCTCATGTTGCAAAAAGATGCTACACTTAGAGACTAGAAAAAGATGGGTTTCAGTAGCATACACTCTTGTATATGTTTGCCCCTCCTACTCTGAACTGTGTATTGCTTTGTGGCCTACCATGTATTCAAAGCCTGGAGCTGCACAAGCCCCCCCCCCCCCCGAGATTAATACAAATGGGACTGTCAATCTCCCTGTTCCTAAGCAACCAAGCGCACCTCTGTGGCAAGAGACCAGCTCACTGCCAGAGGAAACTTGGCGGGAAGATTTCTAAAACTAGATGTAAGCCTGGATTCAATAGAAATAGTAGCAATTATTGTTATTGTATATCGCGGCATTCAACAACACCATACTATAGCTCTGCTATATCCGTGTGCTATACTGTCCTAATTCGTGGCCAAATAATACTACTACTAATAATATTAATAGCAATAACAATAATATTAATACTAATAATAATACAAATACATTTTAATGCTCTGGCAGTGTTTTTTTTTTCTCGCAACATACCAGGTCGTGTCTCTAGGGAGAAGTTATGCACTCAGCTTTTCTAGACACGTGGCCCTTCATTAACCCCACAAATACTCCAGCCCTCAGCAGGAGTCAGCTGACGGGACGGAACAGGTGTAAGACCTAGAGGTCCCTTTCAGAGTGTGGAAGAAAGTACTCAGCCTTCTTTAAAAAAGAATCCCTAAAGGTCTTACACTAACTTAGTACAACAGAAATCTGACCTAAAAACAAAGCGTGCAGTAAGTGCTCTAACCTGGTGCCAATGAACCCCTTTGTACTCCATCAATACCATGTGCAAATCATGCAATATCTTTGGTATGAGTAGCTTTCAATCCACTAATTCCCATTCAACAGCGGTTTTATAATTTACTTTTCACATATTTGCAGACAAATTATCTATCCGTCTTCACTATGTAAAGTTCTTAATATATGTATTTTTTATAGGTTTTGTTTCATTTTAATAGCAGCATTAAAAGAGTAAGGCAGATATACTTGGTGTCATGCTACTCGACCCGTCTTGTCCTGCTTTAAATTAGGCTCGACAGATAACCAAAGACACATGCCTGCCTTTTTCAAGTTTTGTAAAAACCTTATCCTTACATCAACCACTCCCCTTAGTCACACACAGAAGTATAATCATTTCCTTTTGTATACAAATAAATACAAGTTTGCTGTCTTACAGAACAGCTTTGTTCATATTCATCACATGAGCCTTGTAACTTTCTGTCTGTGTGTCTTTCCATTCCCAGTTCAAGTCCTCAATCTAAGCCACTCAGCAGTACCGTTGGCCGAAATCTGTTTTTGTTTTTGGGTCCAGTTCAGCTCAATGTGCCTTTGAACATATTTCTTTTCAATTTTTTTCCAAAGGTCATACAGTCATATTTCTGACTCTCGTCTCAAAGGTCTAGGCTCCAGGGGCACAGTGGCCTGAGTGTGGTCAATGTCAGAGTTAGAGTCTGTACTGGTGCCTTCTGGCCCCAAGCTACCCCCAATGTCCCCCATCTCCTCCTTGCTCAAAAGCGGCACCTCATTCTCATAACAGAAGGAGTTGGCGTGGGACAGGATGTACTTCTTCTCCGCGAGGTCCCTGGCACTGCATAGGGGCGTGCTAGGCACCTCATAGGTTTTGTGAAAGCGTGAGTAGTCCACTTTGTAGTAGTTCTTTTCCTCGAAGAGCACTGGGTCAAAGCGGTGACCCCAGAGGATCTCACTGGCCAGGTAGGAGCTGCGACACTGGGTGGTCATGGCAGTGGCTTCCACCATGCCTTCCAAGATGACCACAATCTCAAACTCCGAGGCCTCCAGTTCCTGCTTGCTCATGTCATAGAAGGGGCTATCCTCATTGATCTCGTGAACGATGGTGATTGGCGACACCAGAAAGATGCGGTCAATGCCGCTGTCGAAGCCCACATCAATGTCAATCTGGTCAAGAGGGATGTACTCCCCCTCAGCTGTGGTCCGGGACTTGAGGAGCTGCGCCCGCACATGGGCCTCCACCAGGTGGCTCTTACGTAGGTTGCCCACGCGCCACATCAGACAGAGCTTGTTGTCTCGCATGGCCACCGTTGCATTGTGGCTGAAGATCAGTGTCTCGTTCCTCTTCTTGGGCTTGGCCATCTTGGCCATTACAGCCCCGATGATGAAGGCATCGATGATGCAACCCACGATGCTCTGGAACACCACCATGAAGACGGCGATGGGGCACTCATCTGTCACGTAGCGGAAGCCGTACCCAATGGTGGTCTGCGTCTCTATGGAGAAGAGGAAAGCCGCTGTGAAGCTGCTGACCTGCGAGACACAGGGCTTTGGGGCCCCGGCATCCAGGTCACCATGGAGAAGAGCCACCAGCCAGAAGACGCAGCCAAAGAAGAGCCAGGAGAGCACGAAGCCAAGGCAGAAGATAACAAGCATCCAGCGCCAGCGAATATCCACGCAGGTGGTGAAGATGTCGGCCAGATAGCGCTGTTTCTTCTCACTCACGTTAACAAACTGAACATTGCAGTGGCCATCCTTCTTGACGAAGCGGCTGTGGCTCTGGTGCCTGGTGTGCACTTTGCCCTTGCTGTTGCCGTAGCCATTGGGCACCGCCATGGTGGCCAGCTTCATCCCGTCTTCCTCGGACGACACAATGCTGTAGCGGTTCGCTCGCACGCTTCCCATCACTTCCGCCTGGGACGGCTGTGCTTCTGCTTTGGAAAACAGTCTGAGTTTCTGTAAAAACCTTTGGAGAAACAGTTTTGAACGCTCGTGGGACCACACACACAGGAAAAATGGGTACGGAACAAAGGCGCCCTGTCCTCTGCTGTCCTTGGTTCCACCAAGGAAGATCTCAGGCGTTCGGATGGAGCGTGTCAGTCCTTTTTCATCTGGTACGAAGAGCTCTTTGGTGACATACCCTGTTTAAAAAATTTAAACAAATGTGTGAGTTTTATTAAATTTAGAAAACAGACTTCAATCAGGAATATTTATACACTTGCTTCGGCCTATTGATTAAAACACCATTTAGAAAGATACATTTGTATTTACTTTATTAAATCATATTATTGATTTAAAACATACACAACAAATATAAAACAAAGAAGCTTTACTGCAATGCAATCATTTTATCCAATTAAAAAAAAAAGATATCAGGTGTTTGGACTCAAGCTGTTGACATTAGCAAAATAATTATTTGATGAATCTTAAAATGAAAGTTCATTTGATGCCTGTAAATCATGGATATTTCAGCATCCTTCTAAATTGCTGCCAATTTGAATGATTCTGTTCAACACTTTAAGACTGCTTTAAGTTTTCTACATGATAGAAGTTATTTTTATTAACTTTTTTTTTTTTTTATGAAGACCTGAAACCCAATCTGATGGGACCCAAGGTCTTGGATTACGCTCAAGTAACAAAACACTCCACTGGGAAGGAAGAAAGCAAAGCTACTGAGTTTTAAAATCTATGTTGAAATCGTCCGCAGCTCGAATGTGTTCTGTATTGTTGCATGTGCATGTTAGATAACAGATTGCATTAATGTCAGACTAGGTCAACATCAGCTGGATCAATATCATCCAAATGAGCTTCGACCCATTCCAAGAGGTCTATTTTTCCTGCTGCGAGTTCAGTATTGAAGTAACTGGAGCTACCAGGACACCATCCCCAGGCAACAGGCAATTTGAAAATAAAGCAGCACGTACTGACAAGAGTGATGAGGACATTCAATTAACAAATATTTCATGATCCTAATGAACGATACCCCGAGTGAAACCCAGAGACACGCACACAGTCCAGTACCAAAATGTCTGATGCATTTATGATTTTGTATTTCGTCGTGCAAGTCATCGTTTGCACAGTTGCTTTGGTGTGTCACATGCAATGTCGTGCTTGTTTGGGGAAATGTAGTCTACACAGAACAAGAAGCTGCTGCATGAACATTGAATATAAGCAGGTAATAAAGCTATCTTTTGCACTGTGCTCTGTTTCTTGGTAATTATATACCGCAATCTTTTGATTTTTGTCGGCTTGATATTTTCCCCTGTCCCTCTATGACATGGCTGCTTTTACTACAAGAACCACCTTTCAACAGAGAAAGGCTTTTTTTCTTGAAGCTGAAACATTTTAGATTTCAAAGGCAAGCTCTTGCTTTCTCCTAGAAACGCCTTGAATAGCAGCCCTCAAGGGAACCCACAGGACTTGTTGACTCACTGGAAACCCACTGGGAGCTGCAGTGTTCCCTCAGAACTGCAGTCACATCGAGGATTAAGAGAAACATTGGCTCAAACACGGCTGTCTTCAATCTGCATTCTGTATGTTCTTTATCACTGCAAATAAAGAGAAGCTCTCTGATCTGTAAAAAGGTTTTTATAATGCCAGGGTCATATTTTATTCAACCTAGTTTTTCATATGCTTCAAATGTATCTCACTTTAAATTGTGAAATTGCATTAACAAATAAGTCAAAAGAAACTGCTTATCTCTCTATAGTGTAATGCCACAGAGCCCCAAATCAGTGGCTATTCATAATACCAGCTGCCCAGGTTAAAGGACTTCATAACCTGCATGTTTTGCAGAAGATTTAACAAACTACTGCTTAATCACCTGTAGGATTCTAATGGGGAAAAGGTTATTAAAGAGGGAATGTGCCACTTCTTTTGGAATGTCACTGGATTCTTCAAGTTCCAGACAGTAAAAAAAACAAAAAAGATGGAAAACTGCCTAATAACTGCTTCCACCACCATAAGTTCAATTCTACTGAACTCTACTGTAGCCATATCTTTAACAGCTGGTTTCCCAGAGGTACATTGTTCATTTAGTGAAATATATAATGACAGAATTTTTGCAACTTTTGCTTTGCTGTGAAGATCAACACGCTTTTCAGCAGTAACCACAGCTCTGCAGTATTGGAAGAGCAGGGATGAGGTTTAAGGTCATTGCACACTCGATCCGATCATGCATCCGATTTTAACGTGTGTCTAAGAAGAAAAAAACACTCATGTGCATTCCCTATTGCACCGTGCACAACGAGCCCGTAATTGGTGTACAACAATGATGCGACAATTTTCGAATCGAAAATAGTTTGATTTGATCCGACTTGTGCATGAATGATATGTATTATAAAACATGAAATTATGAACTGATAGCATGCATAAACACGTGGATTATGTGCAGTGTAGGTTATTGCAAGCATATACTTTTTACTTCAATTGTAGTCGAGGAAGTAAAGAAACAACGGCCTAACCTGGAGACACATATCAAAGGAAGAAGCGTGACAGGGCAAGAGCGATCAGGACAACAGTCAGAAAAGAGGGGCAGTATATGAAAGTGATGGAATTTCTGGCTCCATATTTTCGGTAGCTCATTGTTAGCTTCCCCTTTTAGATATATTTAGATATAGATATATTAAATGTGTTTGAAAAATGTAATATTGGTCATATTGTTTCTGATACTATGACAACTGTGTTGTGTAATATCATATGTTTTTTAAAATGTTTTTATTATGTGTTGCGTAACAACATTATTATAGATCTAGTAGAAACATAATAATTAGCAAACATTTTAACTTCAATCAGCATTTGCTAATCATTAAGTTTATACTACATTTAACTTTTTTGTGTTCATTTATGGTCAACAAAATTGTATTTATTTTTTATTAACATACTGAAACTAGGTTTATTTACCTCCACTGCACAGCAGTGCTCTGTAGTACGATATTAACACATCTAGCGTGCAACGGACTGACGCATGATTCTTCGGATGACGGTCGATGAATGACGGGATGGATCCAGTGTGCAGTGAACTTTACTACAAGATGTTTTGGACTTAAGCAATACAGAACATAGGGTCAGTTTAATGAGTAGCATCCAGTGTAAATACAACATATGTGCACTAGCAGGAAAAGCAAGGATGCAGAAAACAAGAATCCTGCACCAAGACAAGAACAACAAGCATTTCAATACTCCAGCATTTGTCCTGCAGCTGTGGGGTAATTTAGAGTCTGCAGTGAGCTACAATACTGCCTGTTTTACATAACAGGCAGTTCCTCACTGGTAGGTCTACTCCGAACTCCCGCTGCATGAACTTCTCAGTCTTTCAGATCTTGTTAATAAATATTAAGCAATATTATACACAGGAGTTGCTGATTATTTCGAAAGTTTCCCGGATGCTACTGACTCACAAGTGAATTCGCATGCTGCTGTTTTATATGAGGTGAGTTGAACAAGAGAAGGGTTCTCTCAACCGGTGCTACAGTAAGAGACTGCGTGCGTGTGTGGCGTAGCTAGGACGGGGTTCGCGTTGGAAGAGGGAAGAGTGTGAGTTCTCTGAGTTCTTAAGGGGGCGCGGCTCTGCTTCAGCTGACAGCACAACTCGGCCCTGCTGCCGCTGCTGCTCAGCACTTGTTGCCTAGGAGCACAACTGTTGCGTTACTGAGGAGCAAGGGGGAAAAAAAGTCGGCTGAATACAAACATAAAAGCAAAGAAATACAACGTTGTACTGAACACAAAGCTGGTGTAATCATTTAGAACACGCGTAAGGGCTGCCCTGTGACCTGGCAGAGTGCTACCTCTTCTTTTGTAACGTTTTTTTTTTTTTTTCCGGGATGAAACGTTATTGTAGCTATTAGCGATCACATAGGGTTATAATAAACATGTATGATGTTGTGCTGAACACCCACAGTTCACAAACACACACACACACACACACACACACACACACACACACACACACACGTATGATGTTGTGCTGAACACCCACAGTTCACACACACACACACACACACACACACACACACACACACACACACACACACACACACGCACATACACACACACACACACGAAACTGGAATGAATGCTACAGGTGCACACAGCAAGCAAATATTTAAAGTGTAAGGAGTATATATTAATTACCAGTAGAGAGTTTAGAAATACACATTTTTGTGAAGTATGATAGACAACCCGATAACCACCTGTACACTCAAGCATAAAGTGCTGGAATACATTCTTTCAAAGCTCGGATGAAGCGAGCTGCGTCTCTCAACAGGTTTTCATGCTTGCTACTGTATTCAGAATGGAGTTTGGACCATGCAAAGCGATGCAGCTTAGGGTATGATTGATTCACGGGTGTCAGGCTGAGTTTAACCATTCACACCAGGACCACTTCCAAATACAGTGTATATTGGAAACATTTAAACATTTGTATAAAAGCCTACCGCGGGGAAGGCACCGTGGTGCATTTCCAATGCTCGAGTGCCATCTGCTTCCACCAGACAAGTGAGTAAAAGACGTACAGAAAGAACAGACATGTATGGACTTCTAAGCGTTATATAATCGTTATATATATATATATAATATACTATATATATATATATATAATATAACAGTAATATATAATATATATATATATATATATAATTGCAACATGCAGTTGTACGCACCAGACCGGTTGCACCACCGGTCTTCTAAATTTAGTAAAAAATAGAAACGACATGCAGGCAGCCAAGCGCATTAGGAGACTACAGATGCAACATAACAAAAAAAAAGCCTAACACCCTTTTTCTTTTCTTTTCTTTTTTGTTTGTTTAACTGAAACCAAAACCTTATTACCCCTGACATAAAACAGGAATGCTCAGTGTGCAGAACACTTTGTAAAACTATAGCGAATGACACCGCACTTCTAGTTAAAATCCAGACAGGTTGCTTCGGAAAGTTTTAAGTCAGTTTAGTTTGACAGCAAGTTCGCGTGTCGCTAAATTCTAAATAGAACAGCAGGCAGCAGCTGTAGGAGATACAGATGTAACATAAGAAAACGCCTACCTTTTGATCTCTGTCAGTGAACGACAAACCGGGCTGTATTTACAACACCCCAGGGGTTTTGTTGCCTTCTTGAGTATCCCAAGTCAGGTTTACGCTGTGTAATTGTGCTTATAACCAATCCGCCCACATGCTATCTCTGTGACTGTGAATGGTACTCTGCCTCGCCAAGTCTTTCCACAATGCATTTTAAATAGATTTTGCCAACTCTCTCCGCCCACACACCTTCTCTGCCAATCGGAGTGCGAAAGGGTCGATGTGAGTGACAGGCGCTACGAGTCCCTTCTGTTGGCTAGTTGAAGCAGCTTTGATGTTGACCGCTTCATGATATTATTGTGCACAGTATGCACAACGTGTAAAAGACAACTTTATTTATTTGGAAATGCCTATTACGCAAACATACATACTCAGTTCTAAGTTTTTTGTCTGTTACTTCAGCTGTTTCTACAAAACCTAACTGTGAGGGTGCAAGCGCAGCGCGCAACTAAGCGAGTTTCTACACCTGGACCTCGTGGTTCAGAATGGCAATATTCGAACGTGATGACGGTTCCAAATCATGACAAGTTTAAGAATGAATGAAGTATGAGGAATACCAATTGTTCATCTTAAACCTACAAGATGAAGTTATGCTTATGTATTACCTACATCATGTGATTTGACATCGTGGATTTATGTATCATACTAAGTCGTGTAAGTTATCTAAATACACACCATGTAAAAACAGGATTTCTTCAGCAAAGGATATATATGCAAAAACTAACGATACTAGTGCTACAAATAATAATATGTAACACTTATTATTATTATTATTATTATTATTATTATTATTATTATTATTATTATTATTATTAAATTAATAATAATAATAATAATAATGAATTTAGAAAAAACATGAGTTAGATAAATAAATGCTACAGACAACAAAGCACTCCCAACCCCTTGCTACGCCTATTACTGTACCACTACTGGTAATAATAACAGTACATTTCAAGTCGCATTTACCACTGTAGTATTTGAATAACTGAAGAAAAAAAAGAAGCCTGTATTCTCTCTGTGAAAAGCTACCGCCTAACTTTGCATACTGCATAGGAAAAATGCCATACTTTTAACTGAAATGGGTTTAAAGACAGTACACAGGCCTATACAATATTATAATTATGTCACAGTTCCCAGGGGCATTTAGCACGGGTTGAATATATAACGGGTCAAGTGTTTGTCTTGTCTGTGTTTTATGTAAGATTTACAACATCGCTTGTAATCGTGCAGTTTAAACCACGCATGATCAGTATGCGTTTTGTGCCTGTAGTTTAGTTAGGCTATAATGTACAAGACAAGATAGCTTCATATAATGTGATTTTACAGATGGCTACCGAGGGATGTTACGATTCAAAACTAATTATACGAAACCCTTTATTCTTAAAAAGTCTATTTTAATAAATCGGTGACATTGATAAGTTAACTGAAGTTGAATGGCCTGCTAGAGTTTATTATTATTATAAAAACACGTCAGCACTGTTGTTCGGCGCCGTCAGAACATAATACAAAAACTCAACTCACCTGCCGCAAGTAATGTATATTCCACTATTCAAGTCAGAGATAAGTCGCATATTTCTGTTCGGCACTTTGCCAGCGAGTTACATGCAACTAGATCTGTTTTGACGACCTGTCCATTAGCCCAAGAGTATTGCCTAGGTCAGTATAGGTCAATTAGGGGCACACACGGCTGCAGAAGTACACTGTCAGTAGGTGTCGATATATGCTACTAGCTGTATGGATAACAAGTCCGTAGCTGAACAACCACACCAGCAATAATAATAATAATAATAATAATATAATAATAATAATAATAATAATAATACATTATGCTGCAGTGCACATCTCATTCTCCAACGTTTTTCAAAAGATGCAATTATGGCGATAGAAAATTAAATACACGTTTACAGTGAAATTCGATGAACCCAAAGCAAATCAATTTGTTATTTTAATATCCAGTGCCTCAAAACAGCGTTTTACAGTGTAGAAAATCTGCAGTATATTGTGTGATCACACTCTGCAGTTCCACTGTTGTGATTTACATAAAGCACGATCGAAAATATCAGGAGAAAGACCTCCAGAAAATTCACCTGTCACGCCGATAAAGCGCGATTTATTATATACACGCAGCAGAGCAAAGGGCAAGGGGTGATGATCAATGCACCGGTATACCTACTGGCAGACAAAAGCATAATGTGTATTCATTATTAAAACATTATTAAAAGTCTTTTTCACAAGCACAGACAACTGATATTACCGCATCTGGGAGCCCCGCAACAGCTGTACGGTCTGAGGGGAGGGGTCGGCTGGGGTTTTAGATCTTAAAGCCTTGACAAAATAATTGATTTTTGGCAACCCCGTCCTTATTAAGAGTACAGCATGAGTTTATTGATGTAATACTGTGCGCACACTATATTTAGAAACCCTATTCCACGCTGTCTATCTCCCACCGAAACCGCTTCATTGCACCATGCACACTGGTAATTAATTACCAGAAGTGGGTCGTGCATTGTTACAGTTTTGCTTTCTCTGTACTTGTTTAGATGTGATTATTTTTATTGCCCTTTTCCCTGCTCCTGCTATATATATGGGCTAATTATTTTTAGCTCGGACACGGTGTGCAATGTGCTCGGGTGTGCTCAGTGAGCTGGCTCCCTGCTCCACGTTAGTTTAGTATGCAGTTTCACGGGCGATTAACCTTAAAGAACCACAGACTGTACCAGACTGACCCACAAGGTGGCGAGCTAGAGATTCCTAATACAGTGCGTCTGAGCACACATGATACAGCAAGCTGAAACTATTATATTGCATTGGGGATACTGTACGCATACTGACAATAACATAATCAATAGGTCTACAGATTATCACAAGCACTGCCTTCTCGAAAAGTCAGGACCACGCTTAAAAGGATATGTGTCATCAAGATGTCTTCATAACTTGTGTATAAAAAGCTAAACAAAATTGAGATTGCGTGACAGCCACACAAACGCCCACTGTGAACTAAAAAAAAAACTGTTTCCAATAGGAGTTATCCCTTATTAAAATGCACACACTAAAATCATATAGTGCTATAGTGACAGTATGTTAATACTCAGTGAAATGTGGCAAATGCAGTACAGCCACGGGGTGATGATAAGTATGTTATTATACTGTAGTAAACCTAGACATGTCTATACAGACACAACAAAGGAACTTCAGGTCCTGTGTTGCTGCTGATATTTTTAAACAGAGACATCTCTTACTTGTACAGACTTAGCACTTGAGCAAAAGCTGAGGAAATCTGGTCCAAAGTAATGAAAAAAAAGAACTCCATTAATGATGTTAATTACTTTTATTGGGCAGAAATTCCTTACATGATGTTGATTTCATAAAGCTGACAACATTTTTCACTGGCCATTTTCCAACATATTACTTTCAAACAACAGTACAAAATCCAAGCACATGCATTTTTAGGCTGCACAGTTCAATAAGAATGAGTTCAATCAATTGACATTTATCACATTTTGGTCTTCAGAGGTGGGTGATTGACTGGTTAAATGTATTCCCCCCCCCCCCCCCCCCCCCCCCCCGTGTTTGCCGTCGTTTATAGCTATGGAATATTCGTGTCAACCCTTGATGAGAATTTGGAGAACTTTCCCCCGAATTTGTGGGAGAAGTCGTTCACAATGCTTTTTGACCAGTAAAAGCTTTTTTATTTTCTTGTGTGTCCCATCAAATGTCCTGGGGCTTCTTAAGTTCACAGGGAATTTCCTTTTCGTGGAAATGTATTGTAAAGGGGAAATTATTTAGTCAAACTCTGCAATGGAAAAATAAAATCAATTAAAAGGCAAATAACTGGGCAAAGAACATAAAAAGCAATTCTGCTTCCTCCACATTTATTCGGAGCATAGCTTTGCTTTTTGGTCCTTTCTTTTTCCATTTGCTTTTATTACTCTCCCTAATTCATATTATGCATGAGACAGAAACTGGCTAAAGTATGTCTCTGTTAAAAATTAGAGGTTTAATATGAAGTGCATTTTCATTCAATGTCTATAAAAGCTCAAATAATTGATGTACTGATATACTTATGCATATACCTCGAATGTTGCAATAAGAGATGTATTGCTGTGTAAAAATACTTGGCACATTTTCACAAACAGTACTAAAATCATGATTAGCAAACAAGGAACAGCCCAAATCTGGCTTCAAAACGACATTCCAATTCTGATTTTAGCTCCAACAGGATTGTAGCTTTAGTGTCTGTATGGATATATTAAGCACCTACTTAAAGAGTAAGTAGCGAGGTAAGTGTAAAAAGTTGAAAAATGACAGGTACATAACATGTGTGGACGTATGACACTATATTTTTTGGATCCTCGCTACTTACTCTTTATGGAAAAACTGTATAGAAATATGGTTGGGCCAAATTTGATACCAAATTTGGCCTGACCGTAATCATGAAGTAGCTTTCAATGAAGAAGAACAGTTTCTCTCTGTACACTTCCATACATAACTCACATCTGAGACTCCCTTGAAACACTCCCTAACACCAGAACAGCTTTTTTAATCAGCTGCTCCTCTGGTTCTATGTTCCATGACCTATCGGGAGGAATGACAGTCTCGCTATTGCTGGAGTTCTCTGCACTCTCATAGGGCTCCCTGACAAGTGTGCTGGATTTTGGCCCGTGTCCTGCGTCGCTTGGCTGTGGAGCCGCTTCTTGTTCTTTCCAGTCGCGTTCCTCAGCACTGCACTCTGGGGTCCACGCCTCTCTGGTCTTATGAAACTGGGAGTAGTTCACCTTGTAGTACTTCTCCTTCACTACAAGCAAGTCTCGGAATTGTTGGCCCCAGCGGATCTCAGCGGGGATGTAGGAGGTGCGTGTCTGGTGTGAGCTTCCCGTAAAGTCCCCTGTGTAAGTGAAAGTGACCACCAGCTCAAAATCCTCTTGCTGTAAGCTCTGCCAGCTCAGCCCATACAGGGGACTTGCAGGACCGATCTTATGGATTAAAAGAGCAGGCGTGGCCAGAAGGATTTCATTGTCGGACAGCTCCAAATCGCGGTAAGTCACGGTCATTTTGCCAGTGGGGTGGTCCTGGTAGCGAAGTAGCTGTGCCCTTGCTGTGCCCTCCACCATGTGGTTTTGGCGGAAATCTCCGATACGCCACATGAGGCAGAGCTGGCCATCCCTCAGGGCAATTACTGCACAGTCACTGAAGCCAACAGTCTGCGCCCTCCTCCGGGCGGATGCCATCTTGGCCACCACTCCCCCGATGATGAAGGTGTCGATGATGCAGCTGATGATGGACTGCAGTGTCACGAAGATGACAGCAAGCATGCACTCCTCTGTCACACAGCGGTAGCCGTAGCCGATGGTGGTTTGGGACTCGAGGGAGAAGAGAAACGCTGCGGTGAAGCTGCGTACATTGTAGACACAAGGCTCATTCTCTTGGTCCTCCATGTCGCCATTCCAAAGTCCGATCAGCCAGAAGACTGCCCCGAACAAGAGCCATGATAGGATGTAGGAGAGCGAGTAGATGAGGAACATGAGACGCCACCTTATTTCCACCAAGGTAGTGAAGATGTCGGATATGTAGCTACCCAACTCCCCCGGTAGGTTCTGCAACAAAACATTGCAGCTGCCATCCTTCTGCATGTAACGCCTTCTCCTGCATCCACCTGCTCCATGGAAACCACTCCTACTGGGACTCCCCCCTTTTTCTGAGTGCAGGATGGTGGTGTAGTTGGTGCTGTTAGCACTCATCTCTGCTCAGAGTTGCTCAACGTGTCTCCTATAGGCAGTCAGCGGCACACTCACATTGTTCGTCAAAGAGAATTGTGTGTAAATCCTGCAAGAAATAAAAATAGATGGCAAAATCAGATGTGTCCCTCTCTTCAAACATTCAGTCATAAGATCTAACCATAGTGGTGACCTTTGGTGTGAGCCATTGGAAGACAGTAGAATTTTCATTTTTGACATACTAATGTTATCAAAATGGTTTGAAACTATGTACATTGGTGATCTATTGCAGTGTCCTGTTCTATTTCAATACTCCGTTAAACAGAATTCAAATTCATAATTTTGCAACGCTATAAGCATTGTAACAGTGTGTTTGTGTTTTATAGCTGGGTTAGAACTGAGGAGTATACAGTGAGCTTCTATTCAAGTGGGTGTTCGTTCTTCTCAGTTGCAAGCACTAGACTGTTTAAAAACCTCTCTGCTGAGGATTTTGTTCAGAGCTTGGAGTTGCAGCATGCTGTCTTGCAAATGTTTTCTAAACAGTTTATTTGGTTTCAGAACAAGACTGCCTGTTCATGTCCGGAGACATCTGGAGACCTCGTTCTTGCAGCTCCTGCGTCTGTCAGCAGTGTCATGAGCTGAGGAGGGGATGGTCAAACGCAAATGCTCACTTTCATTCTCCTCTCCAGCTGAAGAGTACAAACACACATCACCTGGTGTAAGAAAACAGAGTTGATGTGCCCTTATGGAAAAGTAAAACAATTCCACTGGGGCTACTTTCATAATATAATGTTACCCTGAAGATACCCTAGCAATGGCATTACAATGGACTGGGAACGCACACTGGCATGGATATTGCCACTTGGATTCCAAGTGTGTACTGGTTGATAACACTGGGATGTTTAAAATGAAATTGTGCCACTGTGGTCACGACTGTTTCTGTCTCTATGTCTTGGAAGAACTTTCACAATATTTAGCAAGACCTTTTTTATTCTTAGAACCAGACCCCACCCCATTTGACTGTTTTCACACTTCTGGTTGTAGAAGTACATTTTTTAGGCTACATAACCTCACACAATGCCTCATAGTTGTTGGACCACACTACCTCCAAGTCTCTCGTTTGAATAGGTGCTAACAACTAGGCCACACTGCCTCCAAGTCTCTCAGCTCTACTCACTAGGCCACACTGCATTTTAGCCACTCAGCTCTGACCACTTGACCAAACAGTTGCCAAGTTCCTCAGCTCTAACTCTCAAGCCACTGTGCTTCCCAGTCCTAAGTTTGAACCACCAGGCCATGCTACCTCAGAGCGATGTTGAATGCAGTCTATTCTTTAAAGATTTTTTAAACAAGTGGTGAGAAACCCTTTACAATTCCCATCAGCGTGCCAGCATATTTCAGGCAAGAGGATATTCTCAATTTGAAGCGAAGTCTAAAAGACAAAGAGCACTTCAATCAATTTTATGCCGTATTTTAAATTGGGAAATACACAGGCATCTCCTCTTCACTCCTGGGTGGAGCTGACGGGAGCAAGCTTCTCGTTTCTGTAATTGAGAATCGATGTCAACTGCAACCGCACACACACACAGTGATGCGAAACCACAAGCTGGGCTGCAGCCAGGCCGTTGTGCAACATGCTCGTCTGCAGCACGACTCCTCCTCAGTGAATGAATCAGAGACTTGGAAGACAAGCAAAACATTAACAAAACATTTACAGTCATCTCTGACAAGAAAAAAACACACAGGCTGTGATTAGGAAACAGCAGCATTCAGCCAGGACCCAGACAGTCTGCTCCGCACACATCCCCATTCCTGAGGCAAACATTTGAATAAATTACTGATTTTCAATGCTATCAATCATAAACATGACACCACTTAAAGATCAGCTCAAGCTTGCTGCAGTGTGCTCCAGTTTGTGGTTCAGTGACTTGTTCACAGTTTCATCACCCTCATGGGCAAATCTTTCAACACCAAGGGTTATATTGATTGGCTAACTTCACTTAGTTCAGACACAAAAAGGAAGTGCCCCTCCACTATTTTCATAAATACCCTGCAAAAACAATTAGATCTCCCCTCACGCATGCTTAAAGATCAGTTTTATTTAATAAGGTAAGTTGAATTGGTATATTTACCCATTTACCATAACACTTTAAATAGGCCGTAGGGCTACAATTCATTCCTCAATGACTATTTAGTCTTGCGTTTTATCCTGGTACCTGTGTACATTATAGCTGTTTAACAATACAATATAGTTCTCTATTATTAACATTTCTGTTGGTGAACTCCTATATACCAACACTCTTGCTTAGGTCCTGTTAGCTGCTATCTGAAATCACTGTACAGATAATGCAGCAATTCTTAAAAGTTGAAGCAACACACAGAAGGATGCTTGTGATTACTGCTGTGTTACCAGTACTTATATATAACTATTTGGATGTGACAACGTCCTCTTTCCCGGTTGGTCTTCATTCATGTGATTTTGTGTTTATGTCCCTTTTCTGTCTGCTAGCGCACTTTGCACGATCCCTATTCTATTTTAGGACACCCATCTGGGCATCACTACCATTTATAATTTCTGTTCTGTGTCAATAGAGTTTGGTATAATGAGATAGTTGCCAGGAGACAGCAATGCATCGCCATGGTGCTCTCTCGATATTGCTCTTAGTAATGTGGAATTAGTTAGCACAGTCACTAAGCAGGTACAATACCTCACTGACACGCTGATGCCATATTAGGAAAGGTGTATCATTTTCCATTGCTTTATAAACACTGTGCCTTAACTTAAAGAAATACAATGATTCTGAGAAAAGGCCTTTAGCAAGTTTAATAATCTGATGTGGACAGTTGATAAGATGATACGAAACAATTCTTAGTACAATTCTTAGTAACACAGTGTTTTATAGTGAACTATTGACAAAAAACTTGTGAAGCCCAGAGGTTGCAAACACAAATTTCAGACTCTGTGCATGATTCAGTGTTTCCAACCAAACACACCATTTGTCCTCAGCATCTAGGAGCGCTGTGAAGTTCTTTCTTTCTTTTTTTCTTCTTTTAATATCTTGTAATCACCAGCAATCTCATCATTGAAAAATAATGACACACTCTATTTTAATTTGGCTTGTCTGTTCCAGCCCTGCTTTACAGACTTTTGTGTGGGAAGAGTCAGCCTGCTATTAACTCTTGGAAAGACTCTTAAAACAAATTACTTATTAACTTTTAGTCTTAAAAGATAATCTCTCACTCACTCTCACTTTCCGACCAGAACCAGTTCTCTCTGTCTTCAATGAACAATTAGTAGTAGTTTGTTTCCAGTAGAAACATTGACCAAATAATTTTACTTTTAGTATTAACCTCTTATTCTGCTATTGAGTGTATTATGCTGTAGTTATTGATGAACTTATCAATTACTATAGATGCTATTCATGTGACTGACTTTCTGGCAGACTTACAAAGCAGTAAGTGACATCTATCTGCTCTGAGAAAATGATTGTTCAATGGGATGTCTTGGAGTCATCAACGGAAGAGTCCATACACTGACCTTGGATTGTGCACAACAACAGTCTGGAAGCTGCAATCAAATCATCCCAGCATCCCACCATAGGAAGTTAGAAGGCAGGACTGTGAATGACAGGCCAATGTCATAGCCCAGGACTTCCCGAAATAACTGAAAGAACTCTGAATCACTCTCTGACTTATCCAACAGCCCAGCATATACTAACACTATTTCCCTTTAATGTTATTTCCCTGGTAGCCTAAAATACTGAAATAAATTTATGGGAATGCAAAAGAGCAAAATTATTTTTTAAAAACAAAGAAAGATGCTGCTTTGCAAACCTGAACGACATGGAAAATTACTACGTAGGTCATAACAACCACATTGTGGCAGGCTGGCGAGTGGATAGAGGCCCAGAGACAGACTGCAGTTCAAAAAAATAACTATTTTATTATAAATAAACACAAAATGAAAGGGCACAAGGGCCAAAACAAAGCAATTTAAACACAAAAAAGATAAAAAGCAAAACTTACAAAAATAACAGTTTCCAGGCTGGGCGATGCCTTCACTGGATTCAAACTTTCTAAACAACCCAAAAAAAACCAACCTGCTTCCTCAGCTCCCTCTCCCCAAATGAGAAGCAGAGGCCTCCTTTTATATCAGGTGGCTGGGCGCTGATTGATCGTTAATCAACCTAATCAACTAATCAACCCCAGCCACCTGAACATAATAAACCCAGGCAGGTAGGGGAAGTTAACCCCATCCCTGCCAATTTAGGGCAGAGCTTTGCTCTGCCACACACATTAAAAGCAACAATCAAGCTAAAAGCAAGCCCCATCTGAACTGACTAAAAAGTTAACTTATTGTAATCAGCATGTGTCAAAGATTGGCATATTGCAAGGTAAAATGTGATCTTGTAACAGCAGGATGCAGCACAGTATTGCTATTGGGGTATTTTCAATCCCTCTGAACTGACACCTATTTTAAAGTGTAAACAGTATTTACTTTAACAGTGTCTATTTTTCCAGGTAACACAATGAAAACACCTCCAGAATAACAAATGCCCCATCATTTGTAACCCCCAGATACAGATACTATATTTGGCATTGCTCTGCAGAGCTGCACTGATGGCAGTGGGAGTTGTTTTGCCCCAGAGCAGGAAGAACACAGCCTTGCCACACTCTTCCCAAAACCACGAGCAAAGCTGCTTTCTTGGTGATCGTTAGTTCTGCTCTTGTGAAAAGAGCACCGTTTATTCAAGCTTTAAATCTTTTTACCTTTTTTGGAAGGATGTGTGGAAAAACTTAGGATGCTGCAGGATTTATTTGACCGATCTTTTGGCTTTCATGCCGCACATTCCCAACCAATCATTAACCAACGTTGGGACAGATATGACTAATTGTTAACTTAAAGATGACTTACCCAACAAATAAACTGACATGCCTTGGTATTACAAACACTCCTATACAACAGCAGCTCTTGGTAAATCGTTACCTGGTTACAAGTCTCAGGAGGCAAGTTGTTCAGGGAGCGTGCAGTTGCACTCCTTGAGATATTCTTGTTGCTTCTGACATTAGAGAAAACCACAGTGATGTGGCTAGATGGTAAGATTTTACAATGTGGGATGCACCACAAGTAAATAACAACAAATCTATACCTGAATCAATGGGGATTAACACTTAACCCATATAACTTCCAATTTCACAGTCGGGCTCATGGGTGCTTCCCTGCTTGTTGGATATGACACTGTGTCATCTTCACTTCCACTTTATTGCATAAGACTTGCAGGCTAAGAAGTACAATACTGTCTGCAGAATCATTTTCCATATAATTGCACAGCAGTTATTTTGACTGCAGTCAGTTTCTTGTGCCTAGAATAGTAACTTTCAAATTGTATAACCTGGGGCTTTTGTTCTATGTAATTCAAGAAGTCAAAAGTCATTAACAGCAAGGCAATCACATGACATGTTTTTTTTTTTTTTTTCCAGAGAATGTTATTTGAAATGAACTTTTACATAACGTAACATTTAAACCTGGGCAAACCTGTTAAGAGTATTTCAGACAGATAGGTGAAAAATAACTTACGAGATACTATAGATCATTTACAATTAATGAACTTGACACATTTTTATTGCATGTTCTTTTTACACTGTATTTCACTTTTTGCAATATCTGTCTGTGCCTACGGCTTTTTATCTCCGAAATCTTGTTCTTAAACTAATAGTACAGTACACAGCTTTTCTTATTCAAACATATTCATGTTATCTGTTCTTTTGTGTAGGTGGCTTTTCCACAGAGGTGTGTGTGTGTGTGTGTTTTTCCTTCCAATTACAGAGGCCACGTTGTGACAGCCAACTCTTTTGTACTGTAATTGTGTTCCCCGCGGACCCTAGATTACAGATGGCACAATACTAGCAACCCTTTTTGTGACTCTGATTTAAAGTCATTGGACAACAGAAATGAGGCAGCAAGTGAAAAATTATACTAAAGGAGTGCTGATAAGTGGATGTTCAAGGATGATTGCTCTCGAGGGGTCATTTGAGAAGCTGGCAGGGAAGAGAGAGGGTGTTGAATCTCAAGGGTGTGTTTAGTCAAATTTCGAAGCCCACAGTGAAATATCAAACAGTAAAATAAAACGTGACCCCACAAAATGCTGCATGATCTATAAAGTATGTAAAAAATGTTTTTACAACCATTTATAACGTGAATTCCTTTGTAATGTCTTTTTACCACAATTAAGCATTTATAAAGTGTAAAGTAGCAATAGGAGGGTTGCCATTTACTGATTGTGATGCACAAACACACTTTTTTAAAATTGATTCTGATACGTTGCATGCCTTGCTGGCGGTATGAATTCATCTGAACTTGGTATGAAAAGCCAAAGGGAGGAGTTAGAGACTGCAGAGTCTTATTAGGAGACACTTTTAATTTTGTAGTGCTTCTTTGAGGTCAACACTCTAAAGGAATTACAGCAGACAAAGAATATCCTGTGCTGAAGTGGAATGTTTTGTGTGCAGTAGAATATTATGTGCTGTAGTTAGAATAACCTTTTGAAAAAAGTTATAACCAGGAGCCACACAGACAATTCTGAGTTCCTGGTGGGTAGAAAAATGTAATACATAAAACATCTTATTGGATAACAGGATACATGGATAGAGCTCATGTTCTGTCTGTTAGGTTTGTTACCACAGTAGAATATCTTAAGAAATGATGGCAAAGTCTCTCAGCAGCTGTGTACATGTGCCTTATATAGCATGCTAAATAATAGAAAAACTGGATTCTGTTTCATGTTTGTTCAAGAACTGAGAATCTGGGCTCTGTATGGTCTGAATCATTTGATTTCTAAAATAAATGTGCTCTGTGCTTGTACCTGCAATATGTGTCAGGACTCTTTATACTGCCCACTAAACCACTCTGCCCATCGATACAAAAGCCAAGATGGATGCCAATTTCTTAGGTTTTATTTTGATATTTGTCTTAGTGCAATGAAGCAAGGACCTTTATAGAAAATATGGCGAATTAAATTTCCATTGAGATACCATTTATAAAACATGTAGCAGAACCATTATCAGACCCCAGCATCACCACATTGCACCACTGCCTTTGGAGCTCATTAAGAAGCTGGTTCCTGTTACAACTGCATTGGATGTGGCTGACTTTCTTGGGTCTGTGGGGATCTAGTTTGCACTGGCTGCTTTATTAGGTGTCATTAATCCAGTGCTTTATTAGGTGTCATTTTTAAAGAATGTCCACTTCAGCCTGGCGCTACGCAGTGATGTCAATACCCGCGCAGAGGGACTTTTGGCCACCTACTATAAACCTGGTTGCTAATTAACGGATCTGGCTAGTTTTCCTGATTCACTATTCTTTTCTTCCCTGTTCGTACACTCCAGATTGTCAACAAGGTACCTCCTGAAAGGTCTTTCGGCACTGTGTTCAGTGATGTGACCACCCATTATAACACCTGGCTCTCCTACTCACCCCTGCCTCAGGAGCAAGCCAAAACAAAGGGATCATTATGCTTGAGTAGTAAAAGGAATATATGCAAGGGTCAAACATTGGCTAACATTAATTGGGTGGAATAAATATAACATAAAGTTGTTTTTTTGTGTGTGTGTATTCTCGGGACATATTATAAAGCAGTCTAGCTGTCATTTAAATTGTTCCTTAGTTGTGAAGAGGTAAGGTAAAGTGTGGAGTGGACATACCAGTGTTACACAGGCTCACTTCAGAGCACAGAGCAACGCTATTAATCTTCCCCACAATCGGTCTTGAGGAGTCTTTTCAGAAGTACGTTTTGTTGAAATAGTAAGCAGGCATGGACTAAGCATACACAGCAATACAGAATCATAAAGAACAACCGGTTTGTGCAAATATCTTCAAATATTGTCTCCCTTTTTAATTTTTTTCATTTGTAACAATCACTAAACTCACTGTTCGCTCTTCGAATTACCCAGTATAAATATCATCCCTTATGTAAATATACCACTTATCAAAATAAACACCTGCAACACTGTTTCCTGGTTTCTCAGTTATGCAATGCCAACATTAAAAAACGCACACCTCTGCTGCAGTACAATGTTTGCTCGGAGAGTTTTTCCACAATAACATTAGTAAAGTCACATTCCACAGAAACAATTCTCATTCACTTGGCTTTAGCTGTATACAATTCAATCTAATTTCAATTTGACACCTTGCACAGAACACAGCAACCCCTTATTACCAGGGACCAAGCAAAGACAAGCAAAGTGCCATCTTCGGCATAATCAAAAGGGAAGTGGCATTACTAGTGCTAAAAAGGTAATAAAATCTTCCATTGCAGCTCTTACCCTGCAGTGGTGCTGGGGCTCATTATTGTTAGGAGCCAAAGGTATTTCTGTAACTTGCAAAATCTCAGAACCAAACGTCTTGGATAGCCGGGTGCTGATAAAAAAAATAAGACAAAGACAGATTGCTCAGGAGCCTGCGAGCTTTTGGGCAGAAGCCAAGGGAGACCTGTCCCATTCCATGGGATGCAAATAACATCCTGCAAAACTTTAGCAAGGTTAGTCATGTACGATCAGCAATTTAGCAGCTAATCTGTTCATAGCCTGCAACGAGGTTTCAATGACCTTCATCTTGACGAGAGTTCAAAGCAGTCCTTTAAGTGCATTTTGCATTGTTATCATGGTTAATATTTTACAAGAGCCATTATGGTAATGGGGAAAGCTTCACATGTCTTTTGATGTAGAACAGCTGTAACCAGAATGTTGCAAAGGAAGCATTAGCCCTGCAATATAAATAATTGCACTGTATGTCAAGAGTGTAAAACCTTTGTCCTAAATTCTCTGACAAGTTCTCCCAGTCCGAGAACTTAACCACCAAAAGATGTAAGTAGCATTCATACCCTTCTAGAACTTTAAACTCTCAATCATGAATCTTGAGGTTTTCATGATTCAATCAAATACAAACCCTAAGGTTGACTGAATAGAGCAATACTGCAACTACGATGACTGTGACGATTACTACTAATAATAATAGAGAAGAGGAATACTGGGGGTCATAAACTAGCTGTGTATCATGCCGCAGGAATCAAGATGGCTCAGATCACTTTTATTCCACAGCTGATGTCACCCACCTAAGTGATATTTAAATAATAACCCCTGTGTTTCAGTTGTATTGCGTGTTGAAGCACGACAGGCCAGGCTGACACAGTTTAGTTTGGTGAATTAAACACATTAATCCAGCATTTTTAACTGTCACCAGCAGAGGTAAAGAATTGAGTAAAGACAACAACTGACAATAGGACCTCATTTATTGTGGTTAACAGGGGACTGCAGGCTTGCATTGAAGATTTAGCCAAGGTTAGCCTGGGTTACTCACCTGTGCTGGCTTTCAATTAGGCACCAGGGTTAACATTGCTTCCTATCTTAAAACCATGGGATCCTTATTGTCCACAGAACTCCCGTCATGACCTCTGTTCAACATACACCTGGAAGTTGGATCTCTGTTTAACATATACCTGGAAGTGTGTGTGTGTGTGTGTGTGTGTGTGTGTGTGTGTGTGTGTGTGTGTGTGTGTGTGTGTGTGTATATGTGCATGTTTGTAGAGAGTTTCACATTGGTCAGGAGCAACAACGCAAGTTTTATTTTAATATTTATTAATTGTATGTTTGGTTAATACAGTAATAGGTGCCATTTAAAATTCACAGTTGCCGTAGCCACAAAACAGGGTACTGTTTAATTTCCAACACAAACATAATATGGTACAGGTTGCCTGATGTAGATTTAGTCAAGAGTTTACCATGAAATACACCAGCCATGTTATCTTAAGGTTAAAGACTTGCTTACTCCTTACTCCTTACTCCACCTTACTCCTACTCTTCAAATGCGTGTTTGCAATCATATCACAAATTCTACACTGATTTATACTGTGTATCTTGATAGGAGCTTGTTTCCACTTCAGAATAATATTTGGTTTCTGCCATATCTGAAGTTATAAATAAATGAGACTACAGAGTGGCCCGCCTACATCATAAGTGTTCTGCATTCAAAAAATATGAAAGAAAAATAATCCATCGGTAAAGCACTCAGAGCCATAGGAATGCTCCTATTAAACCACTAGGGAAATGTGTCTTTGTCTTGCTTTAAAAACCGACCATCTGTATTAAATTACATGTAACGCTCTTCCCTTTTCAACCACTGTGTTTTTAATTTAATTGTTTTAATCACACAGGTAGAGTTACAGGGTTATGCAATGAGAGATTTATTTCCTTCCTTTGTCACGAGTAATTCTGTGTGTTTAATAGCTCAGCCAATGCATCCACCCAGCGACCTTGGGTTTTGGTGTGTAGTTTTTAACTCTGCAGTTTTAGGTGTTGAAGCACTGTATGCAGGTAGAATGGTTGCTCAACAATGTTATTTAAAGGACCCTCAACCCCCTTCACAGTCTAGTAGTGACACCTGCTGGGAGAGAAGGGGCTGCAGCAGCTACAAACTCCCCCACAGCCACTGTTGTCTGTTCTTCAGACATCACTATTGTAACACTTTACACTTGCCAGTCATCTTTAATGCTTAATGAGTTTTGCTATTTTGGTTTTAGATGTTGTGCTAGTGCAAACAACCATAGTTATTGTTATTTATTTATTAACAAACGCCCTTATCCGGGGCGACTTACAGTTATTACAAAATATCACAATACAAATATCACCTTACAAAATATCACAGTGCAGAAAATCACACTACAGTTAAGAGCAGTTATAAAGTACAATAAAATAAGTAGAAAATAAGATCAAATTCAGTTACGAGGAACGTAAAGAATGCTGACATTTTGCAGTTTCCCAGGCTTATTACAAAATACACAAAACTTGGTAGACTATTTTTGACAAGCTTTGTTTGTTTTTCACGTGAGCTGGCCACAGCACAGAAACATAAAAGAAGAATTATATTTCTTTAGGAACTACTTTCTTGTACAGAAAAATGCACCTTAAACCAAAGTTTCAGAAATGATAACCATCCAATTCAGAAATGACCAGATCGGACTATCAAAGGAGAAGGATTGTCATTGTTTTTGGTGTCAAGTGTTATAAAATTGACAAAAAAAGAAAGTCTAATTGTCAAAAGATTACAGCGCGCCAGCTACTGTCATTGGAGTAACCTACCAAGTGTCAGCAGAAAAGGATCAGCTTTTAAATATCGATTTTTGACTAGGGGTAGCAGGAGCATATTGGAACACCCACTTGGAACAAATCCCTTATGTTTATGTCTTCATTCATTGTTTATTTATGTGTGTGTTCCACAGCCCCTATTCTTTATCCACAAGCCAACATACCAAGCAAGCATCCACACTACTCAGTGTACATAACAGTGTGAAGAACTGGCTCAGTACTGTACGAGGGGTCACACACACACAGGGGAAAGATCGACTCGAAAAGTCATTACCTGTATTTTTAAGACTGAGCCTAAGACAATGTCATGCTTCATTGTGGTCATTAATTTGTTCCATTGAACTAGGTAAGACTCTACACGAATGGGGAGATGCATTGTGTGGGACGTGACCCTGTGGTTTATGGAAAACACAGTAAACGAAATTGGAAACAACCACCTACATAGGAAAAAACAGGAGTCACCTTCAACTACGAGGGAGATCTATTATTCACATTGCTGTGAGAGAAATAATCGTGACAGCAGCTTTTATGTGTTAATTGCTGAACGGCTGAGTACTGTTTATGTAATACTGTAGAAGGACTGGTTTCTCCACCTATAGGTGAATTTCTTTTCTTAAATACAGTGTGATATTGATGACGTTCTATAAGCCGACAGCATGTCTCTATAACAGATTGAAGTTTCTGTGATGCAAGCTGAATACTGAAAGTGGCAAATCACACGCAAATCACATCTGAGTAGTACTGCTGCTTAAGGTTTTTCAAAATTGAAACGATTTAATCAACATATTGGCTTCAAAGCGACTGAGATGCTTGGCAGCATTTTACATTTTATTCTGATGAGGAAACATTTTTAAATTAAAATGTCTTCTTATGTCAGCAAAAAAACCTAGACTGCTAGCCTCAGGCCCACTGCTACCTTTTACTGCAATACAAATGACTTTATGACTAAGGCTAAGGCTCTTTCACTTGAATTCAATCAAACTTGAACAGCAGCAAAGTAATCAGACAAATAAAACTCCTCAATTCCTGCACAGTAAATTAATAAAGAATAAACTGACTTAATCACAGAAGCATCTAATTTAAAGACTGAACTATGACTTTAAGTGGAAGACTACAATCCCCCTTTGAATACAGGTGCTTAGTAAGCCTTCCAGTCTTCCACAAATTACTATCAAGTTGGTCCACACAACATCCTTTTGCTTGTTTTGCAAGTTGACGGGTTATTCCATTTTCACAATGGTTTGGTTCACAACTTTTTAACTCAAAAACTTCCAGCTTCAGATTTTCACTTTTAGGATGCTTTTCTTTTTTCTCTGCACAAAGGTTTAAGTATGCTTGCAACAGCACCTTTCATCAACAAACCATTTTAAAAACCTAAAAAGAAAACAGCTCTAGACACCTGAACACCTAGACTAAGTGTGAAGCCACAGTAATCTGAAAAATCTTGTCACAACCTCTGATTTATGTTACTACATTAAAATGATTAAGGGATGTTAATATGCCTACATGCAGATTTTGGTTTCCGTTGGGTTTTTGTCAATACAGTTCGGTTTGGAGTTTTATGAAAATGTCGGTTATGATTCGTTGGTTAAGGAAAATCATAACCGTTGCATCCCTAAAATTAATATTAATGTAAAGTAATGGATTTCTGCAATCAGATAAGAGTCTCAAAGAATTCTCAAGTGTGTTGCTGCAGGGACAACAGTTTATCTTGGCAAACGTTTAAATCTTAAATTATTATACAAACACAGACCTTGTATTCTGTTCTGTTTGATACAGGATTGGCAGCTTTGGGCCATACAAAGCATATTCTACAACTAAAGTATATCTCCATCCCCACATGACAAGGTAGAGAAGTAGAGTTCCTTACCTCGGCAGCAGGATGGAAGAGAGTGTGCGTCTGTCACAAGAGCAGTAAAAGTGGCTTTAGATTGAAGAGACTGAGCTTTATTTGGCTCTGGTAAGTTAAACATTGACACCTCCTCTTGGTAGAAGGTGGGGGTGTTGCTTGTATACGGTAATATTGGTTATCCTAGCAGTTTTGCTTGAATGAGCTTTGCAACCTTGTACTAAAACCTGTGCTTGCCAGCATTCCAGCATGCTCCGCACTACTAGATCTGCTAGTTAACCCCTTATGGCTTGAGTCCACGCATGCAGCTTTTGACATTCTCGAGATTATTTAGTCACAGGGGTCACATGCTGTTAAGGGCTCATAGATGATTACACTGACTCAAACTGGTATGCAGTTGGATAGGGATCTAATTGAGGACTGCACAGTGTTTGACTTGTTCTCCACTGTTAAAACCAAGTAAAGATAACACAAATTACAACAAATAGATTTAGAAAGTGAACGATTTTAAATTGTAAAAGAGTTAATTTTACTTTTGTCAAATTTTGTATGTGTGACAAATGCATAACTTATGTTTGTTACTAAAAACTAAAATAATCCTAGAATAATATTAATTATATCTAGTGTATTAAACATGCGTTTGTTTTCTTTAATTGTTAACTATACAGTATATTTAAATAGAAAATGTGGCTGTTAATTAAAATGGGTTTTCTCAATAATCACGTTTGGTACCCCAATATCAAAGACAGATCCTATACAGTTTATGGTTACATTGTAACTGTAAAACAGTTTTGAGTGAATTTCAGTTTCTGAAATAATTTATAATATTAGTCTTTTATATACATATGTTAATGGAAAAACAGTTTATTTAGTTAATACACGTTATTACCTGGATGCGACAAAACTTATTTCAGCTAAAAAATGTGATTTGAAAATTGGCAAGGACAATGTTTCCATTGACTTAGTTCACTGTAGATAAGACTCCTGTATATTTCCCCAGACTTTTCAGAAGTGGATCGTCTGAACCTTGCATCTAGAGCAAGGTAAGACCCAATCTATCTTGAGAAAAGAGAAGTCTGTAATTACATGGTTTGTGGGGATCTTTCTTGGTGGTCCCACTACTTTGTGGAATTTATACTCGTTCAATCCTGTAATGATAAAAAAACTGCATGTGGTTTTAAGTTGTCATGGTGTCATGTTGTTTCAAATTAATATCAGCCAAGGCGAGCATGACTGCAATTATCTAGTGCAGAACTGGATTAGTTACAAATGATCTATTTCTCTCTCTTTTTCTTTTTAGCCAGAACCAAACAAGCAATATAAGACAATATAACCAAAGGTATATACATTAGCGCCATCTGCTGGGCATTTTCTCTTAACAATTAAACCATATAATTATAATGACAATGTGTTGGTTCGCTTTGACATATGGGTATCCCTATAATAAATATGCTAAATGGAAGAGGAAAAGTTTGTATTATCTTGACTTAGTACAACTTGAGAAGATTGGATGTTTAATACCCCAAGAAGACATAAAAGCTAATTCAAACAATTCTGCTGCAATGGGCTGCAATTGTTGATAAAGACTCCCATGTTCTCAAGAAACCCCTGGGGGTCCTAGGAGCAATGGAATGACTCCTAGCTCTGAGTGGCTACTGTGACATGAGCTGGGCTGAATAGACCTCTTTTAGCTACCATAGTCCTACATAGTCCTGTTTTAGCTACATGTTTTATATTTCTTAGAATCAAGGAAAATGTGGCTGAATATGCGATACAGCATAACATGCTCCTACTAATGAGGACATGAACAATTAAATTAGTGAGGGCTTACTCGTCAACAGTGTGGGAACTATCACTATTACAGCTATTATCTGTGGTGTGGGAGATCAAAGTGCTTTTACCCAGTATTTTTTGACGGTTGCATGAAACAGTTAAACACAAATGCAATCCTTTCTGGAACAGTAATCGCTGTGTTGATGTTGGTGCGTTATGCTGATACGCTTGTGGAAGAGATGTAAGTGCAAGTAGATATAAAAATAAATGTAAATGTCTATTTGTGTCCTAATCATGACCATCCACTTGTTGTTACCCAACGTCTCTTATGCAATTCCTTCACTCTGCATCCCCCAATACCCACCTGTTATGAGAGCGTGGGGAATCAGCTCTGTGCATTTGAATTACAGAGAACAGAGTGGGAACAGGGACCTGTTTTATAAGTTTATCATATAATTCCTTGATTTATGTGTTTCTATAGATTAAAATCTGTTATCGTCATTGTTACCATGGTTTCACTATTTTATTACTACACTTTGACATGCCTTTACTATAACATGCCTCAGTAAACTTTAATAAAGGAACAGTGTATAGGGATCCTCGTAGTATTGTGCATGAATTGATAGGGTTAGAACTAACTCCACTGTAACTATAATAGGTAACACTTCACATTAAGTGTCTCTGGTTACTGTGCATTTACTTAGTGGTTACTCAGTAAATACATGTGTACTTATACATAATGGCAATGTTAGTATGCATAGTTACAATGTAATTGATGCGTATCTCTTTTTGCACAATATAACCCTATCATTTAACCCCTAACCTTGACCCCCCTAACCCTTTTCTGATACAGTTGTGTATTTACACACATCCTGCAAAAAGATTTACACATTAAGTGCATTGTAACTGTGTAAGTACACATGTATTTTAAATGTGCTTTTATGTAGCTGGAGTGTATTGAACACATGAGCTCTCTTGTTTGGTTTTTAACTCTGTACAGCGCTCTGGCGATAAGGGCGCTATATAAATAATAATTTGTATTGTATTGCATATATATATATATCCTGAAATAATATCTATATATTCTGTACATAGAGAAAAAATGCTACCTCAGAAGAACAGTTAATTCTGGTTATGAGACACGACAGCAGTACACTGTTGTTGTGTCTGTCTCCACCACAAATCCTGTGTTATCTCTCTTTAAAACAAATTCTAGCTCATTATATACTCAGTTAGCTCTCAATAAGCCATAAGAAACCTCTCCTGTTTGTTCCTCTTCCAGTTCGCATGCATTCTCAAAATCTCCAACCGTCTACAAAGGGAATTTCTCTCTTGCTCCAAACACAATAACAAACAAATGACAAAGTCTCAGTTTCTAGTATACTAAAAACCATACCTTATCTTGCCTCACTGGAAAAATTGTGAAACTAGAAGTGACTCCCTTTGCCTATTCTCAGTACCACCATTGGGATAGATCAGTTTCTAACAATGCACATTTTCCCCTTATAAGCACCTGTAACTAATTAATCCCTTTGTGGATCTGTACATAACTTAGTATGGTAGAGGAAGGTACATTTGTAGATTGATGGTATATTATTGGTTTTGCTTGGTTCCAGATTACGGTTGCTCTACGACAAAAACTTCTAGTTAAGAAGTTATTGAAAGGTAGGTAACAGCTTTTAAATTGGACACAAACCTAACTCAATCCAGTCTAGAGAAGGTCTGCACTCCCAGCAACCAGGTAACTTACACCTCCTCTCTCCAGCTGGCTGACGAAGTTTCTCCGAGCCAGATCCCATTTCTGGAGTTTATTAGGGGCTGCAGCCAGAAGGATTAGTGACATTCAAACTCATGCTGTTCAATTTCCACTCTTCCCTTCGAAAGGAAGCTACATATTTTACAATGATCTTATGGGAAGACCATATGGTTCAGCATGAAATCACATAATTAAACACAAAGTGACGGAAGCAACAGAAATCTAAATTTCCTGCAGAGCCTGACTTATAGATTCCACAGTGCTTTTGCTCTAGTACTTTACACTGAGCGATGAAGACACCAGAAGGGCTTTAAAGTGACATGAATCCGAGGGCATGCTAGCACTCTATCAAAACCAGCTGTTGCCATCTGTGCTACCAGACATTTATTAAGTAGGAATAAAAAATAAACCCTCTGTGTTCCCTTGGTGTTCTTAAGGATCTTTGGTCCATGATGTACTGCAGTTTCTGTAACCCTATATATCCTGAATGTTAAAGTCAAAATTGTGTTTTATTGCACCCTGTAAATTTGACTTATTTCCTCCTGTGCGACACACACCTGCATTATAGACATACAGTATCATGTTGGCATTCTTGTCCAAGCAATTTGCAATGATTCAGAAAGACTTGTTTGCAAGCAAATCTTTTGCTGCTGTTGTTGACTGGAGTGCACGTTGGGTAGCTGAGAGGGAAGCCCGATATAGAATGCCAGTCAGGCAAATGAAAAATTGTCATCTAAGTTAGTGTTGAAATCTAGTTTTTTTTATCAGTAGTTATAATGCTTATAATATGGTACAATATACAGTCTAACTTCACTATAATGAGCCCTTCTTATAATGAACCTCCTTTTTTAACGATCCAAGCAGCAATAACTGTTTTTTGTTTTCAATGGAAATTAGCCCTGTTAGAATGATCACTTTTACAAAATCTACCCGGACAAAACGATCTTGGTAGTGACTGACACTGAACTTTCTTCAGTGTGAATGTGTTATTCTCTCAGTGAAAACAAAGAAAGGCAAAAGACACTGCGATATAACCAGATCTTAAGCTGTTTCATCCCATTCTGTTAAGTAACCCAGACTGTTGTGAGTAGCCCACCGCTCAGCCACTGTCAGAGTGTTTCTGTACTCTACTGCATGTCAATCCTCATATGGAATCAAAGTAACAATAATTAAACAGAGCATTTTAAAAAGGAAACAGCTACTTTATCCTGACCCAGAATAACTTGGACCACCATTTTCTTCCAGGTAATATGCTTTAAATATGTGCTCCTTAAAAGTAATTACTAGTTGTGGATAACAGCTGTAAAGAGAGTAAATTATTGACAAAGACATTTCAAGACTCCTTGGAAATGGGCCTTCACACTGAATGGTGAATTGTTAACACCTCTCTCTCTCTCTCTCTCTCTCTCTCTCTCTCTCTCTCTCTCTCTCTCTCTCTCTCTCTCTCTCTTTCTCTCTCTCTCTCTCTCCCCCCCTGACTTTTACATCTGTAAAAACATTTAAATAAATAAAGAATATCAAGTAAATAAGGTGTCATCTTCCCTGCAGTAGGGTTTGGAAAAAACATAGGGGTGTCCCCTTTTCTCCCTTTCAAGAAAAACAAACCCTTTAAAACACATAACACCAGTATGTAACAACTTAATCGCTGTAGATTAGTCTTGTGAGTTCTTCACGTCTTGCTCTGTAACATGAACAGTGGTTTTTACATTTCGGATTTTGCGACAAAGCAAAACATGTTTGAAAACGGGGTTGTTCGTGTGTAGACAGCAGTCACGCTATTGTTATCGCCATGGAAATGCAGGTCCAGAACTTGGAGTTGATTAGATCTCAGAAGCTAAATAGAGTTTGCCCTAGTCAGTGTTTAACACAAGCAAGTGCTTTTATTTACCTAAAGGTTTGTTTCAGATTTCTGAGCACACACACACATGAAGGCACACACGCACACACACACACGCACACACACACACACACACACACACACACACACACACACACACACACACACACACACATACACTCTGCAAAAGCAGAACTGTATAAATTTAATTTGACACTTAAAATAATTGGGCACTGATCATGTGTTTTTAGGCATTTAAAGCTTTGTAAACACTTTCTTTTGTGGTCATCCCCCTGGGGTTTGAAACAATAAAATTTAAGTACCCCCAATTAACATTCCCTCAACACAATGTAGATTATCAAGTCTATTAGCACTTGTGCCCACTGAGGGGTAGCCAGCCTATAAACAGCTTCTAATGTGCCTCTATAAAACTCTTTGCTTTCTCAGCCAGCCTTCCTCAAAGGGTTTGTTACGCCCCCATTAGAAATGCATTTATCTCTTCGTCTGTTTATTTGTACACCCTCTAGAACATTGCATCTTCTTGTTCGTGCTCTGTGATCTCTCACTCTCTCTGCAGTGACCTGAGTTGCACCCGTGTCACAGTAAGACAGCCTTGAACAGCCTCATCCTTTGAGAGGCCTGAACACCACACAACGATATACGTTTACCCTTGATTGAAACAGAAGCGTTAATAATGCTCATTTTTTTGACAGAACATTGTGTGAGAATGTGTTCCTCTTGAACAAGCTTGTCTGAAGTGTATGGTTTTTAACTTAGATCTCTGTGATGCTAGGAAATGTAAAGTCACTGCTGATTGATTCAAAATATATACTTGGATAGCTTTACATTGCTGCATGCAAGAGATTTTAATTGTTCATAATCTTCCAGCTCTGAACTTCCATTCTTTTTATCTTGACTTATCGTGACGGTAGCAAGCTTATGAACGTTTTCAGTTTATTATTTCTCAAGATGTGCCATTCCTGCTTTTTTGGCAATTGGGTATTTTTGAGAACCTGAAGTACACAACTAGTCAAATTTTGGTTTAAAAAGAAAGAGGTCAACATAATTTAGCTTGACCGTGAAATGCATCAAACGAGGAACTTCATCTCCTACCGTAGTCAAGAAGCCAGAGACAGAATTCATTTTGAATCTGTGTTCTTTGGGTGAACATAGAGTAGGACACACTGCATGTTTTTGTCTTTCAGTGCTTGTGATTAACCGGTGTTGCTGTGGATTGAAGAACCGAGTCTATTTTGGCAATTTGCTTGTGTCTTTTCTTTGAATATGGAATCCTCAGGCAAAACACGATGAGTGTGGGTGTTGTAAGGGTTGTGTATAATAATTGCACTACAAAGTGAAGCATTGTACACTATATTGTTCTTACACTCAGGGGTGAAATTCTCAACAAAAAAAGTGCAAGTAATCATATGTGCAGCCTTGTGTAAACATTTAAAAAACATAGAGAATCTGAGTGTATACATATCGGTACATGATACACTCATGAATGCAAAATGAGCCTTAAAAAATAAGTGAGCAATTATAACCAATTCACCATAAACAAAGAAGCTGACAATACTGAAAGCTTTGCACCCTCTGCTTGTATCACTCAGTCATGTACTGTAATATAACACTTAAGATAAACCTTGAAACACCCCTCTAATTTGTATGTAAGATGACGTGACTTTTACCTTAACAGGCACCATGACTTGGCCATTTTAATCTCCATAGTATTTTCTGAAATCATCCCCTTACTTTCCAAACCCTGGGTACTCACCTGCAACAGGACCTGGCTATGCTACAATGATAGCCTTAAATTCTTCTTTTCTTTTTTAACTTATTAGTTATCCTACAATAATATATTCTGTGTGCTTCTCTGTTGTGTTTCTGTGTAGATTAACTACCATGGTCTGCAAAGATTTTACAGGCAGAAACAATATAAAAGTAGGCTTTTTGTTTCCCTGGCATTGTCTTTTCTGCACAATAAACAAAGTGGCAAAAGACCCATTTTCATAAAGTAATATCATTGCTGTGGTTTACTTTTGCCTTTTTTTTTTTTTTTTTTTTGACCTACACGCAAGTGAAAACTCAATTTTAACTTAAATAAACTAGGATCACAACAAAACAAAACGTTGATCACTATATTTAATATGTGCCTTGCAAGTTGGAGCAGAGTTTGAAAAGCGTGAAGCACGCCTATATCTGTATCCCGATTCTGACTCTTACCAACACTTACCAAATCTGAAGCCACACTTTTTGATACTGTTTATCATGTTAATCCCTACGCTCTATAAAAATAAATTACCTGGCAAAAGAACAGCTGAGACCAAATCTGCAGGAGAGAAAAGTGGTGCCACTCTGGCATTACTACTGAGCTACAACTATGCTCTAGATGAAGTTGAATTTAAGATTATAAATCCTGTAATAACTATGCTATGCAAAAGTAGTTTTGTTTTGGTTGCTGAATGGATATTTAATTTTTATTCTACGGTGATTTTGTTTTTCAGATAATATACTCACAGAGCTATTGAGTTTTATGGCGCTTCAATGCTATGTGATGAGCAATTACAGACGTCATTATGGGAACATCCAATATTCTGTAATAGTCATAAATCTTTAACCCTTTAGTTTGAAATTGCAAAAAAAAAAGAAAAAAAAAAAAAAAGCGTGGTGTTTGGTCTGGAAATGGTTGACCATGTTAAAAGTTAATGTTTAAACAATGGTGAAAACCTGGTGTAGCATGATTTAGAAATATCAGACAATCTCTGAGCCCTCTGATCTGCACTGGTAGCACATACTGTACAAGAGGCTGTATCCTCAAACCAAGTTCCTTGTTTGTAATCCTTAACTGTTAAGACACTCAATAGTTCTCAATTTAGTGAAATCCAAGGACAGTCTTTTTTCAGTGTCTCCTCTTTACATGGAAATTTTGGCCACCTTAAAGTAATTTGTTAAACTAAGACCTTCTGCTTTGGCTCTCCAAAATACAAATCATTGGATAAAAATGTGGTCTGTACAGTACATATTTCCTTTTACTCCTCAGAGCTGTGAAACCCAGTAAACAAAAACTCGCTTTACACAGATGGAAGAAATAAATCACAGGGAGATATTTCAAATTGTATTAAATAAAAAAACCCAAACAAAACAAAACAACAACAACAACAACCAACCAACCAACCAACCAGTAAGTCAGCCTTCTCAATGAAATCTGCATGACATGAACCTTCCGGAAAGCAGGAAGTGAAACAAAAACATGACTTAAAAGTATGACAAGCAAGAGACAGAATACAAGCCTGATAGAAAATCCTAAACACACAAATTAAAAAAGAAAGAAACAAAAAAAAAAAGACTATAAAGAAATAATTATTACATGATTATTATAACACCACATTCAGTTCAGTTTGCAGTTCGTGTCATGGGGTATTATCTGCCAGATCACAGAGGCTCAACTGTCTTTATTATTTAAAGAGTGGTGATATAATTAGTGTGGATGATTAGAGCTTAACTTCAAACTCTTGGCCCGTCTGCCTTGTCGTTCTTTATGCTCACTTCACTATTCTGAGGCCAGTGCATTGTAGTCTAGCTAAAAGGTTACAGATGGTTAATTGAAAGCTCAAGGGGTTCATTCTGTTTGGGATAGCACTGGATCTATGGACGGGAGCCATCTAATCTCATGGATTACTTCAGAAGATTTGCAGCTTTAGAAAATGAGTTTGCGTCATGCGCCCATAGCTTAAATCAGCTTTTTTAAATCGGAAAAGATACTGGATAAGTAAAGGCAAAAAAGGAGGGATAAGAAAAAAAAGGGAAAACCAGAGTAAGGCAGTTTCAGCCAGGAATGATGCAGCATCCTGGGCTCAGTACCACATGGTCAGAGCTGTGGCAAGCCCTCAATGTGGAGAATTGACATCTTGTGAAAAACAAACTCCTCAGGACTATAAGACATGCACACACATGCATACAGATAGGTACAGCAGGTACCAGGTACTGCAATGGATCAGCAGTGTGTATTGCCATTATGATACCATTAGTCAACATGTACAAATGTAACCACAGTTGTACAGTTCTGCCAGTGGATCATACTATCATAGTTGCCTAGTGCTAGCAATGGAAGTAGAGAACCATTACCATTTTAGTACCACTACAGTGTCTATGAAGACTACTTGGTGAAGACTTTGCACGTCCCTTTATGTACACATAAACGTACTGTATAGGAACATACCTATAGTACCTGCAAACACTAACATACACACTGTGACACAGTTATAGTGGGTCATAGATTTATGAGATAATTGTATTCATGTCCATTACCAGGATGCTTGGCATGTGTAATAACATCCGTGAGATGTAATAAAGATGGACTACTACATGAGCCACTGGTTTTAGTACAGCTATAGAGTGTGCAATAGCACTATTGTAGCATGTTTCCAAATGAAAAAAGATTGCATTTTGCGGTTAGTGAAACATAAGCCTTCTAAACGAATACAGACTGTAGCATGTATGTAGTTAAACATGGTTTATTTGTACTGTGTTGTTATGGTTCATTTGTGTTAAGGGTTTTATTTGTCTTGTCTGCTGCCTAACAAGTACTTGTCAGACAGGTTAACTGGGTCTGTTTATGTTTTTAAAAGAAACTCATTGTGCCATTGTTCTGGATGGAGGTTTAGAACAGGGTTGAAACAAACACTAAGATTGGTGTTACCTTTCCTTGCATTTGATTCATTTGCATCCCACTGCCTCCCCCAGCCCCACCCTTGTAGCTACCCCTTGGTACTGTCTGTTATGGGGCGGTCTACCGCCTCTTCCAGCACGCCAGGTGGTGGACCATCGAACCAAACAGGTTTATAGTCAAATGTTCTTGTACCTTCACATAATCATCAATAACAAGTGTCCTTATTGAAAATGTCTGTGTTGTGGGGGTTTGTCCTGCACCACTGAGCTCCCATAAAAGTGTATTATTGTGGTTAATTGGAGGACAGGGTTAGGGTTAGGGTGAGAGTTAGGCTAATTGGAGGGCAGGAACGCATATATAGGCAGCATCTCAAAGTCGGAGATGCGATTAATTTTCCAGTGGGGTACTTTTTTTTTTTTAATTCTATTTGTCTCGTTATCGACTATATTCTAGTATATCAGATGTGTAGAGTGTTGATGACATCTTTAGTCACAGCATGGTTAGTCTATCCTATAGCATGGTTTAACAGAAAAACAGGATGTTGTGACTGTTTAATGGCTAATTACTTGTAAAAACAAAAAGCTAGCTAAAAAAAACCACAGCCCAAAAGGATGTTTGCACCTAAAACAATATAGTTAAATAAGGGTGATGGATAGATTGCGTGATAGATCAAGAGACAGAATGACTGAAGGACAATAACAGGTATAGATTGTCTTTTTAAAACCCTTCTGATGCATCTCAAGCAAAGAGCAAACAGCAAAGAAAACAAGAACGTTAAAAAAGAGAGATTTATACATACCGATTTATTGATTGTGTCAAGTCAACTCAGTCACACAGCGAAAACGTATGGCAACTAAACTATATTCTAAAATTTCATGGGCAAACAAAGTTCTATGATTGGTTGTTGAAATCATTATCTGGTATTCCTATCCCAAATCAATTTCTTGGCAATTAAGGAAACTCGCTCAACAAGACTTCTCTGTTTAAACATGTATTCCTTTCCTCCATTACAGTTTGAGGAAAGGACTTTTGTTTTGGCTCAAAAAATTGTTTTTATCAAGGAAGCCTGCCATCCTGTTTTTTTTAATAATGCATTTATTTATTATATAACATTTTGCTCAGCATAAAGTGTTACTGGTGGCTGAATGTTTGAGTTGCAACTTCTTTAAATGGATTTAACTTTCACAGAGTCCTACTCTGTCATTATCTATAATCCAGTCAACACTGGTCTTAAACCACCCATGCACCTATGTACCTGTATTGTTCTCCACTAGAGGGAGGTAGTCTGCAGGGTTTCTATGATAAAGCTGTCCGGATAATTGTGACTAGCCAGCTGACGTTAATGAGCCTCCCATTCATGAGTATGTGAGCTCTGAAGACAGGGATCAATGAGGATGTGAGCTGTAGCATTGATCTGCCTGGGCCCTTCAGACCAACTGAGTGGATATCACAGGGGCATTAGACACACAAACCCCAGGCTGCTCCCTCCGCATTGGCGCATCCATTTCCAATGTGCAGAGTGGGACTGCCCTTGACTTTTTTTGGGCGGTGGTGGTGTACAACACTTCACAGTATATACTGCGTATATATTTTAAAATAAGAAGTGCAGTGTTTGGTTTTTTGCAGCACTGTTGATGAAAGATGAACTGTAATGGCAGTGACCACAGGCACCATGGATGCTTGTGCTCCCAGTTCTGCAAGGTAGCTGAATCCTGAGCTAACATTTACAATCCATTGTTAGCACATGACGTTCATGAATGTTACATTTTAAGGATGGTTGAATGTAAACTGAATATTCCTTTTACGAGAACAAATATAGGACAATGTGAAGATTCGTCTTCACATTGCAAGTTCACAGCAGAGGGCAAGAGCTAGACACAGTCCCACCCTGGGACAGCTTCTATACCCACTGCATTCTAAACGCATGCTATAGAACCAGTAAGAGAATCCATTGAAAAAGAGGTGCCTGGCTGAAACATTTATCTGCAGGACTTTGAGTCTCTTTGATTTAATTCAGATGAGTGTTTGAAGTCATGGCTGAAAAGCAGTACATAACAAGCAATTAAGATAACACTGTGTAGACGGACAGGGAGATGGACAGATCAAGATACTAATAGATTGCAGATGTGCGACCGCTTCCAAATCCTGGCAGCATTCTTAATGGTTTTTGGCAGTTAATAAAAAAATATTTATAAATATTCTGGGAGTAGTGTTAAGCAGGTCCTCGTAACTCCTGCTTGAAATCTTACTGCTCATTATAATGACCGATAGGTTGTACAGGGATTTGCTTTTAGTTTGTATTTTCTTTAAAAGATTTTTTTTTTTAAAGCATAATTTGACCCATGTGTTACAGGCCATGCATCTTACTAGATGTCCATTGCTGTTGACTTCCCTAAATCCCCTCAACCTTAAAATAATGCCTGCATACAAAAATCACCTCCTCCCCCAGACCTGATCCCCTTTGAATGATCCGAGTGAAAGATGATGGTGCGAGAGAATGTCTTTTCGGTTGGGGGAGTTTGCAGCAGCCACACACATGGTTCTCCTAAGCTGTAAATTGTATGGATAATTTCTGATGTGGTTACAGATTTATATCCCCAACTAACCAGAGCAGCTGAAGGTAATTACTGGCCAGCCTGCCCTTTTGTGCCTTAGCTCCTGTACATAAAGAAGCAATTACTCAGGCGGAGGCAGAAATACAGGAGTGCTGGGCAGGGATGCGGTTCATAGTATGTCATGGTCCGGGATTGTGACTGCATGCAAGTGTTCATGAGTTGAATCAAGCTCAATTTAAAACTGCAAGAGTGCTGTAATGCTGTGTGGACCATAGCAGTCCCACATGAATCACCTTGACATATACCCGCCATACTGCATAGTGGTTCAAATGTTGTGGGATAGGTGACCACTCCTTGCCGATTACTCCCTCAAATTCCTTAAGAGAAGCCAGGCAAAAAAAGTTTCTTTTTGTTCTTTCCATCTTTTTAAAAAAATGGATTAATAAAGTTTAAAATCTTTTTTAACCTTTCTTTAGTATAGATGTGTTAAAGAAAGACAGCACTGTAATGTATATATGTGCTGTTGTAAAACACAGATTGTGCTGGCTTAGATCTTGGATGCTATAAACTTGTTGACCCCTGTTGGTACAGCTCTCCTGGCTCCAGCTCTAATGACTGCCTTTCTCTCTCGCGTGCTCGCCTGCTTGCGCTGCGCTCGTGGTTTCACAGAACATTGACACCGATCGCTGTGTTCAGCCATTTTCCATCCAGTTTTCCCCTAGCGTTCAGATGGAACTGTGTGGTCCAAGAAGGCTTCAGAGCCTTACCTTTTTAAAATAATTTATTATATATTCATGGAACGTTTAACAAAGTCTCAAACAGTCTAGGTATACCTTTGAGGGTGTTCCAATCCTTGTCTTGTTAATCCCGCAAATAAAAAATAAGTTCAGCTCATAATAAGGGTACAGTTAAAATTTTTTGTCCTCTTTATAAATAAAGAATTTACTGCTGTAGCTTTGAACTCGCAACCAGACTGTAAATCTTGCTCGCTAGTATAAAGACAGGGAGAGGTGGGGGCAGGTTAATGAATTCCCCTCATTATAATACACTTATTTGGTCGTGTTTCTTGACAAGCTGCAGACCTATAACTTTGTCTAAGAATATCAACAAGGGGCAATATAATTGGTTCCTGGCCTTCCATATATTTAATTCTATAAATCAGTTCAGTTCTCCTTTCAACCCCTGGGTAATGAGTATCTGATATCAGTTTTGTTTCAATTGTAAGGTAAACTAATTTCTTAATTGTTTCCTAAGAAGCCTTATTATTTCTTTCTGCATTCCGCAGGTCTCCACTTTATTAAATTTCTCTGAATATTATGTTCCAGTGTTGTATCTTACTCAGATACTGTGTAGCTAATAATACTAATATTGAGGATGCTATAATAACAATGTAACCCATAGACAGTGCTGGATAAACTCTGTTTAATCAATTCAAAATTATTTGAATTACCTATAAAAAAGCGCTTCTTTTTAGTATCCACGGTATGTTTTAGAAGCGATTTAGTAAACGATGGTACCATAATTTGCCCATGGTAGTGTCATGGTTGCTCAAGTATACATATCAGATTGCCTGGTAATGCTACAGAAGTACTTTTCCATTTTTCTAAACTTAAGGGCAATTAAAATAAAAATTCTTCAGCCCTCAATCAGAGAAACCTTAATATCGATAAATCTTAACAAGTCACTCGAGGGCTCGGACTGGGAGGGACAGAACGCTTGAGACAGGCTCTCCTTTTCTCTTATGAGACCAGGCATTAACGTGACAATAAATGGTCACAAAGTACAACAGTGTTGTGAAACCCCATTGGACAGACCATGAAAATGAGCTGAACACGATTTGGCTGTGGGGTCAACGAGTTGAACAGCAGATGCTGAAACAATTCCTTTGAAGCAATTCACCGAATGGACAGCTCACATCTGAACAAACTAAAGGAACACTTAGTAGCACAATATGTATTTAACATTTAATTGGAGTATCATTTGGTATTAAATGGTGTGGCAGTGTCGAATGCTGCAGTAGACTACAAAAAGAAGTCAGGACCATACTTGATAACCACAACCTGAACCTTACCCCAGCAGGAATTTTTCTCTCGGCTCTGCTCTGACCTGTGCAGGTGGTAAAGCTGGGCTTAGAAATGCATGTACAATAATCAGTCCCTCAGCTTCCAGGGCCTGTTACCAGCCTGAGTGCAAACCGGAAATGCCCCACACCTCATCCCAACTAGAACATTTGTGGTTTCTCTTGCATGAAGTGGAATGGTTCCACATCCTGGTGGGCGGAACTAATGAGTCCAGAGAGCACGCCTTCAGCAGCCTCCGAGGTGAGCTGTTTACATGGACCAGTTGCCCAAGACCCCTTAAGAATACATTCAGAAATGAGCTCTTCACTTGTGTAATATCACCCCAAGGATTTGGAGGAGCGGTGCCTCAACTGTTTTGCAAGTGGTTAGTCTGGAATGCAAAAATAGCATTCCTTTCATTTTTTCTACATTTTCTTTAATACTATGAAAATATATATATAATCATATATATAATATATATATATATATAATAATTATATATATATATATACCCCCGGCCCCCCTTGTTCAAATCATATATATAATATATATATATCAAATAATTACCATGCCGTGTAATTTGGGGACCAAACACGCTCCTTGTTCAAATCTTACCATGGCAAATTGTGAAGCCTTGCAAATAAATGTTTTAATAATAGATGGCATTAAAGAACTTGGGCTGATTTGCATTTGCTCTACGGTAGTGCACTTCAACATGTTTTGTCAAAATGCAGGGGTTAACTAACATTGTGATAGACTGGAAGACAGTCCGACTGAGTCAATCTTTGATGTGGTGTCCTATGCAAAATACAAAGTAAAAAGAAAGCAACGCCACACAGAACCAGACGCTGATTTATTAAGTTGTATTACTTTGTATCACTGGCACATGCAAAAAGAAAATGAAACCAAACAAAGCAAAAACAAATACACACAACTAATAAATATCCATTTAATTGTGTCTCAGGGTTGCCAGACTGCTGTTGCATAACCACGATCCTGTGCCATAGCTCTTTGATATGCTCCATGTCAGTCAATGCATTGGAGACCTATATTTTTTTATTATGCCTATATTGCCCTAAACCTTTAAACACATACAGTATTCTAAAGGGTTTTATTTAAAACATATTGAACACCTATTGCTTTTGTTTTTCCATTTTCTCATCTCCCATGGATTTGTTTCTGTACAAAAAAAAACAAACTTTTTAATACAGACAGGGCAAGTCAGAAAGATGCCATACGGTACAGTTCCCAGCATATGCATATTTCTGAAGGTTTCATCATTGTACAGTGGTTCATTAAGGACAGTGGAAAATAAAAAAAAGCTTGACATTTCAAACCGTTATGTCAAGATGAGATAAGTGATCTCAAGATCTAGACATAACAATTATTTTTATGTTTTGTCATATTCTCAATGAGCTACCATATGATTGTAACAATTGTACAATAATAATTAAATTCATCAGAAATAAATAAATGTACAATTACTCTCTACTCCTCGTTACTCTGTATAAGCTTGATGTCAGACTTCGAGCTGTTCGTATAGGGTGCAGTGAAAGTTATTTTCAGCTTTGAGCAGTTAAATAACTTGAGGGATTGCATGACAATAGAATCAGGGAGCTGCACCACTATGATCACTTCCAGATGCTTATCTGACTCAGACATGCTTTTTATTTTTCCATCACATTACTTCTGAACTTCAAAAAAAATTCAGAAAGCCAATACATGAGTGACCTGAGTGGCCAGCCGCGAACTCACATTTCAAAAGTTATGCAAAACATAAACATCCAATAGGGATTTATTTCTGTTGCTTTAACCGAATGTTAGACATGGGCTCAACATTTTCCATGCTCCGGCTGACAGTATGGTTGGACTGACTGCCAGCAGGATAGAAAGTGTTTAAGCGTTCTATTGGGAATTAGTTAGCCTGAGACACTAATTATATTTCAGGCTGCATATAAAAAAATAAAACTGCTATAAAAACATGTTTCATACAGTGCGCTTAGATAAAAATGGATCATATATTAAGGCTATATCATTTTTTTCCAGGTATAATTCTCTCATATGTTGTCAAATCCTGTTCTTTAACATGGAGCTGGGAGGGATTTCCACACCTGCTGATGCTGTTGACAGATATGTTTTGGAAATAAAGAGACCAAAGTGATCTCATTTGCACCCTGCTGCTTCTGTGGGTTCCAATTATTTTCCCCCTACGTATGCTGCTTCTATAACCAGCAAACGGTCTAGGTTACACTGTCTGTCTACAGTCAGTGTGTGTGTATATGTGTGTGTATATATATATATATATATATATATATATATATATATATATATATATATATATATACATATATATACACATATATATATATATATACACATATATATATATATATATATATATATATATATATATATATATATATATATATATATATATATATATATATATATATATACATATATATAATATATATATACACATATATATATATATATATATATATATATATAATACACATAATATATATATATATATATATATATATATATATATATATATATATATATATATATATATATATGTCTATATATATATATTATATATATATATATATATATATATATATATATATAGTGATGAATTCTGCAACACATGGTTCGTTGCTCCTTTTAAGCAGGACCCAGGACACAGAAATGGAGGTCAACGCACTGACACGCTATTTTTTTAATAAACACAAAACCCCCCAAAAAAACCAAACACAAACCGAACACTAGCTCTTATTTGGAGCACTAACTAAACACAATACCGGCCTACTAACATGGGACAGCTAAGCTGTTTTCCCATTGTAAAAACAAAACACAGTTTAACACAAAGGTTTCAAACTATCTTTTTTTTCACGATTGCACACAATTACAACCAACCTCTTCACTCTGCAGCAGCCCTGACCAGACTGTCTGTTTTTCTTAAATACCCTGCACCTGGCTCTAATTTACAATAATCACCAGGTGCAGGGGATAATTAATAATAAAACAATTAACAATAAACAATTAAACAGCACCAAGAAATTAAACAAAACGTGCGTTTCCACCTGTTTTAGGCAGGGAGGAATCTGCCCCTCTCCCTGCTACTTTACAATATATATATATATATAAACAGGTGCTCTAATCTTTGAAAATACAGGCCAAACTGTCCAGTTGTATTGTCCTTTAATCTTACCAAATTGTTGGTAAAATCTGCGGTTTAAGTCACTCTGAATCCCTGTCATAAAGCGTTCTGATAGCATTGTGAGATTGACGTTGAGGCTTCTCTGATTAAAAAAACAACAACTTGTTTTTATTATTTTAATCAGAAATGTCTGTCGGAAGCTGTCAGGTCAGCTTCAAAGAACAACACCCTGATGTCACACTGCACATACTTACATGGTGGAGGATCAGACGATTATTACATTATGCCTCATGTAAATATTATATATATATATATATATGACGATATATATATATATATATATATATATATATAGTACAATATATTTATATTCTAAAGGTTTTCTTTTTTTTTTTTTTACATGGACTCCAGTTTTACTGCTCTGTCTATAAAGCAATGGCTTTTTATATTTTTCAAAGCCTAACCCATGGCTGTACCTGGGTAGGCTTTCTGTCCCTGGGCCTGGACAGTGAGGTGATTAGAGCACAGGTGATTCTTAAAGCAGAGTAGCTGAATCCATCTTTAAGAAATTTACATTGAAAAAAAAAAAAAAAAAAAAAAGCTCTGTGCTGCCCTCTCCTGGGCAGGTGGGGATGTTTTTGGAATATATGTGTATACACCTGCCCAGATCTGCATAGTGCTGTAATCTATACTAACAGTGACCAGGGCAAAAACATAAAGTGCTTTCTACAGTGTCTGTATTTCCTGTGTTTCGTTCTATCAAGATCGTCAAATCTTATCCTTTTTAAAACCTGCGTTCTGGATTACCTTTTCAGATTTTAATCTGGTTTCTGCAATAACTGTGTTTTGCCCTACTGTGGATTTATACCAGTCCACCTGTGTTTTGTATTACCAGTACCTGTTTTCTGTATCAACTGTGTTCTTCATTATCTGTGATGTCTGAACCCCCTTTGTGAAATCTCTGTGACTCTCTGTGACCTGTGACTCTCCGAAAGGCCTGATTTTACCTGTATCTGCATTCGACATTTCCCCTTGTACCCCTGGAGAAAATCCATTTAAAAGTTTACGCAGTCTCTGTCTGCGAAGGTGCATTTGGTTATATTGGGGAAATTGGGTAGCCAAGCATCTAGTTAGGAGTGCCAGTGCTTTAAATAGAGAAAGGCGGATAAAAGCATTTTATTGCTGCTGCTAAAACAACTGCCTACCCTGCAAACCTGCAGGTTATAAATACTTAACAAATGATAGTAGTTTCCTTTAGAAAAAATGAAGCCTGTCTTACACTCTGTAAAAAAAACAGGGCCTGTTAATATCCTCTGCTGTAAAATAGTTTCTTATTATTTAATGAAAACCTCCTAAAGTCGAATACAAAATGTTTCTAATTTTGGCTGAGAAAAAACAAAGTCATTACATTCTGCCCTTTTTACTTTGATTCCTTTGGCCGTGTTTGCTTTAGTTTAGCAGCCAGGCTCAGTCGATTCCAGCAGCCAGATTCAATTGCAGCTCATTTCATCCTTTTAGTTCAAAATAGTGAAATAAGAATTGCTGCCTTTTATGCTCAGATGCCAGCAAAAAAAAATCACTACAAATATTTTACATGGAAAATGTGCCGATTGAATATGCTTACTTGACCTTATGCATCATAAGAGGAGACTTTATGTACAGTACTTGTAAATCAGCCGCTGCTTTCTGCTTATATCTCATGAAGCATTGGAGATGTCGACTTTATATGTGCAGGGAAACCCCACAGCTAAGGGTAGCTGTGGTAGCTGCCATGTTGTGGTCATGTGTGTTTTCGCCAGTGACCGCTCCAGGCCAATAGGACATCCTGGCAGAGGAAAAGCACTGGAGGCTCATAATCCTACTTCAATGTGTGCAGATGTTGCCCCGAAGCATCGTCTTGGTTGGTCCCCACCACTACTATCTCATAAACAATAAAGATCAACCAACCCTTTGATACCTTGGCCTCAGAAATACAACTGCTGTCCATGATGCTGTCCATGAGGTGTCTCTTAGCTTTAACCACTAAGCTATACTGTTTCCCTGTCCCTAGGGTCTGACTGCTGTAAGAGTTAGACCTCTATACCATCTGCGACCCACATGATTAGTTGCAGGCTTGACCTGGCCACCAAAGACAGGGAAACTGAATACAACTTGGCTAACACAGGTCAGCAGAGAACCTATTAGCAAATACTTTACAGCTGGTATGCATTTGAATTTAACAAGTATGCATTGGTACAATAACCTTTTTGTGTTCTCCTGTCATGATTTTAATTTCCACAGAGACAGGCTAAATATAGCTCACTTGGGCTTTGTGTTGCAGATGCATTTAAAAAGGGCTGCTTTTTGTTTAGTTCTTGTTTTCTCAATTAGCAGAGCCTGCAGTTTGAGCAGGGTCTATGCAAATAGAGCTGGAATCGTCATCCAGCACAGTGCAAGAGTTTTTGGCTGGCCAACCCGGCAGCGTGACACTTATTCCCTGACTGTCTTTCGCAGACGGACCTTGATGTGGCTTGGGCTTGGACACGAGCTGGCACTTCCATGCATGCTCACTTCCTCTCCTGCCCCTTGTTCTCATGCCGAGGTATTTAGTATTTAGAGCTTGCCAGGGAGCAGAGAGATCGAGGGAGTGGGGGAGTCACAATGCAGTGCTGCCACCCCTGCAGCATGCCTACACTTGTGAATGTCTTAGAAATATTTCCAAGTTTTTCTGTGCTAGGAAATAATTCTTCAAATGTTCTCAATTTGATTGTGGTTCAGGTTACTTTTTCCAACAAAACATCCACCCGCATGTCCCCTTGGATAGGTTCATAACGGAATAGATATTTTTGTGGGCTGATTTCCCAGTTCTTACGGCAAATTTAAATGAATAAAAATGGAATTGCTGATGAACTAACTGATGATTTTATATTCTTTCATATGGAATTCCTAAGAAGTAATATTTTATGATGATTCATTCATATCTTAGCAACTCTGTGTCTGTTCGTGGTACTTTGATACTAGGTCGGGGTTCAAGATGAATATGTGTGGAATTTCTCATTAATTGCTGTTTTCTTGTGTTTATATAATTGCCATTGCAAGCAGTAGCATTACTAATTAAATATGTTGTTATTTGAATTCAGGTCATAGAAAAATGTATAAATAAATAAAAAAAAAACCTGGCCCAATACCTGAGGATAAACAATTAAAATTCTGGTATTTGTTTAAAACATAAAACAAAACAAAAAAAATTGCCCTCTGCCTTATTTTAGATCACAAGACTGTTGCATACAGTGATGGTCTTGCTGTCATTACAGTAGCATGTCATCCTGTTTCATATGGGGAGTGGCAACAAGCAATCGCTCTGAGCCATGTTGCATCAATTGAACTTACTGAGGTCGTTCTTGGGAGTACTTCTTGGGTCCTATATGTCACAATCACAATATCACACTCCATTTGGATTTGCTGGTCATGCTTTACCTTCTATAATAGTGTCCCCTCAGACAAACTTAACTTTGGAAACAGCAAAAACAAACAAAAAAGAAAAGGTCAGGGAAGGGCTTAGTTTGAGATGTAAGTAAAATATTTCTCTTCTCAGACAGACTTTTGCCAGGAGATTTCACTTCCTGTTCCTAGATAGCTGATGATCGTGGCCAGAGCTCTCCTCCTCATCTCCATTATTTATCTCCCTGCTTCCAAACCTGGAACCCAATGTGTCTTGTGGTATTGTATAACACAGGTGTAACACTTCCAAACAACTAAACCACTGACCAGGTCTGTTGTAAATGTTATTATACCTATCAAAACTTTTAATAGAATGGGATTTCACGACCAGTAGTGTAGTAACCCTACATCATGGTGCATAATATTGGTGCTACTGGATATCCCTCCAATAACACCTCCCTCAAACCTACCCTGCTCTTATCGCTTCTAACACCCATCCTGACACCAATCTAGTTCTACCCAGCTTTGTGATCTTCAGGGAGAGGTTGAAGGTTTGGATCCGGCCTCTGTGATCTATGATCATTCTCACGGCGAGGGCCTTTTCTTTTCACTCTGCGTCAATGGTAATTACGAGCTCCGTCTGACTAAGCCGGCTGTGTAATTTCCTAACACAAATCGTGACTTTCACACAAGAGGATGAACAGGGACCCTGACTGATGCCAAGCCCCTGCTTAGAGAGCTTTTTAAGGACATACCTGGTGGGGTCAGATCCCTCTGTGTTGGGGGAATGCCAACTCTGTGTGTGCGTGTGTGTACAGACAGAAGTGCTTGAGAATGAATTGAGATTTAAAAAGACACACCCATGGTTTCGATGAGTGTCTTCCTGTTCAGCACTGGCGATTACTTCACTCCCCAATGCCTGTCGAAAGGTCAGGAACAAAAACCGTAAATACAGGCATGATGCCATATCGCTGACAAGAGTGAACACGCTCTCTAAGACTTTGTGTTTCTCTGGAAAAAAAAAAAAAAGAATTCTAGTTTTAACGTCTGTCTTTCAACATAATTAACAGAACATAATAAACATGGAAAATTCTGTCATTCTTTCATTCATGGAACTTTTCTAATACAGTATACTACTCAATATTTATGGCAAGCACTTAGTTATGGGCAAGCAAATGCCAGACGTGGGTGATGTTGCACATTCAGAGAGAGCTTTTCTACCAGAATGTGTGCTCATGTAAAACTTTTGATTAAACATCAGTCTGTCAACTATAGAAAAAAGGGTCAACACTTTTAGCCAGCTGTTTAGTGACCTCATTATGAAGATTGTTTACATTTTGAGTCATGGGCTTCAGCATGCTTAATAGAGTCTTTAACCATGCCATCAGACTTTGTCTTTTAGTTTAGGGATAACACAAGGCAAAGCATGTTGCTTTGAAGTGCAGCGATACTGTGAAAGTGTTGGCTGGGGATGCTAAATCAGGATATCAAAGGACCAGGGCTGAAACCCACTTTATTTTCAGAGGCTGGGTGTGTTTTTAAACTGTGTGTTTTCCAATGTGTACATAACATTCATATTTCATTCACAGCTCTTAACCTTGCAGGAACAAATATCTTTGTAAAATGCCCAATTTCACAGAAGTGATTTGAGCTTAGTGATTGTATGATTATAGATGTACTATTGTAGGCTATATGTGTATGTGGTTATTGTGTGGGTTAAAGTAGCTGAGTGCTGGGTTCCAGTGTGGAATGCAGTGGGTTTCAGTGACTCAGCGGTTAGAGCTGCAGTGAGGGTTATGGTTGAAGCCCTAGTTCAGGAACAATGAACCCCCCGGAACCCAGCTGTGAGAGGAAAAGGCTAAGACAGCCTAAGGCTCCGTCATCTGTAATGTCCTGCGTGTTTGCATGGGCCCAGGAAGGAGTATGGGTATAATACGGATGTGAACTGCAGAAAGCACTAGTTCACCTCCATGTAACAGACTTGGCTCCATCTCAGTGCTTCTGTTTTATATCAGGGTCTCTGTGATAATTAGCTATTTTATTGGTATTGGAGCACCTATCCGAATATAGCATGAGATCCTGCAATGTACTTAACGCATGGAAAATATTGTTAATGTCCCTCTCCTAGATTAGAGCAGAGATCTGCATGAACCCCTGGCTGTCCACTACATCTTCTGGTCATGTCTGGCACGTGTCGCTTTTAATTTAGGGCTGACCTGTTTTATTAACTTCTCTTTATTAATTTCCATGGTTATGGCTTTTGTTATTCCACAACAAAACATTTTTATGAGAAACTTGACAATGTAAAGCCCTGATCTGTAAAACAGAGATGTTCCATGATGTCATGCACAGGTGTGCAGGGGAGTGGTGTGCTGCTGTTGTCCAGTTTTTTTCCACCGGCTGTGTGGGACCTTTTCAGAAACGAGAAAAGAAAACTGGCACTGGGCATTTTCTGGACTAAAGTTCTGGCCAGGGGTGGCATGAAACACACATAGGAAGCCTACGCATGTCTTCACTATTATTATTATTGTTTTAAAAATAGATCTTTCCAGAAAGGCACCAGGCACTCAGCAGAGCTAGAGTTAACCCTTCTGGGCGAGGACTTGCGCCCTGTTGGGTTTTACTTGTGGAGACACGAATGCAGACGCCTTCTTGCAGTTGCACCTTCTGTAGTGTGCAGTGCGGATGTGTGTTTTGCATTAGCTTTTTATTCATTTGTATTGCTAGAGACAGACAAGGTTCTCTCCATACTCAATCATACACCATTCAGGGCAGAGACTTTTGATCTGCAGTGTGTGATTATTCCTAAGGTATTATAGTACCAATTTTGATGTTTTTTTTTTAAATTGAGAACATTTCAATACTATGAAATGCTGATGCACTGTATTATATTAAGGGGCCCTATTACAGTACAGTATGTGCCTGTTATCAGTTTCACAATAATAATAATAATTCAAAAATTGGTAAATCCCACAAGTGTATTAATGGGCTCTTTGAATTCCAAGCTGTGAGATACGTTTAATAACCCCTATCCCATGTAATACATTTCATTATTAATATCCTCTATATCGGAACAGGAAAGTGATTGTGCTGCTAATTTTCCCTATTCCAGGTCAATTAGGAAACCATTCCCAGGCCTGTGTTTCTTGTATCTGCTCTGTTCTGCATGACACAGCTACCTGCTATTGTCTCTCCCTCTGACTGCAATGCCTGTGTTAAAGCAGCTCATTTCAACACTAGAAATACGAGGGAGTGTTTTAAGTTGCCACTTTGTAAAGTGACAGCACACAGCAGTGGTGAGGGTCCAGGGAATTAACCAGTCAGTGAGTTGGTTAATTCATTCTAAAAAAACAAGAAAACCAAGTGCGCAATTACTACTGCATACCGCCACCTGTAGGAATACCATAATCTTCACTGCTTTTATTGCCATCTAAGTTTCATCCCTGCATTAGGAATCATAAATGTTTTCTGATTAAGTAGTTATTTGAAACTGAAATGCACGTTGACACATTATGCTTATTATTTCTCTTTGTTGTAAAGACTGAATGCAGGTATGGAAAAGCCCAGTCTGTAAATGGTTAAGTGTTTGTTATGTGTCACCTGAATATCTGTGAAGCCGAAGCCTATGTGAGCTCAACATGTTTGTGAGAACCGGCAGTGCTCAGCCTCAGGGCCTGGGCTCAGGCACCTGTGCGCTGTGTGAGGTACTGACTGATCTGAAAATACAACACATTTGAAAACACTATTGTATTCCACAGTGTAGCAAAAATGTCTATATTTCCCGAAACTGCAGGTCGCTTGAGTACTGTAATATTCTTGGCAGCCCCAGCAGGCAAGCTATAGCGTTTCTTCAAATGGGCTGCCTTGCAGGATGCTGGCTGACCTTTGAGATGAGACAGATGTGTTAACAACACCCCCCCACCCCCACCCCGGGACTCTGCTCTGCAGCTGCAGGCCTGCCACATGCCTGGGACGCTGGTTTGAAAGGGCTTCACAGGGTGCTGTGAGCAGGGCAGGGGGCTTCCGGAACTCTCAGGACTCGGGTTCAAAAATCCAGCAACTGAAATAACTTGCAAAAAAAAAAAAGTAGTGTTCAAAGTTCACATAAATTTTTTTTAATGGTTTTGCCCAAAAAACATATAAATTATATATATATTGATGTATCTATATCGATATATATATTGTGAATATTATATATTATACCCACACCGAGGGCGTGAGGGGTCTGTATAATCGGATAGTAGGACAAAATACTATGGCTATGGAATAACAGTATACTAGAGTACAAGTGTTTCTAGAAGTGACTTCTACATTATCACTTATCTATACAGTCTGTCATATTGAACAAGAGCTGCTTTTGCATTCTGCAGTCGATAGCTTACCCCTGAAGTTCACCCCTCAAATTCACAGTCTGTTCCGCCCACTTGGGTTTGCTTAATAAGGGCTTGATCAGTGACACAGGGTTGTCAAATATTCCAATTGCAAAACACCCATCAATTCCAAACACATAACTAGAATTGTTCTTGCAGTTCCATGTTGCATCTTTAGCAAAATCTGGTCACCCTGTGGAGTTTATTCAGGATAACCCCAACCATCACCCCACCTGATCTTGTGACGTCAGGCTGTGGCTCAGCACTCCCAGACTGCATTTCGGTACTGGGTGCACGAGGACTAAGGTTTTAGTGCACTAGTCTGTGTTTCGGTGGGGAGACCCTTTGGGAGGAAATGGCTGTAGTGTTACTGGGAGCCAGACTAAGGTGTTAAGATGCTGGCATCGTCCCTTTTAATTTCCACCACTCACCTTTTTTTGCAATTGTTTTCCTTAGCAAGGTGTAATACATATATACATATATATGGCATCTGCCCTGGCTGGTCAACTGCCCACAACCACCCAGCCAAAGATTTTTTACTTTTATTTTTTAACAGATACAGTATAATACAAATAGAGAGTGAATCAGCACCAATCCACCCATTGTAATGTTTATTTAAATAACTCAAATACTTTCTGACAATGCTATAGCAACGGGACTAAACTAAATATCAATGCACAGTTTATTTTCATCATGGGTTAGATACAGAAGTTAGAGTAAGTGTGGGTGTAGAAACGAGTCCAGAATAAAATGCAACAATGTTTTATTTTATTCTTATTGCGGTAATACATTACAAATTTTGAGTAGTTGCGTTGTTTGAATGACAGATCATTCAATATCAGCAAGAGACTAATAATCACAGTTAAGTTTAAACGTGTAAAAGCCACCCAGTTAAATATAGTTACCCGAAACTCAGGAAGAACGCGGTGCAAAACAACTCAGTTAAGAGTCTGGACTAAGACAAAAGCCGCCAGATGGACCAGAGTAAACCAACTCCGGTCGTCCCAAAACCGGTGTACTGATAATTTAAGTGTAACAAAAATACATGATCGACACCTTACAGTCATAACCTGTTTAAAGGTTAACCCTTCACCAGCTGAAAAAAAATGCTATACAGAAAATAAAAGGGTTACAGAAGAGGCATACATTGACACCAAACAAAAACGGCGGTTTACAAAAGTAGCATACACATAAATACTTAAAACGTTCTTTACTGATCTTACAAACAACTTTTTTTTTTTAACGTGTTTAACGCACGATCTTCATCCTCGGTTCTGTTTAACCCACATCTCCACTCTTTAAATATTTGTATTATTTAAAAGAGAATTGCCTTTCTTTCTAATAAAACTAATATACAGTGACAAAGTTGTAACATTTAGTCTTCAAGTCAATTGTTGCCTACTTATTTTAATCCTAGCCTCTATTTTCATAAGGATTGCTACACGTACGGTCACGTGACAGCACAGGGCCGCACTTTCTCATAGGATGCAGTTTCTCGTGCTACACCACCACCAATCGACAACCTAGAAACAGGAACTATCTTCATACCACTTATAGTTTGTTTTATTCATTAAAATGCACCCGGACTAAGACAAACCCCGCTGGACCGAGCATTTAAAGGGTCCTGAACCGGCAGCAATCGACTCCTCATTGCCCCACAGTTTACAGCAGGGCTTCTCAAACACGATCCTTGGGACCCCCTGTGGCTGCTAGTTTTCATTCCAACAGAGCTCTTAATTACTTAACTAGACCCTTAATTGAAATGATAATTAGCTTAATTAGACCTTTTTACTTGTTTTCAGCTCTTAAACAGTTGCAAATTTTAAGTTAGCTATAACATTTTCTAAGTAACTCGAACTGCAACTGTTTAAGAGATGAAAACAAGTAAAATAGGTCTAATTAAGCTAATTATCATTTCAATTAAGGGTCTAGTTAAGTAATTAAGAGCTCTGTTGGAATGAAAACCAGCAGCCACAGGGGGTCCCCAGGACCGAGTTTGAGAAACCCTGGCTTACACAGAAACAGGGTAAACTTGCAAGACTGACGCAAGGCAGCCCGAATTCTCCATGCACAAGGTGCTGAAAGAACAGCTCTCCCGAATCAAGCCATGAAAAAAAAAATCTCCTAATTAGGACTTTTTATCTCCCCATTCTTTTAAACTCCTACGTATGACTTTTTAATACCAATTATCAGACAAAAAGTGCTAATTAGGAGATACAAAGTCCTCCTTAGGAGTTTAAAAGCCCTACATAGTTTATTATTTTTTAATTGGTACTAGGTCGCTTCCGTATTTTTTATTTATTTATGTATTTCATTTGCTATGACTTTGGAATTTTTATATTATTTAGTATTTCGTGTGTGTTTAACCTGTAACTGCCCGACAGTGTACCAATGTAATAATAAAAGCGCACTGAACTCTTGGTTGTTACATTGTTACACTTTTATTTTCTTTCTTTGGTTTTCGTGGCTGCAATGTTGCATATGACACTGCGACTCTCCTGAGTTTCAGGCAACTGTATTTAACTGGATGGCTTTTACATCTTTCAATTTAACTGTGATTATTAGTTTTGCTGATATTGAATGCTCTCTCATTCAAACAACGCAACTCTCCACAGAAATCTGTATTGCATTACTGTATTGTGGCGCTACGCTTTTGCGCTTGCCTGGGTGTCTGTGGGCAGTTGACGAACTGCCCAGGGAGCTGTAGAAATGACATTAAATTCCAAACTAATTCGGCATCTACCCACCACAGCTGTACACTTCGCGAACTTCCTGGGTATTCTGGCAAGCGACCGATTTCGGCATCGGTCCTTAACACATATAATGCATAAAGTATAAAGTATAAGAATTTAAACTGCACTGCTAAGTTAGCGTCTCATCCAGTCAGGAAGCAGTTAAAGTGAAAATTCCTGCTGGCAGCCCTCCACAAACAATATTGGGCAATGCCCCGGCAGTGCCTTCTCCAGCAAGCCCACTTACGTCAGGTGATCAGGTGGTGATCATTCCCTTAACCTGTAGCTGAGCGTGAAATAAAACGGAAACATAAAAAAAAAGTCCACAAATAATAATAATTTAAAATGAAAACCCTGATACGTCCCCTAATTGAGTGTATCAGTCTCAATACTGTTTCCTTTCATTTCCCGACGCCTGTTAAAGATGCTTTCTCAATGTTAACTGCTCCCCTGTATCTGCCCTAACTTTCTTCTAGATTTTTCACTCCGCATCGGAGCCAGGCGTTACACACTGCCTCCATCTCTCTCTGCCTGTGGCTGCTGCTGGACCTTAAACCCTCTCTGCAGTGGGGCTAATTAAGTTTAAATCATTAAAACAGTACCCTCCAGCCTCTGAGTCAAGGTTATGCAATGTGTCAGAATCAGACTTGTTTACAGAGATCTGATCCTGTAATTAAAGCTGCTCTAGTGTTCACTGAGAAAGTCCTGTCTTATTACGATGGTCTGATTTGGGAGGGTTTACTTATAGAGGCAGGAAACACCTACAAAATGGCTTGGCTCCTCTCTGGCCTGATTCATTTGTTCTGCAAACAACTTCCCTGACAGATATTCTGTATTATATTAAAGCTGCAGGTTTTAGTCACCATAGGCAACACTCATACAGACTTTGAGCTCTGAGTAGACGATTGTGCCAGAGAAAAGAGGGTGGGTAGAGTTCAAATTAAGACACATCCTGAATGGCTGTGCCCTGTAGAGCTGTAGAGGGGAGCATGTACAGAGCTAGCTGTGCCTTTTCTTTTCTACCAGCAATGCTTTTATCAACAGGAAAGCGCACTGAGTGAAAGGGATTCATTACAGCAGATAGACGACCACACCAGTTAAAAATAAATTAAATCCTTTTCAACAAACACATGGCTGGTGCTTATGGAAAAAAAAAGAGAAACATCTGGAATGGGTTTTAAAAGAAGGCAGGGATTCTATGATACAGGGAGAGTGTGTGTCACTGCTCACTGATAGATGAAACATCTCTATTAAGAATGGATGCTGTTTTTAATAATATATCTGATGAATCATAATTGTATCACTAACATGCTGTATGTTTAGAAAGAAAAACAAACAAAAAAAACAATTTCTTAGAAGATACAATGTAACTGGTTTATCTTATAACCCTAGGAACACATTGCTCTTAAATTGATCAATACAGAAGTGTTTTAATGAATAGCTGGATATTTGTAGTTCATTGAAATGATTAGAGAGTGGGTTAGAAACTAGAATGTGTGGAAGGTAAGCAATTTTAATTCGTGCTTATACAGTAGGTCTGAGCTGCAGTGTGGGCTGTCAAGAGAAAACTTGTTTCAGACAACTCCATGCCAAGAGCGCTGTAGATACCTATTAATTTCACAGTGCTGTGATGTGTTAAACATCCTGCAAGTGGCGTAGGTGTACATTGTACTGGTGATGTTAATGTGTTGGTTCTGAATCTTCCTTTACCTGGCTTAGAGCTTTTATTGAGCTACACTGGAGATGCTACCTGCACTAAACAGCCTTCCTCCTTTCTTTCAAATCATTCGACAACGCGGCTTTAAACTTTACCAACACAAAACCACTCAGAAGAATAACAACCTGCAAGTGTGTTAATGTCCATCCTATGCAGGCTGCAGTTCATCTGCATGTTTGTGGAGGGGGTGTGGGACTGGGGGAGGTGGGTGGAGTGCCAGACTGGGTCAGGATCCAATTTCACTTCCCTGGAAGTTTTGCAAGTTTCATAGGATAGCTCTGGTGAGTTATGGAAAAATGGAGAAAAGGTGACAGTGGGTGGGCTGATGTGGAAAAAGTTTAAATAGCATGACGGAGTGATTAATAATATTGAGATCCCTTTGCTCACTGCCAATTATCTGTGTTTGTAGATAATTAAATCAGCCACCAGAAATGAAGTGCTCAATACATTAGTTTTATTAATAAATACATAAAAAAAACATTTTAAAAGAAAATAGTAAACTTACAACATCTGGCATCAGAGTACTATTATGAGGACCTTAGTAGGATTCAAGGTCAATTTAAAACAAAGGCTGTTTCAAACTGTCATACTGTTTTATATCCAATAGTCCTAATACATCAGCAAAAAGAAGTATACTGGAAAAGAAATGGTGGAAAGAGGCAGTCTCGTCCTGCAGAAATGCAAACACACAATGACACGCTTTATACAAAACATAAACTTTACAACATAATCCAAAACAAAAAAGAAATCATTTAAATTACACAAAACACAAAGTAAACATGTCAAACTCTCCTGAAGAATGACCATCAAATACCAAACACGTGCAAAACAGAAAACAAACACACAAAGAAACACACTATGCAAATGATCCCATTTGTAATCTCGCCAAGTCTGCCACACACTCAGCATGCAATTATATAGTACTTACAAAATGCAGGAAGCTAAACCATTTCACACTTTCCTTCTGTGTATCTTCTCCTATCAATTAACAATCTGTTGATGCTGTGAATTTATGTTCCAGACTCTCTCAAATCAGCCAGAAGTAATCTTTTTATAATAAAACCATGACTTTTTTCTTATTATCGCTATAGCTACAGACACTCAAGTTTTGTTTTCACCAGAACACTCACAAGAACAGCAGTAAGTCATGCAGAGGATCTGTATAATTTGACTGAAGCCTCTTCTGTCCCTGTTCAAATCATCGCCGAACTTGCTGGTGGGCTGAGTTGTCATCTGTTCAGAAATTGTCAATACAAGGATGTAAAGGATTAACTGGAAGTGACCATCAGTGCACAACCCCAACCCCCCGCCCTCCTCCTGCATGCTTTACCTCTGCTTCACCCTCATTATCTGAATCAATAACCCTGAATAAACTAACACAGAATAGGTTAAAAGAAATATCATCTTTCCAACTGGAAATATCTGAAATTCCTCAGCGAAACCATAAAAAAAAAAAAAAAATCTTAAATTTGATCTGATTTTCAAAGCACATTTTAAGTGGGTGATTCATGTTTTCCATGCGGAGAGCAGTACGCGTATCTCTCTCTCTCTCTCTCTCTCTCTCTCTCTCTCTCAGCTGAGGAAGAACATAGCGGGGTGGTCTTTTTCCTGTTTTTATAAAAAAAAAGTGCATTTCATTTCTGTGAAAATAGTGATCACACGCTGCTCATTGTTTTCATAGCCCATGCTTGGTTTGGAGGGCGTTTGCAGGAATGTCTGAAAGAATTAGTTGCCTGCAATTCACATTATACTTGAAGGAAGGCGCTGTAGAAAAAGCAGGGATGTTCAGGTAAAACATGTTTCTCAAAGAAGATATAAGGCTGGTTTCACAGCCCCTGATTGCTGGGCTAGGATTACCTGACCTTGTCTTAAGCGAGTATTTAGTGAAACCAGTTAATATGCTTTTAACATAAATAATTATATATGGTACAGGATATGTATATTTCATCACTTGACAGCCTTCAGAAGTATGCTGGAATCTCTGGAACCTGTCTCTCCTGGATGTCCTCTTACCTATCCGGATAAACGCAGTCTGTTTTCTATGCTGGATGCAGTGGTGTTGCAAACCCAGTCATTTGTGGTGTCACCCATGGATCTGTTCTTGGGCCTCTTCTCTTCAATATCTGCATGCTTCCCTTGGGTCAACTCATCCGCCAACACAGCCTCATGTTTCACTTCTATGCTGACGACACCCAGCTCTACTTAAAACTTGACACTGGTAGCCCCTCTGCCATGGTCAGTCTCTCGGCTTGCATTCAAGACATCGAGGCTTGGATGTCTGCCAGTTTTCTTCAACTGAACACCAACAGGTAGCCAGTGCAGCTGTAAAGTTCAGGATTATTTTCAAAACTCTCCTGCTCACCTACAATGCCCTTCATCACACAGGTCCCGAGTACCTCCTCAACCTGCTGACTTGCTGTGTCCCTACCAGCAAGCTGAGGTCCTCCGACTCTGGCCTGCTTGTTATCCCCAAGCAAAAGCGCCCCACACTTGGAGAACGCTCGTTTAGCTTCATGGCTCCGTCTCTTTGGAACTCTTTCCCAGATTTGATGCGTGATGCTCACACCATCGCTCTCTTTAAATCAACCCTCAAGACCCACCTGTTCTCTCTTGCTTTCCATGCTCTTTAAGCCTGATATCTGCTATTAGCTGCTGTGTTGCTGCTACTATTTCACGTATTATGTTACTATCATGTATTCTGCACTTTCCACTGTATTAAATATACTATTTCACGTATTATGCTACTGTCATGTATTCTGCACTTTCCTCTATATTTAATGCATTATGCATTTTTTTTTGTTACTACTGCATCTTGTGAGGTTTCCCAGCCCCTTCATTATTGGATCACATGTCTTTGAAAATAGCTTTGAGAAAGTAGCTCATAATGTGGTGCTAAAGGTGACAGATGCTTACCTGTGCTTTGCCATGCTTTTACTGTGCTTTATTCCACTGTTATGCTTTTACTATGGGAAACCTCCTGACAAATGGAAGGCACATTGTATCGTAAATGTACCGTTACTGTCCAATGATGTAATGTTTAGCGAGGGCATGCTGCGTTTTACAGATGTAGAAAATGAGAAAATGAGAACATAACAGAAAGGTCTTAAAAGATATCAAAATAACATACTATAACATACACAAACACAGCTGTTTTGCATCGCAAAAATCCTCCACTGTCCTTCTACTTTCTGGATGACCTGCAGGGCATACCGTGTGTTTTGTATATATATATATATATATATATATATATATATATATATATATATATATATATATATATATATATATATATATAAAACAACCATGGTAAAACATTGTCAGAAAAATAAGATGATAAACCATTCTGATACTTGGCAGGGAAAACTGCAAAATTACAATGCAAAAATACAATGGTAAACTTTTATAAGGGCTTAGCAAAAAAAAAAAAAAAAAACCCAAACACATATTGTATTTGGACCACCTCAGTAACAATTTAAAAGATTCACCGCTGAACTATTCTAATTGCATTTCATTATGATTTTTTGGCGATCATTTCAGTTACCAATATAAGCTAGTATGATGTAATTCTTAATAATATTCCGTGACAATGCACAGCTAATATTTTTATGTCACTAGGGTCTCATGTTGACAGGAATACTTGAACGTGTCAGAATGCAGTCTGCTCAAGTTTTCTCACTGCCAATTTACAAACGCTTGCCAGAAGAAACACTTTGTAATACTTTTTAAAGTGCTCAGTAAAAAAATGAAGGTGTGTAAAGGTTCAGGTTATTGACTGGCACTGCATCAGCATTTTTATTTGGTTGGAGATCATGACATCAGTTTAAACACTTGGAGAAAAACAGTCACAGTTCTAATAATAATAATGGAAAAAAATGCACGCCAAATGATGTGATGTTCTTCGGCTCAATCAATGATCTTATAAAATAATGCTGACTGTTTTGTTTCTATTTTATAATCACGCAGGGTGATTTCTGATTTATTGACCCTTATTAACCTCATTAAGTGCAATAAAAAATACATCGGACTGAATTCCAATATTCAACAAGGTAAGTTTAGATCATTAAAATAGCTCCCAGTAAAGGACATAGAGTGGCTCACCTGGTAAAGGCACAGCCAGGTGAATGTAGGTTCATGTCCAGGCTGTGCGAAGCTGCTTATCTTCTCTGGGGATCCCACAGGGAGCGTTGCTTTCCCTATAGCTCTCCAGAGAGTTCAGGAGGCAAAATCGGGAACCGTTTCTCCTCACCACGCTACAGCAAGCAGACACCTGCAGGGCTGGGCTAGGTTGCCGGTTTGAGGCCTATATTTCTCTACAGCTAAAACCACCTGGGGTTCTTAAACAAACTGTATGGCTAACAGTTATTTGACACTGTGGAGGCTGAAGAAGAATTTCGGATACTTTAGTACACTAAAGTACTTTAGGTAACTGTTTGTTTTTAGTGGGTCCTTTATCCCTCTGGGAAAACTAACAGGTGGAACCTTTTTGGCAGCATTTAATCCCGTGCAGTGTCCAAATGATTTACACAGCTGTGAGCAGAGAAGGAAATGTATTCAATAACCCAACAGGCGGGACTGGGGTGGGTGAAATGCACCTCTCATGTTGGCAAACAATTTCAAAGCAGCTTTCACTTCTAATAATCCTATTTTAGCCCTCAAACTGAGGACCATGAAAACTGGCTAAAGAAGATCCGGGTTCGTTTGAACACTGTTTTGAGTTTTAGTCTGTTGACGTAAGTCCCATGAAATTTCTTTACCTCAGTCACCATTCCATTTAATTTATCCACTAGCCTTTCTCTTGCAAGCTTGATTTTAATGGGGTCATCTTATCTTGCAATGCATATTAGTTCAAATCACATATCCATCACATAATTGGAAAAAAACTGAAGTATTTCTTGACAGAGGCTGAGTACTGAATGGCAGAATGGGGGGTGTTCAGTTCAAGACTGAGGTGTGCTCACGACTGTATAAAGGGAAGCATAGCGTCTACCGGCACTGTGACTACATGTAGACACACAGGTGGCATAAAAAAAGAAATGATAAAAAACTTGAGCTTTACTCACAAGCTTTCAGGAACTGTGCGAGAAAGAAAATTACTAAATGTCATCAGCTTCTTGGTTAAGTGTTATCTATCAGTTTGGTACAATCAACTACTTTCCTTAATAACTAAAGTATATCATCTGTTTTATGTTCAGGGGAAAATAATCTAATCACAGTGTTTGTTAATATAATGATTTTTCATGCATTCAAAGCAAGCAGCTATACAAAGGGGCAGGGACCACCTTTAGGAAAATGCAGAAGTTCTAATTTGATGAGGAAAAGCCCTAAATATAGTTTTTGCTTCATAATATACTCCCTTTTTAATGCCAAGTGCTTGTTAACTTTTGCAACTGCTGTTTGCAAAGGAATAATGTTTTTGCAGGCTGACAGCATCCCCGTATGAATAAATAGGGATCTGCTACCGCCAGGAATACCACAGTAACCCTAAATATAAATGCAATTCCGAAGACAATGCTGCTGTATTACCATTGCATCTGTTTAATCTGGGAATAGCTTTTGGAAGCCTCCTCTTCATATCTGCTGAGCTGTGATTGTAATCTTTTTGTAGTCCCCAAGCCCGCATGATGACACAATAGATACACATTGGAATGGTAAGGGGACGGGGGCAATGGTACATCAGTTTTGAATAGGCAACACCAGGGTCTCATTGGAGGTTCAATGTTTTTTAAGGTTTTCTCTGTGGTTGACCAGGAACAGTGGATGAACTGACTCAATATAGTCAGCTATTTTAAGTCTCGAAGCAACTCTGTGAGCAGGGGCATTAGCACTGGCCTGGGTGCCTTGCTTTAGGGATTTATAGCTGCCTGGCAGCCCTTAGCTCTGTGGAAAACCTGTCCGTGGTGCCCAGACTGAGCGGCTGTTACTCAGCCTGTCATGTCTCAATATACTTGGCTTCTTGGATTGACACAGTTTCTTTGAAAAGAAAAGGAAACCATTAAAAAATGACTATGCAATCATTTCATACTATAAAAATATGGGCTACATTTGTTTCGAATTATTCCTATTAAAATTTTATATCACAATTATTTATTTATTTAAGTAATACTAATGACAATAATAATAATAATAATAATAATCACGACAAAAATAAAATAACAAATAACGGCAATATTTATTTTATTTTTGGGTTAAAAAAAAAAATCTCAGCCTGGTCAGTGTTCTGCCAACAGAGAGCTGTTGTGCTGACAGGAAGGAGTCTGATCTCATGTCCTGTCTCTTGGTGGTGTACCGGTTTGGAGAGTGTCCATTTTACCTTACTCTGGTACAGCAGCTCTCTGCAGGAGACCTAGATGTGTCCATTGAACATACTTGAGTTCATGCTTCTAGTCCTTAGCTCCAAATACCTAGATACCATGCTTAAAACAGGCAAGCAGGGGTGCTGAGAGATAAATATCTGACAGACAAATTAATAGCATGGACATATCTTATCATCAATTTGTTTATTCCAAGTATATTACATTATTTAAAAAATAAAAACAACATATTGGTTTCTTCATACTGTACTTCTTGCTAAGGATTATTTTTCTTGTGTTAATGTTCCAGAAGGAGTTTTTTTTATGCTGCAGATTTTCTTCCCAAATCCTGTGAGCTGAACTGGGATTTGAACTCAGAGCCCTGTGATCACCTTGGCTCTACAGTTCATTTGTTTGGACTGCTAAACCACACTTTGGTCTGTTTGATTGATTTAACCAGCAGCAGAAATATATACCACTAAATACATCATTTAAATAAGGCTCGCTTTGTACCAAAGTTATGAAAATTGAACATCTCACAGCGTATGTGAGTCTCTTAAGTGTATTTCTGTCTGCAAAAATGTGTAAAACGCTAGGATGGGGGGGAGGGGTACCTATTTTAATGATTTTAGCAACTGAGGTATTTGGATCCGCCATTGTGCCTGCCAAACTCTTATACAAGTCTGGTTCTGATTATTAATTTATGTTCTTAGTTAGCTTGACAGTATCCACTAGTGCAGTGAGCCTTGACCCTTGACCCTTGAGCCTTAGGCTCTGTGCTTATAACAGTAACGTCAGGGGAATTAGGCATCCACTTCTTTTAAGAAAAGAAATTGCATATTTTGTGCAAGCGATTGTTAAAAAACAAAAGCGTAATAATGAACAGATTACATGCCGAGCGATACCCTAAGCACAATTAGGGGGGTTGCATTCCTCGTGTTGCTATAAATACCAGCCAGTTTCCTCTCTCTGTCTGCGAATCTCATTAGGACAGTGGAAAATGTGCGCTCGACTTGACTACGAAACTGACGCACTGCCTCAATCAGGGGCTCAGGCTGGGGGGTTGGGTTGGGTTGGGGTGGGGGGTGGTGCACACGACCCAGCTTCTTCTCTCTCACTCTCAATGCACTCCTCTTCAGCTCCATCTCTCATACTTCAATTCTCCAACCAGCCCACCATTCCACCTCAGCTGCACTCTCTCTCTCCCTCTCTAACCCAGCCTATGTTGAGTCCTAGTTCGTCAAATAAACTCTCTTCCGCAATTATGAGCCCAACTGAATCCTGATGGCCCTTCTGTCTGATTCCTCTGTACAGTATGGGCTTTTTAAACAGAGAACAGCTCTGGGAGTGCTTTTCAAGAGCTGTACTCTTTCCAGGTGCTACTGGGTTTTAGACTATTGGTGTAAACCCTTTGGAAATTGGCATACATACAGACAGTACATAGTAGGTTGCAGACCTGCCCAGCTTTTCCTAGTCCCATTCCAAATTCTGACACTACCGGACTAATGTTTATCCATCACACTGTTTATACAGTCACTGGAATGGACAGCTCCCCCTACCATCTTACAAACTGAACCATGGGGTTCAGCATCCCCTGAAAAGCATCATCAGTAAGCCAAATTTTTGCAGGAAAGCCAGTCTGTGTGTAGTATTCTTCCTGTACACAATCACATAATGGGAGACTTTACAAATATACTGTGTAATGAAAAGCAGCATGTCTGAGCAGTATTGAAATGCGTTTCATTCACCTGCAAAAGAGACAGACTTTAGAAAGCACTCGGAACAGCTATTCACAATAACTGTATGTTATAAAAGGACATAGGCTTCTTGAAACGTGTGTCTCATTGTATTACTGTGTAAATCATGCAGCATGCCAAAGCGTTTTTTTGTTTTTTTTAATATGTCTAGAAGAGTACCGGACCCTTTTCTTTAATCCCCAGGGTCACTTCCCCAAAGGGAAGCAGCTTATTTTCTGATTGATGTCGTGCAAGCCGGTAGTTGCACTGTGCTTGTCAACCAAGCTGATTTTGTAACAAACATTTACAGACTGAGATGGTGGCAGAATTGATCTGAGGCTGGAATTCCAATAAGTGATGGCTTAATTTTGTAAGCAGACACCAGGGGATTATATGTTCCTTTGTTTGCTGGCCACCCCGAGTTGGCACTTTCAAACTGCTTGCTTTCATTTGTGCTGCTGTGTAAAGGGGAAGAATCATTATTATTTGGACGTTTTCAAGGAGGGTTTTGTAACAAGATTTCCATTAGTTTCTTTTTAAGTCATAACAGAATAAAGTCTTTCTTAAGAACATTACATAAAAAATGAAAAATAAACTATTGGGGAAGGAAAGCCACTTTGTAAGTTAATTGGCCTAAGGGAAGTGTAATGTAGGGAAATGTACTCTTCATGTAAATCTGAAATTATTAGGTTAATGAGTTCCAGATGTCTTTAATTAAATAAGTTAGACGAAAGGAGAGTCAATAAAAAAAATCTACGAAAGCAATACAATGGAGTATAAGAACTAAACAGTGTTATAATGCACATTGGTTTGACAGAGGTATACACACAGTACACATGACTGTATTTTACTGTAAATTACAAAATAACACCATTATATCCAATGGAAAACTGGAGCCAGTAGGATACTCATTAATCGCTAGAAAAAGTTTGAAAACTGACTATGACAAAATGATGACAAAACTATGAAATTAGAATTGATAAACAGATAACTCACTACTCTCAGCCTTTCATTCATCAATTCAAGTTAACTGAAAAAAAAAAATATATATATATATATATATATATATATATATATATATATATATATATATATATATATATATATATATATATATATATATATATATAAACTATTAATAACATTAGAGTTTGTCTACTCTCTCAATTAGTTACATAGTTATTGTTTTGTAGTCTCTACAAGATAAATATATCAGGTTTATTTCCATTATATCAAAACTTTTTGTTTTTGTTTATATTAAAAATAAAAAAAATAGTAATAATTCATTTTAGATTGATAGATACTGCAGATTAATAGTTTGAAAGCTCCAGATTCCATAGTGGAATGTATTGCATGCAGAGCTGGAATTAGGAACGGAAGCTCAGCGCTCTAAATGCTACATATGCACAGAACGGCTCAGCCCTGTGGTTTTCTGACATGGGTAATGGATTGCATGGTTGGACAGAATGCACGAATGGCTTGGTTTTCACTAATGCTTTTTTATTGGCATGAGTAATTGAGTCATTTCGAGTGATATTTAGAATGGAAAGTCTGAACTGTGTGGGTGGGGCTTGTATGACATGGATCAAAATGACACAACAAAAAGGAACTTTTTTTCCCTGCTGTATTTTGGCTAATGGGGGGGGGGATCAGGAATCAACAGGACACGAATTATAACACTGCTGGAACAGCTGTAAATTGGATTGTTTTATATACTCTTACCCTTTCCTTTATTCTGAGGGTGGTCTGCTCATTTGAAGGAAGTTTAAGAGATGCTGCAGGACACAATTTAAAAGGTTCCTAAGCCCAAAGGTTTCATATGGGTTGTTTTATGTTATATGACTGCGCTTGGACTCCAGAAAGGGCCTGCATCTCTTTAAGAATAGGTTTGCTCCATTAATGTTAAAGACGGGGTTGTGATGTCTCCGGTGATTAAATCACCCCTTTGTGTTGTGAGGTCTGCAGCTGGCGTGAGAGCAGAGTGCTGGCTCTCCATGTCTGCAGGGCATGCTCAGTGGTTTTGACTCTGCACCCCCCAGGATGCCATCCTGAATCGTTTCAGCCCAGCTCATTGCCGAATGGGCCTTGTTTTGCACTAATTAAAATGTCAGCTCCATTTCTCAATTGCTGCTCCGGCTCTGATAACGAGCGCGGGGGTACCGTGCGAGCAGGTGCTTGTGAATCCCATCGCTTCCGCGATGGGGCCTCTGTCACACGAGCGTTTCGCCGAGGGGAAACCTCGCTCATTTCAAGCCAGATACGTGCAAACAGACATTTGTGCTGCACATTGCGCTTGCCAATTGCTGTCCTCCCCAGGCCATGACTGGGGAACTTCAAAGGAGCTGCTTAGTAAGGAAGTAGTAATCACATTGATTTGGAAAATGGAGTCCTTTAGTCATCATCAGCTAAACAGACACACAACAGACTGGAGCTCTCAAAGAAACCTCATTCCTTCTCCATGACCCATTGTTAACTTTTCTTAGATGTTTATATCCATACTGTGTGCTGGGCACCCTTCTCATTATCCAAACACAATGAAAAATAAATATCTCTAAGAAGTGCTTGTTTTGAATCCTGTTGGTACTAGGAGAGGTAATTATGTCAAGGTAGGTTGAGATAGGTGAATATGCTGATCCTCAATGACGTCTTCTATACTCTCAAACCCACACTATAGAGTTTCATATGCCATTTTAATATTATTGCCAAATTTTTTTTTGTTACTGAATTTTTCCTCAACGTTTGTAATTGTTGTGAGGCGTTTTTAACTCGCTTGATTCAATACAGAGTTTTTGTTCAATATCTTTCATTTTTTTTTTTTTTTACTATTAAGGACTCATTATTGGAAAATAAACACAGGCTTTTTCCAGTTTATTGGATCAGTTTGAAGAGAACAAATGAATGAAGTCTTGTGGTGAGTGCAGTGTGGGACTGGGCCAGGTTGTGACTGGAGCAGAGTACAGGAAGGGTTCTGCTGGAATATAACCCAGTTCTGGCTCTCTTCACATGACAGCCGTTTTTCTTGTGCTGAGTGATGGGCAGCACTGCCAGACCCTTTGCTGTTTAAAGCAGATGCAGTTGAACTAAGGGAACAATCTTTCATTTACACTTCTGTTTCCTCTTTTGCACCCTGTGTCAATAAACTGAGCTGTTCTGTTTAGGCTTTTCACCTCCCACAATAACAGCTTTGAATTGAGTCAAGAGATCCTGGGTTTGAATCCTGCAGTGGCCTTGTTTCCATTTCGGTATTCTCACATGAAACCATGTGTGTCTCTTTTCATCACAATCCCAAAGACTAACCACAGGAAAAGCACAGACTCAAATTTCCTACATTTGAATGTGAGCTTCGCATGCGATGGATGTGTGATTGTGTGAGATCGGCAGACATGACGTCAAGGCAAAATATTTACAGTCGTTCGCGCCAAAAGCAAATCCCGGGTCACCTAGGGAAAAATAGGGTGATCATCAATAACATAAAAAAAGATGTGTGTGTATATATATATATATATGACTACCTTAGCGTTTTTTTAGTATAGCAAAATATGACAAATGAGTGAGTGCTGTAGGATGCTGTAGGAAGTTGACTGGTGACAGAGTGGGGTTCACTTTTACTTCTGGGTCCAAATAGGGTGATCATCAATAACATAAAAAAAGATGTGTGTGTATATATATATATATATATATATATTATATATATATATATATATATATATATATATATATATATATGACTACCTTAGCGTTTTTTTAGTATAGCAAAATATGACAAATGAATGAGTGCTGTAGGATGCTGTAGGAAGTTGACTGGTGACACAGTGGGGTTCACTTTTACTTCTGGGTCCAAATTTAACCACTACCCTTGCATGATGTCAGGGGGCAACTGTGTTGAATTCATTTGGGTGCATTGTTTATCCCACTGCACACTTCAAGAAAGAGTTATAGCTTTAGTATGAACATAACTTAACCCCTATTTTATTTTTAAGGTTTCACTTTGATATTACTGAAGGAGGGTACAAAGTCTAATTTACAGGAAAGTCCTGTGACATGAGGCACTAAAAAAGCAAAAGGGAACATCTCAGTCATGCTGGAGTGTCTATTTCAAAACATTAGCGGTCAGTATGTTTTTCAGTAGCTCAGAAGCTATGTCGCGTGTTCCTTATTTTCATGTGACGGATGCAATTTTGCAACAAAACTCTGATCCGGATTTTGAGGAGTGGTTTGGCCAATCTGTCCTTGAGTTACCACCGCAAAACAAAAATGTTTAAATTCCACTAATGTGGAGTATTTATGCTGAGTAAACTATCACTTTTTAGAGTTCCATCTCTCAGCCGTGCCCCAGTCATGCACGGCTTTATTCAAACCATTTGTGAATGCGGTCAGGTGGGGGTGGGAGATCGAATAGCCCCGAGAGAAAGGCTGGGACTGAGAGTGAGAGGTATTGGCATCGGGATCTTAAACCACATGCCGCTTGCGTGATTGTGGCTTTCCTGTAGCCCCGCTCCCCCCTCTCCTGGATCCCCAGCTTCAGCAAGCACCTACACGCACAGCAGGCAGGCAGGCAGGCTGACCTAGTGACCTCTGACCCGGAGGGCAGACTCATTCGGGCTGCTTGATATGGCGAGTGCTAGAGGCTCTGGGAGGCAAATACAAAAATAATCACGGAAACTATACCAAAGCAACAGCAGCAGGAGCGGCCCGGGTGTGTCTGGAAAGTTATTCTTTTTTCCCCTATATTTTTTATTTGTATTTTACAGCCTATGGGTATAATAATCTTTCCAGCAGAGAGAACACATTTGCCTGGCAGTCTGAGTGGAGAAGGTTAGGAGTGTTCTGTGCGGTAACACCCTTATAAAGGTTTACTGAAGTAATATACCATGTGAAAAACAAACATAGAAAAGTGGTAATGCATGTTTAAGCCATGGTCAATCCTTGAAAAGCACAGTAGGCATGGTAAAAGAATAGGTTACTACAAAATACTCTGCAGATTTACCATTGAGGGTAGCTAGACAGTAGCTGATGACAGACATTATGAGGGCTGCCGCCCAGCTCACATATGGAAATAAGTTAAAATAGTGATCCTGAAATGCATTTGGTTGCTAGACTATGCATTTGAGTAGCTTAGTGCTTACAGCCCTGGAATGCAGTACAGTGGTTACAGCACTTGGCTGAAATGTGGAAGGTATGGATGAACAGGGTAATGGGGATCAACACACATTTTTAATCCAACTAAATAAGAGTTTATCCGGCACAGTTTACCTTATTTAGCTCATAGATCACAAACTGATACGGTACTGCCTGTTATCATTCTGTACTTGACACGGTTTCTGATTATTCAGACTGGTTTTGACCGAGAGGTGTGCATGTTACACCTGGACCCAGGGGTGAAATTCTCAACAAAAAAAGTGCTGGTACTCATATGTACAACTAATAAAATATAACCAGTTCATCATAAACAAAGAAGCTGACAATACTGAAAGCTTTGCACCCTCTGCTTGTATCACTCAGTCATGTACTGCAATAGAAGTAGTTTTGTTTCAAGATGTTATAAGAAAATGTGTATTTAGAAAACAAATGTGGTCTGAACAAATGATACAAAAAGGTCTATGTCAAACAATGTGCAATACAGGCTGAAATACTCCTCTATTTTTTATGTACCAGACACTACTCTTAAAAAAATGACCTGGCCATTTCAACCCCCATTGTATTCTCTGAAATCCTCCCTGTACTTTCCAGACCCTGGATACTCCCCTACAACAGGATCTGGCCATGCTACATTGATAACCTTGGATTAGAACATATACCTCTGTTATTTTTTATTTTTTTATTTTTTACAGATTACTTATCCGACAATATATTCTGTGTGCTTCTCTGTTGTGTTTCTGTGTAGATTAATTATACCATAATCTATTCTAGAAAAAGATATTTCAGGGAGAAGCAGTATATCCCTGGCATTGTGGTTCTTACACAATAACAAAGTGACAAATTACACATTTGTAGGTATGCCTTTACATGCAAGTGGAAACTCAAGAAAAGGGGGTATTGTACATTTACAGTCCTCATAACAGAAAATATTAGGATCACAACAAAACAAAACTTTGATCACTGTACTTAACATTTACCTTGCAAGTTGGGCAGTGTTTGGAATGCACACCTGCATCCCGATTCTGACTCATTTCCCAAATCTGAAGCAGCGCTTTATTTTGTTGATGCTCTTTTCGTATCCCTGCTGTCCACCACATCACTTTCCATTTTATAAATCGGATCAAGACAAAGCACGTCGTGATAATTACTTCTAATATTTATCAGCTGACGCTAACGTGAATGTGCATGCTATGGTCTCCAAATTTAATTAAATAATAATTACTCCATGCCGCTTGTTTTCATGTCTCACTGCTAAAGTCTTCTCTTGTTGATCAACCAATGATCACTGACACAAAGCGAAAAGGGGCAGAGATTTGTGACACATGCCAAAATGAAATCTAGTTAGCATGAAAGCTTGGCAGATCAACATACAGTGATTATACTGACTTTAATGGTGGCCAATAGCAGCTAAGAGACAGAGAAGCAGTATTTAGAAATTAACTGCAAGCAACATGAACTGTGCTGAATGAAAGCACATTTGGGAAATGCTGCACTAGTGTAAATGAACAGAATGCAAGTGTGTTGGATGACAAGCAGATTAAATAAGTCTCAGTACCCAGTAGTGGCATTAAAATAAGACCCGGTACAGAATTTCACCCCTGCCTGGACCCTGTTTCAAGTAGAGATCTCATCAGATAAAGGGGCTCACCTCTATCATACTGCAATCCTTACATCAAAATCAGCATTCTTATGTAACACTGCAGTCCGTTATAAGCACAGGTTTAGTTTACTGATTTGTGTTCTGCACTGCAGTCCGTTATAAGCACAGGTTTAGTTTACTGATTTGTGTTTTGCACTGCAGTCCGTTATAAGCACAGGTTTAGTTTACTGATTTGTGTTTTGCACTGCAGTCCGTTATAAGCACAGGTTTAGTTTACTGATTTGTGTTTTGCACTGCAGTCCGTTATAAGCACAGGTTTAGTTTACTGATTTGTGTTTTGCACTGCAGTCCGTTATAAGCACAGGTTTAGTTTACTGATTTGTGTTTTGCACTGCAGTCCGTTATAAGCACAGGTTTAGTTTACTGATTTGTGTTTTGCACTGCAGTCCGTTATAAGCACAGGTTTAGTTTACTGATTTGTGTTTTGCACTGCAGTCCGTTATAAGCACAGGTTTAGTTTAATGATTTGTGTTTTGCACTGCAGTCCGTTATAAGCACAGGTTTAGTTTACTGATTTGTGTTTTGCACTGCAGTCCGTTATAAGCACAGGTTTAGTTTACTGATTTGTGTTTTGCACTGCAGTCCGTTATAAGCACAGGTTTAGTTTACTGATTTGTGTTTTGCACTGCAGTCCGTTATAAGCACAGGTTTAGTTTACTGATTTGTGTTTTGCACTGCAGTCCGTTATAAGCACAGGTTTAGTTTACTGATTTGTGTTTTGCACTGCAGTCCGTTATAAGCACAGGTTTAGTTTACTGATTTGTGTTTTGCACTGCAGTCCGTTATAAGCACAGGTTTAGTTTACTGATTTGTGTTTTGCACTGCAGTCCGTTATAAGCACAGGTTTAGTTTACTGATTTGTGTTTTGCACTGCAGTCCGTTATAAGCACAGGTTTAGTTTACTGATTTGTGTTCTGCACTGCAGTCCGTTATAAGCACAGGTTTAGTTTACTGATTTGTGTTTTGCACTGCAGTCCGTTATAAGCACAGGTTTAGTTTACTGATTTGTGTTTTGCACTGCAGTCCGTTATAAGCACAGGTTTAGTTTACTGATTTGTGTTTTGCACTGCAGTCCGTTATAAGCACAGGTTTAGTTTACTGATTTGTGTTTTGCACTGCAGTCCGTTATAAGCACAGGTTTAGTTTACTGATTTGTGTTTTGCACTGCAGTCCGTTATAAGCACAGGTTTAGTTTACTGATTTGTGTTTTGCACTGCAGTCCGTTATAAGCACAGGTTTAGTTTACTGATTTGTGTTTTGCACTGCAGTCCGTTATAAGCACAGGTTTAGTTTACTGATTTGTGTTTTGCACTGCAGTCCGTTATAAGCACAGGTTTAGTTTACTGATTTGTGTTTTGCACTGCAGTCCGTTATAAGCACAGGTTTAGTTTACTGATTTGTGTTCTGCACTGCAGTCCGTTATAAGCACAGGTTTAGTTTACTGATTTGTGTTCTGCACTGCAGTCCTGAAAAGCTGGACTCAGTGTTGGATTCGGAACAGCTTTGCTACGTAGGAATCCAGGCGCCTTCTCAGATCCGCTCACCTGCATGAGAGGTTCACTTGTGTGGGTGCTGAACTCTATCCCCCACCCTGGTTTGTACTGTTAATGTAATTTAATACCAAGTTTATCCATCACGCTATGCAAGAACCTCAATAAATCCATCTCTATTTTTCTACACTTTAATGATTTATACTGATTGGAGTTTAAATTATTCCCATGTGTGCCCCCTATAAATCTGTTGGGTGCAGTTACTACTCACTCTCCCAAGTCTGAACTCCTCAGCATTGTCTGACAGAGAAGGGAACTGCCATATGGCGTAATTTCCTCTTCAGAGCATCTGTATTGCTGTCAATACAAAGGCCCTGTCAATTTTCCTCAAGAATCTCGCGCTCTTTTCATGTTTTCCTCTGAAACAGTGCCTGACACGACAGACCGCGTAATGCAGTCACACATCGGTGTAACCCGAGGAGCTACACACGACGCCTCACCACGTGATGCAGTCACACAACACAAGCTTCTCCGCGCCAAACCACAAAGTCCCGGTTAGCGTTGGTATGGCGCCTAATTCTTTCATGTCTGAAGGTGCTTCTCAACTACAGTGTGCTGGAAACTGCTGCGGACTGATCCAAATTACAGCACAGCAACCAGGAATGAAAAGGCCCCCATCAAACTGCAAGGTTTTGAAATTGTTTACAGGAAACACTTCCAATTTTTTTGGGCGAACATTCCAAGCAGTCATAGTATTGTAGAAAGAGAGGCCCCCAAAAGGTGATCTTCCAGTTAGGAGGACAAGCAATAGGGCAGACACCGTGGGGAACTGTCAAGGCTTGTTAGCCATTCCGGTTCCAGAATTCTACACTTTGAATGTGTCCAGTCTGGGCTACTAGAGTATTTACTGGTATCACCTGACAAACACATTTATTCACTGTAGATTTGGCTATAACAATCCACACCCAGGCGCTGATCAAATCTAATTGATATCTGTTGTTTTGTATGTGGTTCATTTTTATAAGGTAAAACTTTTCATCAGGTGTCACTAATTAAACTGTAATCACACTGTTAGTCAGATAGTAATTATATTGTAAATACACAACCATGGGTGTAAATACAACCTAATAATGAAAGATATTTGCAGGTGCCTGAAGTCTGCATTTTAAACATGCAGTTGCATTGTAACTACACAACCATATGTGTACTTATTGTGTTATCACTGTGCTATTAGAGTGCAATTAAAATGCACTTCATTTAAACCTTTTATATTACACTGCATTTTGAGGTTGATTCTAGCCCCTCGAACCCCTTGCTCAGAATCTTATCTGCTCACTACTGAGGCAGCCTTACAGCAATTTGAATTGTAACAAGTAGTATATAATTGAGGCCTGGCCATGCGTGATTTTGCAGTCAATCTTCTGAAGCCAGTGAAACTTAGAGAATAGCTGAAATTTGCTGGCGAGTTTGGGTGCAACATATTCTGGATGCTGGAACCCTGACAACAGTTCAAATAAGGACAGACAACAATACTTAGAAATCACATTGTTAACACTGCTGTATATTAAAAAAAATATTAATAACAAAACCCTTGTAGAGGTACCAGCCTCTGTTAACAGGAGCCAGCTGTTGTGTGTTTAAATGCCTGTTACTCTCTACACACTTTCTAATGTGGGCCTCGTTCCAATGTATTTTTGATCCTGTTTATTGGGGGGTATTACATAAATAACAGATCACCCCTGGGGGGGGGGTGTTAGTCCAGTTGCATTGATATAAGGTTCGAGTATTTAGATCCAGACATAGCAACTTTGAGAACATGCTCTTAAAAGGGCCAGACATTAACTCCCAGGCACAAGTGTGAACCATGAGGCTTGATGCTACCATTTAGTGTAGAGCCATGGGAGGTGCATATCACATTGCATAATAGGCATGAATATTGTTGAAACCTGTGTCCAGCGAGTTACCTGACTTTTTGTCCAAAAATATTTGTATTAAATATTTGATCACCGTGGAACAACACTACATATGTAACAAATACTCCAGTACTGCAACACTGTATACAAAATGAGTGTTAAGAGAAGTATTATTTTAAAGTATTTAACTAGTTGGGGATCTTATGACACCTCGTTTTCAAGAGAGCTGGAAATGACTTATATTGAAGAAATGGGCATAGCCTGTGCACACAAACAACTCTCATAAGAACAAACAGTATATACGGTACTGTACACATGCTTCAATAAGGTACCAATTAACTGGACATGATTGAACGCCTATGGCAGGTAATGGCCCAGATAGCACTAGCTCAGAGACGGCAGGATGACATGGAGCTTTTCTGCATCCAAACACCAGTGCTTAAAGATCAGGGTGGTGCTGCCACCAAGTGGCCCTATAGTGTACTCACTAATTAATGTTATATATCATTTGTCTGAAAGCAGTTATGACTTCTGTAAGGAACCCTGTATCCATCAGGTCGGCTGTGCAGATGTACAGTACACAGGGCACTCTTTCTTTCTTTCTTTCTTTCTTTCTTTCTTTCTTTCTTTCTTTCTTTCTTTCTTTCTTTCTTTCTTTCTTTTTAAATATCCTCAACTGTTACTAAAGACACGTGACAGCCATTGCAATTCGATTCATCATCTCAAAAAGTTTGGATGAATTGAATCAACCTCAAACAGGCTTATTCTGGTGAGTGGAAACTGCCAAACAGAAAGAATTTCAACACAAAACCACAATCCCCAAACATTAACACGGCATACCTATCAGTTAAGCAGAGAGTGTGCTTGTGCTTCCTGTATGCCACTGTCTTATCAGGGAAGAAGATGTTGATCTTATTGCAGCTACCTGCAGGTTAAGCAGCTGCTATAGTTCCACAGAAGGTAGCGGCTCCTGGTAGACTGAAGATCAGCAGGTGTTTTCGGTTCCCACTGTCTACCATCACTTTGTTGCAAAGCTAGAGAAACCCTGAGGATCCCAATTATTTAATTTTGAATATGAAAAAAGGATAATTCATTTATGTAATCAGTACATACTACTGTATAATAGACTTATGGTGTAACCAGTTTACATTAGCAATAGTTACAGAGCATGCATTCAGTGTCTTGATTATGTAATAGCCCCTCTTTGTGCAGGTCCTGCCTGGACAGTGAGATCTGGAAGCTGAATCACTTGTGGAACTAAAACGGTGCCTGACCTACTCCCCCTGGTGGCAAATGTAGTTTATAACAGACATTCTTCTATGTCTTTTATAGCAGAGAAGTGTTAGGGAATTTATTTATTTATTTACTGGTAATTCGGTCTATTGCACGTCCACAGCTATTTGCCAATCAGTTATTTGATGGGCAAGGTTCAGATCCCTTAGAATCTATGTGATTATAAAAGGTACTTATAACTTTATTAGTGGTGCTTAGATGTAGCTTTTTCCCTCTTCTGTGCTTCAGATAATCAGATGGTTCCCGTTGGCAAGTGGTGCAGCATTTGAAGAGGTCACAAACTGATTAATTTCCTGATGCGTGATCCCAGAATAAAGAAGCTTTGATAACAATGTATTTTTCTCCAAATTATTCACCGAAGATATTGCAAAAGAGCAGTTTTCAGTAACATGCAGTTACTTTGTGTTTAGATATAATGCATCACACACACACACACACACACACACACACACACACACACACACACACATATATATATATATATATATATATATATATATATATATATATATAGATAGATAGATAGACAGATACATACTGGGTGAATAAGGTCCAATGCATTGGAAACAACTGCTGCAGAGATAAATGCACACAAGGGGGTGCTCTATCCCACACAAATACAGTGCTTGCAAAAGAAAGACTTCTGCAGCAGTCAGCTGCTGTTGGTTTAGCCTGTAACTTCCCCACACTGTTCAGTAGCTCTGCCTGCCTTCTTTTAGGTTCTTATAAAATGTAAACACTCTGCCCCTTGTGTTTCTCTCAAATCTAAACAAGCTGTTGAAGAGAATTCTGAATGCCAATGTCTTTTTTACAACACTGCTGGCTAGGAAAGCCTCACAAAAACAAGTGTGTCACACGGCGCGCAGCCCGACCATATTAGGAGAAGGCAAAGAGATGTAGCCTGAATTGAATTGATTTCTGTCCTTGCAGTCCTGTTAAACAGAAAGCTGCTCTGGGTTATTTTTTATTATTATTATTAGCAAATACCTTACCAAGTTGTCATTGCTATTAGACAGCGTGGTTTCCTAATTGTATTGCTTTGGTAGCACAGAGCAGAATCCATGAATAACGGTGAGGATTGAAGACATGTGAATTTGATGGATATGTCATATCAATTGAAATGTCACCTTTGAGTGGCTTTAAATATCAAAAGACATGTGATAGAGAAGCATTTTTTTATCTGTGCACAAAGACACTGACTGCAAATACTGTACGAGTTTTATTGTTCTGCAGACCACCACGTTGAGTGACGTTATAGTCTCAGAGCTATGGGGGATTGGTTTCTATGGCCACGATTCATTTTTTAGATTTTTGTCTCCCTGGTTACCACGAGCCTCTAGGGATACACGTTAGTTATTCCTCTAATACTATATAGTGGGTGCGGTACTTCGTACGCTTCAGAACTCGAGGCAGTGCAGTGACAGAATGTGAGCTGAAGCAAAGTCAGATCAGGGAGGCACAGAGACGGGAGAGAGTCAGAGCTGTGCGCTGTGAGTGTGAACCTGCAACAGCACTACCATCAGAGACAAGTATAGCAAACTGAAATATCTGACAGAAGAGTACAAAACAAAAGGAATAAAAAAAAAAAAAAAAAAATCTAGTTATCTAAACTCGAATTCCAGAGAAATCCAAATATTCACTTCTTCTCCAAGCAAATATACCAAGAAAGGGACTGTTTGTTTGTTTGGAAACTAATTCGGGTTGCAGAAAACAAAACAAGAATACAAGTGCTGTAAACACGGGGTATTTGAATTCAAGGGAAAGACACCGAATCTTGACCGGAATTTGAAAAGTGTGCAGCGTTCTTCACACTTTTATAATTAACCTTACAAAGAAAACATTTTAATTCTGATTTTTAAGGGGATGACAGCGTCATTAAATTAAACATCCAACTTTAAAATACAGCCCCTCTGCAATGAACAACACCATGAATACCTCACACAGCGTGAACTACACCGCGACAAGCTGGAAACCAGAGTCGGTGATAATCCCCTTGGTGTTCTCGCTCATATTTTTGGTCGGGACGGTTGGAAACAGCCTTGTCCTGGCGGTGCTGTTCCGAAACGGGCAAATGAATAATAACACCACCAATCTGTTCATCCTGAACCTCGGGGTTGCCGACCTCTGCTTCATCATTTTCTGTGTCCCGTTCCAAGCCACCATCTACACCATGGACGAGTGGGTGTTCGGTCCATTTGTCTGCAAGGCGGTCCACTTCTTCATTTATCTGACCATGTACGCCAGCATCTTCACTCTGGCAACGGTCTCTCTAGACAGGTCAGTAGCCTACTTACCTGAGACATGCACTAAAGTCCCTGTGCTATTCTATTGATGATAACTTGTGCACTAAGCATATAGGCTTCTAGTAAAAGTTGTGGCTTAACTGTTGTTCCGCCAGGCAGGGATTTCTCACAAGGCGGAGTTGGGACGCCAACCCGGGACCTCACGCATTGAAGTATAAAAGACCGCTCATCTGTACCGCGGTATCTTTTATGCTTCTGTGCGGGAGATCCCTAGTTCGAGTCCAGCCTCCGCCTATGAGAACCCGCTGTCTCTGGAAACCGAGATCGTTACAATGTCTTAAAAGCCTGATAATATTTAACAAATTAGTATATGTTTGAGTATCCTTGGTACACCATCCCACCTCCTCAGAGTGGTGCAAGCAGGTTGTAATGACAAAATATTATATATTCATGTGAGCAAACAAGACTGTTCATGTGGTCAGCTACCTTTAAGTATGCAGGTAACTACAGACTCCAGTAATTCATATTTCACTGTAAAATTGAATAGGGATTCTGTCGACTATAATAATATTGACAAAACTGCCTGCCGATATTCTGACACAGAATACATTCTGTGAGACGGATTCCGTAAAATTAATTATACGTGAAAAACAAACAAAAAACAAGCAACTATACTGGAAATGTATTCATTGGTGTTCATTACAGATAGAAGATACATTTTTATAATTAGTTGATAGTTCCCGACTATTGATTATTTATGCATTGCATTACCTACCCAGTTTAGATTTTCGGAGTCTGATAATTAAATATAACCCCCTATACAGTTTCTAAAAAGTGTCTGTGTGTACAGTATTAGTTACTCACCTAACTCTAACACAACGGGTCAGCTGATCCAGTGCACTTGTATAAAAACTGTGCAATATGTGGTGGAATCATAAGTGGTGGAATCCTAATTGTCAGTCATGAAATGGCAACACATGCATAGTCAATGCAGAACTACTCTTACTAGCAATATCACTGTGCTCCTGTTTACAGTCTCAGTCAGAATTCATCATGCCCATCAAAACACCTGCAAACACTGCTGTCTCCTTAAAGTCACTCTAACTTTGAACCCAGTTTCCAATGGTTTTCATGACCGTTTAATAATACAGAGCTTCACATTCCTTTACTTTACCTTTCTCTCCTCCAGGTACCTGGCAATCCGTTATCCCCTTCGCTCGAGGGAACTCCGTACTCCCAAAAATGCGCTGACCTCCATCTGCTTCATCTGGGGTCTGTCCATCATCTTCTCTGGCCCCTATCTCACCTACTACAAGCAGATCGACATGAACGGGACGATCGCCTGCATCCCGGTCTGGAGAGTCCCGCAGCGCAAGATTATGGACATCTGCACGTTTGTCTTCGGGTACCTGATCCCCGTCCTTATCCTCAGCCTGACGTACGCCCGGACCATCCGCTACCTGTGGACTGCCGTGGACCCCCTAGAAAACATGTCTGAGTCCAAGAGGGCCAAGCGCAAGGTCACCAAGATGATCATCATCGTGACCGTCCTCTTCTGCCTCTGCTGGCTGCCCCACCACCTGGTCATACTCTGCCTTTGGTACGGCTACTTCCCTCTCAACCAGGTCACCTACGCCTTTCGCATCCTCTCCCACCTGGTCTCCTACACCAACTCCTGCCTGAATCCCATCGTCTATGCGCTGGTGTCCAAGCACTTTCGCAAGGGCTTCAAGAAGGTCTTCAGCTGCATCTTGCGCAAGAAGGTCAACAACAAGGTCCACGTGGTCCAGGTGGCCCACACGGTCAGCACGGTAGAAGCTGTCTCCACGGAGGTGTCCAACATCAACGAGGCCCAGCCTAGCAGCTCCGACTGCAGCCAGAGTAATGGGAGGCAGTGGGGTGGAGGGGAACAAACCAACCATCACGACAAGTCCCCAAACACCTTCATCACCTTCAATGTGACGTAGGCTACTCTGTCCCGACTCCCTGCCTTTAAGCAGGCATTGATGAGCTTGCCTTTTTGGGTGCAGAGAAGTGGCTGAACCGCACCATGCCCTGGTCTGGTTTCATTATTCTAGTTTTATCAGCGAGTGTATTCAGACTAGCCGAGATGATTAATGTCTTTTCAAGTAGTGCTTAGACCCAGTTTCACAGCAGGATGGTGTCATTTAAACTTGCCAATGCACAGTAAAGTGTGCTGTTCAAAAGCCATACTTATAAAAGTTTACTTGGTTAAAGTAAAGCAAAGTGTAATAATGCATTGTAAAGCATAGGTGATCATTGTAAATCCCAAAGAGGTGTGGTAAATCATTATAAACTATGGTACATTCATAGTATAACCATGAGTAAACATGAGGAAACTGACAAATTACTGTGCAAATTTACTCTGGTAAACTTTTATAAGACTATGTCATTACCTTCTGTCCAGTATAGATCAATTATAATTTACAATTATTTTAGAAAAGTAAAGACAAATAAAAAAAAACAAAAAAAAAAACCTGAAAAACAAAAAACAAACATCTTGTAATAATGTGAATTCTCTCATAGCCCATATATTGTAAATACTTAAAACAAGATAGCTTGAGAATTAATTTCTTCAGTAATTGTATTTTAAAGGGAAGTTTAATGTAACACTGCATTATTTACAGTATTTGGCCAGAAGGTGGTGTCAAGCCTTAGGCAAAACTATTCATTCGATAACCATGAACATTTAAAGGGGGAGCCATTTTAGCCTCACAGCATCCTTCAGACTTTGCGTGTGGTTTCCAAAGTGGTGTTATGTGAACATGATGTAGGTATGTGAGCATGGTATGCTAACATGGTGTGTATGTGTGTGTGTGTGTGTGTATATATATATATATATATATATATATATATATATATATATATATGAATAAATGTATATTTATATATTAAAATTAATAAATACGGTATATTTAAAAAAAAAAAAAAAAAAAAAAGCAATGTTTGGCTGTACTGTGTTGTTGCTGTTTAAGCAAATGCTAGCACTGGCTTCCAGTCAAATTCAGCATGGATTTTAAGATGTTGCTTTTAACTAATAAGGCATTAAATGGCCTTCAGCAGTGATCCTTTAATATTCCTAGATGTCCACTAAGATCATAGAATGCCACAGGTGGTAGAGCATTCAGTGTTAGGGCCCCCAAACCATGGAATGATCTGCGTAGCTCTGTAAGGGAAGCACCAACAGTCACTGCTTTTAAAACAAGATTAAAAACAAGATTATAATGTAGAGCTTTTATGCTAAGACGATGTGTCTTTTATTCTCTGCCTTGTTTTACTGTTCTGTGTGTTTCTTTTGTTTTTCTTGCTTTTCTTGCATTTGTTATTAATATTTGTCAATGTTTTTATTCATGTGAAGCGCTTCACGGCAATTTTTATTGTGAAAGCCTCTATATTATAAATAAAGATTATTATTATTATTATTATTATTACAGATCCTGCTGTCTCACAATGCATCCCCTGAAATGTGTAATCTTGATGTTCAGATAGTGGTAGCACTTCTCTCCTTATCATTCCTGCCACTCACATTGGAAAAGGGTGCGTTTTTGGGGTTTGGCTCCGATCCCAATTCTGATTTCTTTTTCAGTTTAAAGAAAGCAGGATCACACTGTGGGCTAGATTCTCAAAAGCTATTTACTCCAAATTGTTATTATCACATTGTCGTCTGAAACACTCATACAATATTGTTACCAAACCATACAATAATAACCCTGCCGTTTCAGAATGGCAACTGAAAAACAAAAAAGAAAATTAATGCTAATCAACCCTAAAACATAACACTGCAGAGCTCTCTCGGAGCATTCCTATTGTATGTAGTGATGCTAAAAGGGTATGGATTCAAACAGAACCTCCCCTTACACTCAAACCCCTTCTAGGGTGCGACAGTGGCCGCAGTCTGATGATCGCTTGGGGTCTCAAATGGAGCTTGACATCAAATGAACTTGAAGTCAAAGGTTTTGCTTGCTTCTCCAGTCATTATTTTCACAAGTGAGGCTCAATTTTACTCTCAGCAAGCCGACTCCAGCCATAATATTCAGTAGAGATTTAATGAATTCTCAATACACCCAAAACGTCTCGACTCCAGTAGTTATAAAAGCAGAGAAGCAGTTCTTGGGGTGGGGGTAGGGTCTGTAGGAGGAATTCAACAGGGTGATGGAGAAAGCAGGTAATGGCAGAGAGGACAAGACTGTCTATGGCCTTGCTCCAAATCCTGCCAAACTGAATCGTTCTCCAGAGAGAGAGAGAGAGAGAGAGAGAGAGAGAGAGAGAGAGAGAGAGAGAGAGAGAGAGAGAGACTTCTTTAAATGAGGATATCAGAATTGATGAAGGATTGATGCTGAATACTGCTGTTAAATACATTCCTGTATTAGGACATGGTTTCAAGCATTTCTCCAACAGGGATAAAACTTTTGAGTAATAATAATGCTGAGCCATTCCCCTACAGAACTACCATTCTAAGTTTTAGTTGATATTTTATTGACTACTCTCTGTCATTTTATATAAAACTAGTGCATGAAATGATCGACTGACTATACAATACATACAAAACCAATGTAGAATACAGTATTTTCTTTTCTGAATGGGTTAAAATGTGTGTGTGTGTGTGTGTGTGTGTGTGTGTGTGTGTGTGTGTGTGTGATGTCTCAGAAAGCTTCTAGAATGCTGCTTTTTGTGTGCATCTGGTGCTGAGCATTTCAATGATTTGCATTAATCACAATGGAACAACTTTAGCATTAATAGAAAGCAGAAAAAATTGGGACTGAAAGCAGACTGCATCCATTTCCGTCATCAGTTACTACTATTATTGTTTTGGGATAAAAAAAGGAATTGGTTGTTAAAAATGTGGTGCTGGGGTTGGCTTGATCCCCTACTGCTCCAGACATGCATGGCTCCACAAAGCAGTAAACAGTTACAGTGAACTGAATTAAAAGGAATGGATCTGGCAGAAGCATTTGTCTGAGCCTGCAATAATTCTAACAGCTCTAATAACAACCAAGCACTTGTTTTAATAAAGGTTCACAGGCGAATAATCATTCCTCTTACAAAAATAAGCCAGTGACTACAGGACACACACACACACACACACACACACACACAAGACAGTTATCTCAGACCAGAACAAAATGTACTTATACAATTGCAATGTGATGTTTTGTTTTTGTTTTGTTTTTTTCAAAATGATCACAGGATTTGCTTGAAATCACTAGCTGATCCTTATTTAATACATTTAATAACAAATATGTTGACTAAAAGTATTTCTCAATATCTTGAATCTCTAATGTAGGAAATGGAAGTATTTGAAACTGCAAAACATTCTATGCCTACGGTAATCATGGAGAATAACACAGAAGGGAGAGATAAAAAGTAATGTGTCTAATTATATTCAAGTATCCCTGTGTGAAAAGCAAAAAAAAAGAGATCAGAACACGATTTAAGGTATTTTTTTTTGTATACAGCAACGGTGTATAACAACCTAGATTTGTTTTTATATGCAGTGAACTCAGAGGTAAACATTTCAAATTCTTAAATAAACAAGAATTCAGAAAGTTTATCTCCTTGTACACTACACCTACCGACAAATTACACTGCATCTTATATACACGTTAAGTGCCACCGCTTAGAGCTATTATGCTGTGGATTTTTCTTTTTAAGGACTTGGAAAAAGTAATTGCTGCTTCTACCCATTCACAGCACGGACAGCTTTCACACTGCGTTATGAATGGGAGTCTTTGGGCCATATTTGGAAACAACACTTGAGTGGTCATGATCACTTAAGTGTGCATTGTTTTTTCAAGATGAGAAAGCACACTTAAGTGAGCATTAACACTCAGAAGTCTGTATGGTGTTATCCCAGTGAAAGCAAAGAGCACAGGTACAATCTTGATATACCTGCACCACTTGTCTTATTAACACATCATAGTAAGTGTGCACTGGATCCGTTTGTAAGAAGACAGAAGTGCTATTAAGAAATTAGGACTGATTTTCATCCATTTTTGATGCAATGAGAAAGTAAGCAGAAAAATCATGCATATCACAATGGAAATCAACACTACAAAAGGCTAAACAATTTTGCTGCTTGCAATTGGTAGGAAAGTCCAGACAGCCTCGTTGTGTTTTGTGAAGTAATATTCCTTCTTTCAGTGGCATTAGTACATTGCTCTGGTGAATATTGGAACAGCTATCTGAAAATGACTCTCATTTGCAACCTTTCTGGTCAGATTACTGACAGCTGGCAGAATGGTTTATGACAGGGTTTTTTTTCCCCCCCATCAAGTAATAAAATAAATATATATTTCTAGAATAGTTAAAACATCAAATGAAACAAACAATGTCATAACAAGTGTTCTAACTCATACTGATCGTTCTTTCATGAAGCTATTGTTGCTGCATTCTGATGTTTTGAGACAGGGGTTTTGATGGAACACAGAGCCACTATTAAGTTTTCAATATCGATACATTAATGAAACATGTCTAACACTTATCTGTTTGGTAATTGTTTTTATCTGGAGGAAGTATATGGGTGTGTTCTTGTTTCCATGGGGATTGCCTTGAACTAGATGGTGCATATATGCAATTAGAGTCTGTTCTGGTGAAAGCAATGCTAAATAAAGAAGCACAGGAATAGTGTTGGAATAAATCCTAGTGGAATATTAAATTTCCTACATTTCCCTGGACAATGGACTGTAAAATTGAGGTAGTTTATTGTAAAACAAAACATCTCTTATAAAAGTTTACTGTAGTAAAAGCATAGCAAAGTGCAATAGAGAAAGTATGTTAAAGCATGGGTAAGGGTGACATACTGTGTTCTATGGTAAGAACAACCCAGCATTTGCTCTCCTTCTTCACTGGGTCAGTTATCTGAATGGATTTATAAAAATGCGATGTTGGCGGTACAGTTCCATGGTTTGAGTTCTACAGCCTAAATCAGGTCAGTACACCCTGCCCAGAAACCCGTAATACATTTTATTAATGTCAGAATGACATTCAGCTTTACAAATTGATCTCTCAGTCCATCTATTTCTTTGCATTTGTTGTTGGGCAGAATATCACCTGAGTCTTAATTTTTCTGGAGATGCAAAGAGATCAGAGGAACAGTCTCATGAATATCAAACAGATCTGTTATTTTCCATGTTGATCACAACAAAAAAAATGACATTGTTTTAGAATCTCTGAATTCTTTTTATGAAACTTTGATATACATCATAATGTTTGTAAGTAGTATCTCAGGTAAAATACATGTTTTAAAAAAAAAACCTGCCAAACTACAGAGGTTCTAACCCATGGATTGGTACTAGGTTAACGGTTGGAACCTTTGTCAGCCAATCAGAGACCAGAATTTTTTTAAGGCAGGCTTGTAATGAGGAAGTGGAAGTGTCAGCTCCTGTGCGGTGATTACACTCCCCAAATCAAAGGAGAGGCATGTGTCAGGAAGTGGGAAGCAGATTGCACATAATAAGATGATTCCTGAAAGCAGGGATCATTCTCCTTATTTCCTGACTTGAATGCAGTTATGCACGGTGAAGAACTCTACTAAATAATTCTAAAACAAGCAGATCAGTGAGTATTTGACCCAGATGTGCATTTCTGTTTCATTATTGTGCTTCAACAAAGTGCCAATGACATGGTGTTCCTTAATGAGATTCTTTTCTTTTTTTTTAAAAAAAAAAAAGCTCACTATAGAACTATAAAATTCAACAGAATGCCTTTCAGTCTTTGGCAAACCCTTGCTTTTATCATTTCACTATTTCTGCAGTCTGTGTTCCGACATACCTATTGCTGTCCAAGGTTCTGACTTTGTACCCGGACGTTCTGCATTCTGCTGGGGATTCCGAAGGAAGCACATCAGCTCTGGCACTCCCATGGGTTTTGGAAGCAAAACCAGCAGTGATTGATTCTTCTCATGCAGCAGTGGACCCTATCAGCCAGACACCTTGTGAGCTCAGGTGGACAGCTACAGGGCTGACCTTTGTTCTCCAGAGACCAGTAAATGGCTGACATCTGTTGGGTCTAAAAGATGAAACTGGCTTGGCTGTGGGATCGGAAGATGCCCACTGAACTTTTACTGGAGCTGTGCAGGGAATTGCTGTGTTGAGGGGAAAAATAAATTCATTTGGACATTGTAAATTGATAATTTAGCTCTATTTGTTATAGTACAATTGATCGCTTAAAAAAAAAAAAAAATGGGGCTGCTGCTTTTTTCTCTAGACGGTTTTCATCCTTTTAACAATTTGTCATTGTTTATGTGGGAATCAAAAACTGCATTGTGAAAGCTTGCCTCAATAGTTGTCTGATTGATTGATTCACTGTAGTTCTTGTTGAAGTTTGAAGGCCTACTGTTGGTTTTATAAGAAGTTGTTATTAACAAGAGTTAATCAGAAATGGTTTTATTCTGATGCCCTTGTTTACAGGAAAAAAGTAATATTGAGCAACAAGGTTTTATAACAGAATACAGAAAATCCATTTCCAATAGCCTACTGTATCAACCAGGGATAAAAGCAGCATACACATATTGTACAATATGAAAAAGCTTTGGGAGGTCTTTGAACTTTTAATGCATTTTTGATTGTTGCCTGCTGTTGTAGGCCATTGTTCATGAATTGAGGAACCTGATTCATATCAGCCAGTAAAATCTATATTTTACATTACAGTTCCATTCTTCATGAAAGACTGTAGCACTTGTTGTCGTTATAGCAGGATAGTGGAAAAACATCAAGGAATAAAAAAGACCACAGAGCTCCACAAGCTCTAGCTTTTTGCATTCCACTCCAAAACTTTGACTATTTTTCCAAGCAGCCCCTTGTCGTTAAAAGCACAGGCACTCTTCCTTCACTTTGTCTCTGGGAAGAGGTTTGTCTTCTGTTTCTCTGTATGTGTTGGGTTGATCCTTTGTTTTTCACAAACCTAGGATGTGGGCTGCACAACTCTTGAGTCTCTACCCAGGCTTCTAAACCCCTTTAGTGGAAGAAGAGACACTTACTATAGCTATTCATAGTCGATTTGAATGTAAATAAGTCTAATACAAAGAGTATGCATGGTTTATTTTTTGAAAGGAGGTTTGTAGCCTTGAAACACAGTATACCTTTTCTCCTGTTATATTGTTTATTCATTTATTATAGAATTATACTATTACTTATTATACAGTAATTATAACAATGTTCAATAATTATGAGTTCCGTGGAGTTATGTTTTTGAAATTGATGAAAACATTTGCTTTTATAGTTTCACAGCGATTTTAATGGAGATGGACCCAAGTCACCAAGCTTTGAAAATCAGGTCCAAGTATTTTGTATTGCATCTAGGCTAAGGCTAAATAAAATGAAATTATACAAATTAATTTTGCAATTACTTTTTAGAATAACTATCATTGCCTGTTCACTGTTTCGTTAATTAATATTTACAGAAAAGGCAAACCAACCCTTTTATGTGTAGGGCAGTTTTAAACTCACTTATAAGATGCAATCATGTCCCAAATGTAGACTGCTCACATTGAGGTTATTTAGTATTGGATAACATTGTATTTTGGGCTAAATGAAGCTTTGGTCAACAGTCTTCAGAATGGTCACATACTGAAAGGGCATGGTGGCTTCTACACCTGTAAGTGGGCATACTGTTGACGAATGAAAGACTAAAACAAAAGTCCAAACTCTTTTCTAAACGAAAGAAGACTCATTTTAAAATGATGTAAACCAACCGAATTATCTAGCATGTTTTTGAGTTTGGCAGGCAGACAATCCACTAAGCTCTTTGTAGCAGTACTTCAAGTGACTCTAACAGACAGTGACACTGACAGACCTTTCATTTGCAGTACACTTCTCCTTTAATGTCTGCCAGCTTTGATCAAAATGGGACCATCGCAACAAGGTGTAATCAGTAACTAGGATAGTTGTGAGATATTTATTTTAATAATTGTGATTTCAAGGCATCCTCTGAGCTCTTGTATGGAAACAAAACAAGACAAATGCTGTTTATGAAGGTGCATCTCCTTCCTGTTCCCAAGGTTTGCTGCAATGTACAATAATGTCAACCTTGTCTTTTCCTTACTGGTATTATTTTAGTAGTCTATATATATATCTATATGTGTGTGTGTAAGAGAGAGAGAGAGAGAGATAAAGAGAGACAGAATACAAGGTAGGATTTATTCTATATTATAGCCCCCCTTTATCTATCTATCTATCTATCTATCTATCTATCTATCAATAGATAGATATAGATAGATAGATAGATAGATAGATAGATAGATAGATAGATAGATAGATAGATAGATAGGTGAATATGCATTGGGCCAACGTAAGGACATAATATTTTATACATACTAAGTTTATACAGTGTGAATGAGAGATGGTAGACGTAAACTTCAGTACCCAAACCTAGGCAGATTAAAATGATTCAAAAGCAGATTTCTTATGAAGAACTTACTCGATTTCACTTGTATAGGGTCAAGCTGAAACATAAGTTTCCACAGAAAAGAGCACAGCCTCTGAGTTGGTTAGACTTTTTTTTTTTTTAAGAACTCTGTGACAATCTGAAAGTGTTTGTAAGTAACTGTATAGTAACTCTCATCTACACACAGGACCACACTACAGTAAGCATTTCAGATTTTTGCAATACATTTTTTTAATGGCAAGTGTAGTAGTTCATGATACAGAAGGTCCAACTTGGCTAAACTCCACTGTGTGCGAATCAGCTTGATTTCCTGTCACAAAGGTCTTTACACCCTAGAGGACAGAAGCAGGAATCACCTCCCCAAAAACTGGATCCAATTTCATCTAGCAGAAACGCATACAAGACTACTGCTCCATAAGGGCAGCTATCAGACTCCCTAACACATTTTATAGTGGACCTTAGCCCTGCTGTGTTTTGGCCACTCAGGCCTACTGTCCCCTTAGCCCTACTGTGTTTTGGCCACTCATCTAACTCTGCTAAGTGTATTTGCACTACTGTAAATCAAGACAGCAAGTCAAGACAGCACACATCACAAGCAAGGCAGTAAAATATTGTTGAAGTTCAACAGCCATGAGGAAATATTTCCCTCAAGCTAGTAAACCAGAATTTGGTCCCATACAAAGAAAATTAGTGGGAGCTGGAACGCAGCCTGAAAGGTTTATGAATTAAGATAAATATGGAATTAACTACTTTGTTACGCTGTAAGAATGAGACCAGATCACGTTTCAAATTTTAACAATGTTTACCATTTATTAGCTCCAAATAGTTAGTTCCACATTACATTTTACATTGAATGTTACTTTTTAGATACAGTATGTGTCACTAGGTCATTTGCCATTGATCAGATAACCGGTGGAGAGACCTCAGATGCTACATCGATGTTCCGCAATGATTCTGGAGGCATTGTGTATGCCTGGTATTTATACTAGAGTAGGCTCAGAAACTATGTGACTACAGTTGTTACCTCACTAATTATAATATAAATGGGTTATTCAGCTGTTGCACCATTATAGTGCAACCAACCACTAACTACTCTCTTGTACAAAGAGCTGACTACTTTCAAAGGTTTTCCAGAATTATCTGCCAATTGCTTAAATGTGTTTATGTTGGATACAGTAAACTGGCAATGAACCTGATTACTACAATGCTACAAATATTAAACAAAATGACAATTTGTTTCAATCTTCTACTGTATTTTCCAGATTGACCACTTTAGTTTAATTTTAGCTGCTCAATATCTTACAAGTTATCTGTTGTCTTAAATGGGCTTTGATCCGTCTAGTCAGACACTGTTTTAAAACACCTTGCATTGTGAACAGTATTAATGAATACCAGTAAAATAGCATAGAAAACTTCCCTTAACTACTGTACCAGCGGACTAGACTTACTGATAGAGGTTGTGTCATCAGGAATAATGAGTTTCAAAGTGTCAAGAAAACATGAAAAAAACTTGATTAACTTCAAAGTTGACATGGTTTAGGGTTAAACGCCGCTAATTAAGCACTAATGGGTGGGCAGTGTGATAGAAGCCTAATGTACTCACCTGGAATGTTTCATCTATTGTTAACTGAACAGAACTCAAATTCCAATGCAAAGGATGCCTGCCTCAGTTCATATTGAACCTTGAATCCATAGTAAAACCTAGTCAAGCACTGCAGAAACTCGATGGAGTGCTAAACCGTTTTATTAATTTATCACTAAACACTGAGCAAGCAGCGACCCTGTACATAACTCACTCAGAACAGGTGAAGCCTAGTCAAAATGGCTGTGCTACAAAGCTTTTTAACAATCCAGCAATGGATTTCAAGCCCAAAGCTGACAGCAGTAGTTATGTTAACTCCTGCTGTCTGCTTTGATTCCCCAAATGGTTACACACGTTATCATTACATCCCTTCCTGAAAGCTGCAGAATTTTACATTTTATTACATTTCTTTGAATTCTAGAAATACATAAAACATTTTAACATTTCCTGGAACAGTGAGAATGTGTCTCTTCTGGGACTGATTACAATAATTATCTTGGGTTCACATAGCTATGGTTTTGAGCTGCTTTTATAAATATGGTTACTTGTAACAGTTGGGAAAATATTGAAGCTTTAAAAAACATACATATATATATATATATATATATATATATATATATATATATATATTATATATATATATATATATATATATAATATATATATATATATATATATATATATATATATAAGATAATGTGCGGTTAAGCTGCCACAAATTATTATTATTAATTTTTTTTTAGTATTTCATGTGAAAAAAAAGCATGCCTTTTTTAGGGTTCTGCCAATTAATTGGTCTGATTACATCATGCATTATATATAGATAGCAATGGTATTGTTAGTTATAATGATTCTCGCAGCTAAACCTAGAGCTACCAAAGCATATAGCTTCTGGCACAAGAAGCACTTGACTTTTTATTTTATTATTTCAGTCCCCAGCTGCTGAATATGCAAAGGTAGCCTAGACATCAGGAGATGTCACACTGACAATGTCATACGGCACTCACACTGTAACATCTTCATTTCCAATGCTTGGCATATCTGATGACTACTGATCTACTTGGGGATGAGCAAATTACATTGTTCATAATGTGCTCTTGTGCTTTTACTACTCTATGACCAATTGAACAAGCATTTGACACTTTGATTTACCATTTGAAATTACACATTGTTAGGATTAGAAGGTAAGATAAAATAAAGGGACAGATTCTCAGAGCTATTTACTTCAGAACTTCATTACTGCATTTTTTTTTTTTCTGGAAGGAGAAAAACACCAAATACAATTTAAAACAAACAACTTAATGTCTATTTTCAAGACCCCTTATATACAAAAAAATAAAATCTGGATTTTTTAAATTATTTTTGGGAAATTGTCATTAGCACTCATTAAACTGTTAAAATGAACGAGACAACTTTAACTGAACTTCATTCAAGCCCCTGATTTAAAAGTCTTTGTTGTTTATTTCCGGTTTGGTAACTTTATTGGGTGCATTTCTCCTTTCTGAAAAAATTGTGCTAAACAGCTTTGAGAATTGAGCCCTCTGTGAGCTTCAGGTTCATGCACATTACTATTAATTACACTTGCAGAGATTTCTTTTTAAATTGAGTGTTATATTATAAAATCAACATTTATTCCATGACATTTCTTCAATATAAAAGACACAATTATTGTCAAATACAAAAAGAGAACACAGTACTCTTTTTCATGACTCCCTCTCCCCCCAAGAACATGCATAAAAATGATGACACCCAACACCCTTTATTTTCAGAATGGAATTACTCATCATAGTTAGGGAAAATAGACTCTTTATTCGGGTGCAACAAGGCAGAGCATCTTAGCCACACTACAAAAGAGCAGAGCTCGTCTGCATTCATGGTTTAGGATCTTTTAAACTCACCTCACCGACAAGTAAAGCAATGTTTGTTCTCCATTAAATAATTCGTTGTATTTTCATTTAATGGTAAGCGGTACTGTGTTACTATTTGCTATTCAAACTCTCTGAGATTGATAGACCTTAGACCTTAGAAAAATAATCGGAGATCCATTGACTTTCTACATAGACTCTCCCTTGAAATGTGTGTTGTGAGGCGAGAGTGTATTAAATGGAATGTCCAGACAGTAATTTATGTGTACAGAAATAAAATAATTTATTTTTATTTTCTATACACAACAAAAGGATTAAATAACAAACGAAAAACAAAATGGTGTGAGGGAAGGAGTGCAGGGGTGGAATCCAAAACAAACTGTGATGACTCGTCTTTAATTTGTCTTCGTGGTGACCATACATAAACAAAAAAAAGACAAAAGAAATGTTAGTGTTTCAAAAATCCCGCTGCACAAAACCAGACTCTCCCTCCACCCGTTACTCCTCCTACTTTACTTTCGGACCAACCCCGAACACAGTAGTACGTTCCCTTTAGTATGTAATGTCCCGCCTCTGTAGTCAGTGGAACACCAATCCCCAACCGACACGTGTCCTTATCCTTCACTTGACTCCAGTGGCTGGAATTTACATACTCGTACTTCCGCCCCTCACCAAGGTGCCGCCCCTCAAAAAGATGACTTTTGCCATGGTCACGAGATCTTGGTAAGGGAAGTCCCGAGTTGGTTTGATGCCACCTACTGTCGGGAGGCTGAATCACAGACCGAAACCCCTTTGACTCATCACATATCCCACCCCTCAGAGTGGAGCCGAAGGAACACTCGGAAACCTCTAACCCTTCCCTTTTACCTCCCTCCCGGGAAAAAAAATCAGCATTTTGATGTAACTTACCCGCACGATACCTTATTTGAAAGGCGAAGGGTTGGAGCGCCAGGTACCACCGCGTAATCCTAGCGTTTGAATCCTTCATCGTGTCTAACCACTTTAAAGAAGCGTGATCTGTGATGAGTACAAAGGGTCGTCCCAGAAGATAGTATTTTAAAGATTCCACTGCCCATTTCACTGCCAGGCATTCTTTCTCCACTACCGAATACCTCTGTTCTCTGGGCAGTAACTTCCGACTGATGTATAGTATCGGGTGTTCTATACCATCTCTCTCCTGGGACAGAACCGCCCCCAGACCAGTCTGCGATGCATCTGTCTGCAGGACGAACTCTCGGCTGAAATCCGGGCTTATTAATGCTGGGGCCTGACTCAAATTAGTTTTAATAGATTCAAAGGCTGTCTGACACTCTGCACTCCACTTAATTTTATTTGGAGCGTTCTTTTTAGTGAGATCAGTGAGAGGGGCGGCTATAGTGGAAAAGTGTGGAATAAAGCGGCGGTAATAACCAGCCAACCCTAACAGTGATCTCACCTGGGTTTTCGTGGTAGGTACCGGTGAATCCAACAAAGCCTGGACTTTTGAAACCAACGGTTTCACTCTACCCTTACCCATTATGAAACCTAAATATTTAGTTTCTTCTTTTCCAATAGCGCACTTTGCCATGTTCGCTGTGAGCCCCGCCCTCCTCAGAGACTGTAAGACGGCTTCTAATCTAGTCAAATGTTCTCTCCAGGAAGAACTATAAATGACTACATCATCGATATACGCAGCTGCATACTCTCGATGAGGTTGTAAAACCCTGTCCATTAGTCTCTGAAAAGTAGCAGGCGCTCCATGAAGTCCGAACGGCATAGTACAAAATTGAAAAAGACCCTCTGGGGTTGAAAATGCCGTTTTCTCACGAGAGGCTTTCGTTAATGGAATTTGCCAATATCCTTTCGTCAGATCCAGAGTTGAAATAAACCGAGCTTGCCCCAGTTTGTCTAAGAGTTCATCTACTCGAGGCATGGGATATGCATCAAACTTGGAGATAGCATTCACCCTCCTAAAATCGATACATAATCGTAGTGACCCATCTGGCTTGTCTATTGGTACTATTGGGCTACACCACTCACTTCGGGAAGGTTCAATTACCCCAAGTTTCAACATACACTCCACCTCCCTTCGAACAGAATCTCTCCGACTCTCTGGAATGCGATACGGTCTCTGTCTAACTCTTAGACCTGGCGGAGTGATAATAGCATGTTCGATCAAATGCGTTCTTCCAGGCACGTTAGAAAACACATCACTGAACATTTTAATTAGATTGCTTACCTCTTCACGCTGATCAGGAGTTAATTGTTCCCCCATCGGGACCTCAATTGCTGACTCTGACTCAATTGAGGGTCCAAAATCCTCTCCCTCCTGTACAGGAGATATAAAATGGACTTCCCGTTCTTTCCACGGTTTCAGGAGATTAACATGATAAATTTGACTTTCTTTCCGACGCCCAGGCTGTCGGATCTCATAATTGACTTTACCAATTGCTCGAATAACCTGAAAGGGACCCTGCCATTTAGCAAACAACTTAGATTCCGATGAGGGCAACAATAACAACACTTTGTCTCCAGGTCGAAAGTTCCGAATTCTTGCATTTTTATTGTAGCTTTGTTGCTGCTTCTGCTGTGCCGCTTTGAGATTGTCATGTGCCAATCGACCGACTAATTCTAAGCGATCGCGTAACTGCAACACGTATTTTACTACATTTTTAGACTCCTTTGACTGTTCTTCCCAGCCTTCTCTTATGAGATCCAAGATACCCCGCGGCTGCCGACCGTACAAGAGCTCAAACGGGGAAAACCCCGTTGAGGATTGTGGTACCTCGCGAACTGCAAAGAGCAAGTAGGGAAGCAGTTTAGCCCAATTGCGTTTTTCTTGATCTACAAAGCGGCGCAACATATTTTTCAAAGTCTGATTAAATCGTTCAACAAGCCCATCCGTTTGAGGATGAAAAACTGAGGTTCTAATTGAACGAATTTTCAATAATTTATATAGTTGCTGAATACAGTCTGACATAAAATTAGTGCCCTGATCAGTGAGAATTTCTTTCGGGATTCCCACCCTAGAGAATATTTTTACCAATTCATTCGCTACAGCTATTGCATTCATAGAGCGTAAGGGAACAGCTTCTGGATATCTCGTTGCGTAGTCCACTACTACTAAAATATACCGATATCCTGACTCTGTTCCCTCCAGAGGGCCTACTAAATCTACACCAATCCTTTCAAACGGTACCCCAATAATTGGAAGTGGAACCAGAGGTGCGGGGCGAACTGACTTAGGGGCAGCTAATTGACATTCAGGACACTCCGATACATACTTCCGCACAAGACCATAAACCCCAGGCCAAAAAAACCGGGCCAGAATTCGTTCCTGAGTCTTTTCAGTTCCCAAATGACCTGAAAATGGAATGTCATGCGCCAATCTCATGATTTCTGACTGAAAAGGCCTAGGAACCAATAACTGTTTTACGAGCTGTCCCGTCCCGGGAGCCCGGGTTATTCTATATAATAAGTGCCCAGATACAGAAAAATGCGGAAATACCACCGGTTGTCCTTCCTGCATATCCTTCCCCTCGATATATCTAACCCGTTTCCAAGCATACTGTAACGTGGGATCATTTTGTTGTTCATATCCCAAGTCAATATCTCGGTCCCAATGGTTAGGTACACAGAGAGGAGTGTCTTTTATTACATGACCTTCCACCTCAGTAACCTCGCAGCCCCGGTTACACTGAATACCTACTCCCTTTCCTTGCCGTTTCAGCGATTGGTTTACTTTTGTGTCAGACCCCTCCCCTTGTCGTCTCAGAGTTCCCTCATATTTTTCCACCCGACGCTCTCTTTTTGTTTTTCTTGGGCGGATTTTAGGGTTAAACAGGTCGGATTGCAACGGAAAAATCTCGCCAATTGTTTTCTCCTGTTGCTTTAATTGTCCCCTGGTAGAAACTAAGACCATTTCCCGACCTAAAATACGATCAAAAAACGGCCAGTCTCTTCCCAGGAGAACAGGGTATGGTAAACATTGCGCTACAGCCACTTTAACGCAAGCTGAATAATCACCTACAATAAGTCTAACTTTAGTGGTGGGATAAACCCGAGTTTCTCCATGAATACAGGAGATAGCCACTTTACCCTGTGGCTCCCAGGCTACCCCATCCAAGAGAGCTTGCCGAATCAATGTTTGTGCACACCCAGAGTCCGCAAATGCGTAAGTACTCTTTCCCCCGACCTGTACTCTTAACTGATAAGGGCCCTCCCGACATTCCCCAGTGTTCCTACCTGTTACTGCTGACCAGGATCTTGTCGCCAGGTCCACCTTTATTACTGGACAATTCCTGGCAATGTGTCCAGGCTCATTACATTGGTAGCACACTTGGTTAGGAGGCATCAACGGAGTTAATCTGTCCTGCGAGTCCGCGACCGGCAGGTTAGGGGGATTCTCTCTCGCCCAGGATGGGGCTAACCTCGACCTCCATGGTCTGAAGGTCCGGTTACCCCCTCTGGGCTTCATTGGTTGGTTGGTCCGAGTTAGTTTAGGGGCAGGAGTGGGGTCTGACCCGGCACCTTCGTTTGCGTCTTCGTAGGCCTCCGCCAGGAGGAGGGCATCCTCGAGAGTGGTAGGTCTATTCCTCTTAATCCACTCTCGATTCCCTGGCGGTAGTATAGACGCAAACTGTTCTATAACTATTTTCTGCACCAGTTCTTGGGGTGTATGTTCTTCTGGCCGCAGCCACCGGGTGCACTGATCTAAAAGATATTGTCCCGCAACCCGGGGCCGCATCCCCTTGGACAGCTGGTATTCCCGAAAACGGCGCCGGTATGTTTCCTCCGTGATCCCGAGGCGTGAGAGAATGGCTTCTTTAACTTTAACATAGTCCCCTGCATTCGTGGCCGTCAGGGCTCGATATGCTGCCTGAGCTTCCCCTGTCAGGCAGGGTGCCAATTTCATGGCCCAGTGTTCCCTAGGCCACTCTGCAGCCTCTGCCACTCTCTCAAAAGTAATCAAGAAAGCCTCGGGATCATCTTCCGAGGTCATCTTCTGAAGATTAGGCTGAGCTGCAAACATCCGGGCAACCGCTCTCTCTGATGTTGATATTGATAGTTTTTCCACCAGCTGTCCAAAGAACTGGGCGAGCTGTTCCAGGTGCCGTGTCTCTCTCTCCTCTCGCTTCTCCTCCTGCTCCCTAAACATTGTCAAAACTGTAGCTGGATCCATTTTCACTTCTGACACCACGTGTGAGGCGAGAGTGTATTAAATGGAATGTCCAGACAGTAATTTATGTGTACAGAAATAAAATAATTTATTTTTATTTTCTATACACAACAAAAGGATTAAATAACAAACGAAAAACAAAATGGTGTGAGGGAAGGAGTGCAGGGGTGGAATCCAAAACAAACTGTGATGACTCGTCTTTAATTTGTCTTCGTGGTGACCATACATAAACAAAAAAAACAAAAGAAATGTTAGTGTTTCAAAAATCCCGCTGCACAAAACCAGACTCTCCCTCCACCCGTTACTCCTCCTACTTTACTTTCGGACCAACCCCGAACACAGTAGTACGTTCCCTTTAGTATGTAATGTCCCGCCTCTGTAGTCAGTGGAACACCAATCCCCAACCGACACGTGTCCTTATCCTTCACTTGACTCCAGTGGCTGGAATTTACATACTCGTACTTCCGCCCCTCACCAAGGTGCCGCCCCTCAAAAGATGACTTTTGCCATGGTCACGAGATCTTGGTAAGGGAAGTCCCGAGTTGGTTTGATGCCACCTACTGTCGGGAGGCTGAATCACAGACCGAAACCCCTTTGACTCATCACAGTAACATGATTATTCTTTTTCATTGTATGTAGAATATCATGAACTTTGATAAAAGTGGCATCTCTGGTGGCTGTAGTACTATTGTAGTTAAGCAGGTGAATATTTTGCGCTTTCGTGCTTGTCAGATAAACAAAATCAAATGGTGGTAAATGTGTTACCATACCTATTCCATAGCTCAGTGAAATCTCTGCTTGCCTATATTAGGCAGAGTGCTTGTGTGGTTGCCGAGTGCAAAGCTTTCACACAAAGGTGTCTGCCTGTCTGAAACTTTGTGACACATCATTGCATTTTTTTCTGAAAGTTTCAACCCTGCTTTTGCTTTGATTGGGTGACTTATGTTCAGCAGGGCTAGGCATGAACTGCTTTCCTGCTACACTAATGGTACTAGAAACTTTTCCTTTTAGCTGAAATTCACAACAATTAAGGGATACACAAACAGCGATGTGTATAATTACTGTTGATTACAATCTAATCATTTTGATAATGAGCACATCAGTGTTAATGCACTGTGAATAATATCTTTATTTAATTGGTTAAACTTGCAGCTGTGCCAGCATTGCTTCCCTCCCACCCTCCTCGATAGTGGAATGTGTGGTTTCTTGAATTCACTACACTGCTTATGCTAAGAGACCCTGGGATACTATGCTTTGCATTAGAAACCTTAGAACTTTCATCCACCGATCAGGAAGCACCATTCCAGAGTACTCGTAAATGACCACTAAACATTTGCATAAAACACAAATGTAAGAAAAGCTACATTAAATACGTCTGAAATGTAAATATGTTTAAAATAACCCCAAAAAGAGGTGTTTACAGATCTGTAACAAAATACTTGTCTGTAGTGTAGTTTATGGTTTATGCTGAGGTCTGATTGCCTAAAGGGGGTTGGTGGGATTGGTAACCATTTACATGAAGTGTCTCTACTTACATAGTAAATACATGTGGATTTACACATAAATACAATGTTATTATGCATAGTTACAATATACTTAATGTGGAGATTATAACCCTAACTCTAACCATAACCCAATACTCTAAACCTAACCCTAACCCTAACACTTTACTGATATAATTGTGTACTTACATATAGCGTACAAAAATATTTACGCATTAAGTACGTTGTATCTTGAAGGTGGAAGTTGTGTCTGAGCTACCGAAGGAGTATATTTATCGAGCTTCCCAGTCGGTCTTCCCTCACCTCTTTCCCTTTTCGTCTCCAGTAATGTTTTCTTCTTTACAATACAATACAAACACATTTTTATATAGCACCCTTTATGCCATGGCATCCCAGAGTGCTGCACAAAATTAAAAACAAGAGAGTTCATATGTACAACCAATTATATAAAAGCACATTCACAAAAGTATGTTTATAATTTAGACTAAAAAGAATTCAATAATAACATGAACAGGAATCGAGTTCCACAAACGAGGAGCACAATGACAAAAAGCTTTGATTTAAAGACAATTTTTTAGAGCAATTAAAAGTTCTGCAGTTCTGCATTCTCAAACAACGAATAATCCATGAAGGACCTCATGGCAGGATAGCGCTGTGGCCCAAGATGTTACCGGGTGTAATAAGGGAATCAGAATCAAGAGGCTGCAGTGAAGAGCAATTTTAATACACTGTATTAATGCCCTTTTAATACCCAAAAACACACAGTGACAAATAAACTAGGCATGAGGGCCAAAATAAAGTTTTAAACAAAATACATAAATGTAACGCTGGGCATTCACCTTCACTATAATTACCAACACACATCAACACACACACACACACACACACACACACACACACACACACCAGCACATCAATACACATCAACACCCAGGTCAAAACTCACCAAACAAAGGATTTTTCTCAGTTAGCACTCAATTACCTACCTGTGATTGTTGGCAGAGAATTAACCCCATCCCTGCCAGCCTTACATTCTCAGACAGGCTATTTACAAAAGCAGGGCTTTTTGCCCTGTCACAGACATTATTACAGCAACTTCAAAATCCATTCTGTAGCTCACTGGTAACCAAGGTAAGGACCTAAGCACTGGGGTAATGTGTTGAGAAAGTGTGAGAAGGCTGTCTGGCGTTTTTAGAAGCTGAACCCTTCTAAGTTTTTAACACCCCTGCTGTTCTTGGCGCCCACCCATCTGCATTGAGGCCTGTCAGATGGAGAAGGGAATAATCCGAGGGACCCGCTAACATCAAGATGTGTAAACGAAGAGTGTGCTGTTAATTTAACCACCTTCAATCGCATGAGCGTGACAAGGAGAGTTTGGGGGCTTGGAATTGAAATAGCATCTGCGGCTAATGGGATGTTGTGTTAAGGGATAAATCATTGCAACTATGATATTTTCATCTGAGAGGTTCTGCTGCCAGTGGCTAAGTAGGGATATTTGGAGAACATGTCCAATTTGAATTTAAGGCTCTATAAATAATGCCACTGAGGAATGCTTCCAGGAAAACCATTACTGGAGTTAGATGGAAGAAAGAGCAACATTTTAGTGCAATTATAATCTGAAAGCTTGCATATACCGTACTTTCCAGAAAGATTAGAGAGTAAGTAGCGGGGTTCCAAAAAAATGGATCAGCAATGAAATTCCTGATTACTGTATCCACTGAATCAATGACCAATGATTCCACAAAGCAGTTTTTTTTATATATGGAAAGCCTTCATGCCTACAGGTCATTCAACAGAATCTGTCGGTAACACTGTATACTAGGGTGCTGCTTATTAATGTTTTACAAATGTTTAATATATGCTTAATAACTATGTTATAGAGTATTAATTATAGATGGTTATCTAATAGCCATAGACAGAATTCCAGTTTTATAAAGGGAACAGTTTTTAGCCACCTTTTCTATTTTGGGATGTTTAATCATAATTATGTCTATGGCTATTGTATGGTTATAAACCATCTATAATGCTTTATTAATACTCTATAACATAGTTATTAAGCATATCAATCTGTCTTGTTTGAATCTTTTATTCCATTACAAAACAATGTAAAATAACACATTTCTAAACAGCAACTTGGCAGTCTGCTAATAATTCTATAATAATGATAATAACAAGGCGGCTCTCTCGAGCATTCTCACCTAATAACAGGAGCGGGAATTAGAATGAGTTCCAGGCTTGTTTTTGTCATTTTAATGCAGCACTTCAAACTGCAAATAAGGCATTTCTGATTCCAAACAGCTCTGGGCAAGAAGATAAGAGAGGGATAGACAGGAGTGGAAGCTGAGATGGTGCCATTTGCACGCAACAGATTACAGGAAGCAAACACCTGAATGTTAAAATCTCTTTGAAGTTATTGTGTTAAATGCAGAGGGAATGACTTACAAAGTCATTCCACAATCATAGATGCACTTCATAAGAGCACTCACAACAATATGTGATTTCCATAGAATATGGCAAACATGTTTGTTCTGTCTGTTTTTTTTAATCAGATTTTTGTAATGTGATTTAATAAAAAAAACATAATAATTTAACATCATTTTGCAGAAAACACTTCTTTAACCATGCAGAAGTATATTTTTATGTGTGCTTTGGATCATTGTCATGTTAAAATGCCCAGTTGCACTTTAAACCAAGTTTTGTAGCAGAGGGTTTCAGCCCCATAGAAGGATATTACCACCTCCATTCTTGACAGTAGGTATAGTGTTCTTTTGTTTGTACGCCTCACCAGACTTTCTCCAAATGTAACGACTGACCAATAGCTCGAATTTTGTTTCATCGCTCCACAAAAACTTTGACCAGAACTCATATCCATCATTCAAATGTTGTTTTGCAAAATTTAAGCAATTTTCCTAAGAATGGCTTTTTCCTTGAGCTGTGACCATTGAGACCTTCACCATGCAATACTCAACCTCTGGCTAAAATAGAAACCCGAGTCCCATTGCAGCCAATTCACTTTGCATATCTTTGGCAGTCAATCTCGGATTGTTATTAACCTTCCTCACAATTCTTGTACTTGTTCTTGGTGAAAGAACCTTCTTTCTTCCAGACCGAGGAAGCATTGCAACAGTACCATGAGTCTAGTAATTCTTTATAATAGAAACAATAGTTGAAAATGGGATACTCAAATGCTTGGACATCTTATTGCATCCTTCTCCAGCTTTATGGCAATATTCTGCCTAAGGTCTTACTTTTTCCCATATTGACTTATTGGTAATGACAGCAATCATTCTATGCCTAACCCTTTTATACTCTCTAAGAATGTTCACCTATAATCCAGCATTTTGTAGACTTGTCTAGAATTAAGTTCTGCATTGTCATGTTGAAATTTCTAGCACATTGTAGACAATACTATCATAGCAATTTCCATTAATTATGTAAACTTTTGACTACAACTGTGTGTATATATTGTGCTGCTGCTTCGTGCACTAGAGTAATTTAAAAATGAAAAATTAAATGAGGTTTAGATACAATCATGGTACAAGTAAATGTTTACAAATAAATTTATCTGCAAGCCAATATTAGCATACCACTGAAAAATATTTCCTTTTAATAATGTTTTTATGTTTTCTTGTGTAACCGGGCAGAGGCTGGACAAGAACCAGTGAGCTTAACCACTATAGTGAACTGGTGAGCATGAAAAGAACAAGCAAGCTTCTTAACCACTATAGTGAACTGGTGAGCATGAAAAGAACAAGCAAGCTTCTTAACCACTATATTGAACTGGTGAGCATGAAAAGAGCAAGCAAGCTTCTTAACCACTATATTGAACTGGTGAGCATGAAAAGAACAAGCAAGCTTCTTAACCACTATACTGAACTGGTGAGCATGAAAAGAACAAGCAAGCTTCTTAACCACTATACTGAATTGCAGACTTTTATAGAGGAGCTTTTAACCTCTTTTCACCATCAGGAGTCCGAATCCCTATCACATGATGGATTTACTCAGAGGTATTTTTATGTATTCCTAATGCTGATTTATAACAAAAACAAAACTATGCATTGTATGAATTATATATCAGTTATTTATCCATGTATGTAAAAAATGTGATGAGAAAAAAAAATCTTCAACATGATAAACATATTGTCGCACAAAAAAAAATGAAAATAAAAAAACTGACAAATGTTTCGACCAGAGGCCTTTTTCAATGTCTTTTTCAATGTCTTTTTCAATGTCTTTCTCAATGTGTCAATTCCGGTTGCATGAATTTGTGTTGTTATATCTCTATAGAAACTATTTGTGTGAGGGAAAGCAGGAGTATATGGAAAACTACAGAGCGGTATGTAATTCAATATGTTAACGTTACGTTATTCAGCATTCTTTTGACTTTATTAGTTAATTCTATAGGGTGATGCAACACTTTGGCCACAGCTGTAAGTTGATTTTGTTGCAGTATCTTATTTTTCACTTACCATTGTTTAACATGTGCAACCCCCTTTACAATGATTTTAACTGAACTTGGCTATACTATTTCGGGAACAAAGGTGTCTGATTGTGTTATCCATATGTATTCTGGCTGGCCTGAGCTCAGGCCTTCACACTGTGCTTAATTGGTTCATTAAGGGGCGAAATAATCATGTCCAGGATCCCATTACCGTTTCCTTTCTTGGACAAGCTAATGTTCTCTCTGCCTGATGGTGACGTATTCCTACAGCAGAGCACTACAGTAGGTTAATGAGAGACCTGAGACCATGGCTATATACAGAATGGATTACTCATACAGTGCAGAGTCTGTTCCACATTAAAGAGAACAAGGTGCCGTTGTAAATTGCAGGGCACTGACAATACCCTGCCGAAATCTGTTATTCTTCCATTACTGATATGTTCTTTGGATTATCTAATTATTGTGTAAAAACACTATGACCATTACATAAGTAAAATGATGGATAATTCAATTTCAAATATTTGTAACATAGTTGACAGAGACAGAATGATTCTCCCTCTCGACCTTTGAGGGCACTGTGTAAAGGGAATAGAGTGCATTGGACTGGATGGCCAGACAATTCATTCCAAGGGTTAGGCGGAAGTTGGCCATCTAGAAAGCGGTCGGAGCTAAAGTACACTAAATCATTGACCTGCAAGGGAAACAATGTGGCAGCCGCAGATTAGAGGATTGGTTGCAATCGTTAACCAAGTGAGGGTCATTGGCGGAATATAAGGGGACGTAGCGAGGTGATCTGTTGTTATGGTTAACGTTAAACTGGAAGGAAACCCATATTGTAATCATCAGTGTTTTGTTTGTTTTTTCATGTCTAAAACTGTTTGTTGTTATTAGACAGATAACATGATCCGGAGCTGTCCCTAAAGGCCAACACCAAAATAAAATAAACCTCCATTTCACCAGTCCTTTGTTGTTTGTCCTTGTCTTGAGCACTGCATCACCCATACACCTGCGCACTGCTGACCATTTTGCCACACATAGCAAAATGCAAAATGGGTCTTGCTTGTGGCTCAGCCAATGTTTATCCTGCAGACCCCACTTGTCAGGTCAGTTTTTTTTTTATTACTTTTTCAAAGTTTTTAAATTATTTTTTCAAAGACCCCATTCTTTGTGTCATCTAGTGCATTCAGAATAGCTATCTGATCATCACGTGGAGCACCCTACCCATGCCTGCATGTTAACGCCAGTGACCCACTTCTTTCCACTTTATCATTCCATTGTGTGGATCCTCACAGGGTAAGTTGCTGGCTGTGCTGTGGTCCTGACTGCTTGAAATATTCATACCGGCCTTTCTGTGCTCAATGTCACGGAGGGTTGTTTACACATCCAGCCCAGGAGAGCCAGGTGCAGGGTGGTAATGAAAAGGGTTAAGATGTCAACATGCTTTACATTCCTTTAATAGATTGTTTTTGTGCACAAACAGATCTGTTGAAAACCTATAAATTTGTCTTCCACCTGCAGTGTGTATGCATGTTCTGTTTCAGCACCCTTCTTAAGAAACGCTGGGATCTTTTCCATCTTTTAACATTTAACTTCTGGAATATTATTTTTGTTTTAAAACTGAGACATAAATAAATAAATGTATACCCAACAGAAAATGTTAACTCAAATGCTAATGGCTTTGAAACCAACTTCAGAATGTTCTTTTTTCCTTCTAAGGAATCATTATTTTGTGAGCGTGTAGGATAGTACATTTGTGCAAGAGTAAAAATCAATGCCATGTAACTCACATTATCCTTTCATGAAACTAGAAAGCAGCTTTTACTTTTGTTTCTGTGCTTTCTAAAAAGGAATCTGTAAGTCGATAATGAGTGCATGCACAACACAGAGCCATTAAGTAATCAACTGACTTCTAACCAGGGCAGCAGCAGCTCTGTGTTTGGCAAAGACATATTTTCATAGTTCATAGCTATAATAAACAGAGATTTAACACTTTAACTCACAAACTACTGGAGCAGTCATTATGACCGAGTTTTTAAATTAATTTTTCTCCACTGATTTGGCAGGAGCCTGGGCTTTTTTTAATAATCACTCACAAGCTTTGCCCCATGCTAACCTTATTTTTGACCTTATTTTTTTCAATAACATGTAGAAATTACAATCCATATAGAAAAAAATAATGCATTAACTAGGGGTGGTTTACCTTAGCCCCCCCCCCCCCCGTAGTCCTGCAACTAAAAAATTAAAAAGGGATTATGATTTATCGATGTGACTTCGGAGACTTCATGTGGGTTTCAAAAATCAGAAACCATTCCAGGTATTGTCTTCAATCAGGTGACTTTAATCAGTATTCAACATGAACTCAGGACTGGGTGCTGGCTGTGTGAACAGACAATACAGTTCAACACTTTAACATTCAAGAACTCAGGACTGGGCGCTTGCTGTGTAGCACCGACAATACAGTACAGACATTCAATATGAACTCAGGACTGGGTGCTGGCTGTGTGAGCACCGACAATACAGCACAGACATTCAATATGAACTCAGGACTGGGCGCTGGCTGTGTGAGCACCGACAATACAGTACAGACATTCAACATGAACTCAGGACTGGGCGCTGGCTGTGTGAGCACCGACAATACAGTCAGACATTCAACATGAACTCAGGACTGGGCGCTGGCTGTGTGAGCACCGACAATACAGCACAGACATTCAACATGAACTCAGGACTGGGCGCTGGCTGTGTGAGCCAGTACAGACATTCAACATGAACTCAGGACTGGGCGCTTGCTGTGTGAGCACACAATACAGCACAGACATTCAACATGAACTCAGGACTGGGCGCTGGCTGTGTGAGCACCGACAATACAGCACAGACATTCAATATGAACTCAGGACTGGGCGCTGGCTGTGTGAGCACCGACAATACAGCACAGACATTCAATATGAACTCAGGACTGGGCGCTGGCTGTGTGAGCACCGACAATACAGCACAGACATTCAATATGAACTCAGGACTGGGCGCTGGCTGTGTGAGCACCGACAATACAGTACAGACATTCAACATGAACTCAGGACTGGGCGCTGGCTGTGTGAGCACCGACAATACAGTACAGACATTCAACATGAACTCAGGACTGGGTGCTGGCTGTGTGAGCACCGACAATACAGCACAGACATTCAATATGAACTCAGGACTGGGCGCTGGCTGTGTGAGCACCGACAATACAGTACAGACATTCAACATGAACTCAGGACTGGGTTTGCTGTGTGAGCACCGACAATACAGTACAGACATTCAACATGAACTCAGGACTGGGTGCTGGCTGTGTGAGCACTGACAATACAGTACAGACATTCAACATGAACTCAGGACTGGGTGCTGGCTGTGTGAGCACCGACAATACAGACAGACATTCAACATGAACTCAGGACTGGGCGCTGGCTGTGTGAGCACCGACAATACAGCACAGACATTCAACATGAACTCAGGACTGGGTGCTTGCTGTGTGAGCACCGACAATACAGTACAGACATTCAACATGAACTCAGGACTGGGTGCTGGCTGTGTGAGCACCGACAATACAGCACAGACATTCAACATGAACTCAGGACTGGGCGCTGGCTGTGTGAGCACCGACAATACAGTACAGACATTCAACATGAACTCAGGACTGGGTCTTGCTGTGTGAGCACCGACAATACAGTGACATTCAACATGAACTCAGGACTGGGTGCTTGCTGTGTGAGCACCGACAATACAGTACAGACATTCAACATGAACTCAGGACTGGGCGCTGGCTGTGTGAGCACCGACAATACAGGACATTCAACATGAACTCAGGACTGGGTGCTTGCTGTGTGAGCACCGACAATACAGTACAGACATTCAACATGAACTCAGGACTGGGTGCTTGCTGTGTGAGCACCGACAATACAGTACAGACATTCAACATGAACTCAGGACTGGGTGCTGGCTGTGTGAGCACCGACAATACAGTACAGACATTCAACATGAACTCAGGACTGGGTGCTGGCTGTGTGAGCACCGACAATACAGCACAGACATTCAACATGAACTCAGGACTGGGCTGCTGTGTGAGCACCGACAATACAGTACAGACATTCAACATGAACTCAGGACTGGGTGCTTGCTGTGTGAGCACCGACAATACAGTACAGACATTCAACATGAACTCAGGACTGGGCGCTTGCTGTGTGAGCACCGACAATACAGAGACATTCAACATGAACTCAGGACTGGGCGCTGGCTGTGTGAGCACCGACAATACAGCACAGACATTCAATATGAACTCAGGACTGGGCGCTGGCTGTGTGAGCACCGACAATACAGCACAGACATTCAATATGAACTCAGGACTGGGTGCTGGCTGTGTGAGCACCGACAATACAGCACAGACATTCAATATGAACTCAGGACTGGGCGCTGGCTGTGTGAGCACCGACAATACAGCACAGACATTCAATATGAACTCAGGACTGGGCGCTGGCTGTGTGAGCACCGACAATACAGCACAGACATTCAATATGAACTCAGGACTGGGCGCTGGCTGTGTGAGCACCGACAATACAGCACAGACATTCAATATGAACTCAGGACTGGGCGCTGGCTGTGTGAGCACCGACAATACAGTACAGACATTCAACATGAACTCAGGACTGGGCGCTTGCTGTGTGAGCACCGACAATACAGTACAGACATTCAACATGAACTCAGGACTGGGCGCTTGCTGTGTGAGCACCGACAATACAGTACAGACATTCAACATGAACTCAGGACTGGGTGCTGGCTGTGTGAGCACCGACAATACAGTACAGACATTCAACATGAACTCAGGACTGGGCGCTGGCTGTGTGAGCACCGACAATACAGCACAGACATTCAATATGAACTCAGGACTGGGCGCTGGCTGTGTGAGCACCGACAATACAGCACAGACATTCAATATGAACTCAGGACTGGGCGCTGGCTGTGTGAGCACCGACAACAAGCTACTTTCTTTCTTGCTAAAGGGGGAGCTGCGTTACTACTAAACATTCCCTCCAGAAAATGCTATATCACAAACTCTTGTGTTGATTCCATTTCAGTACTTTCAAAAGTTCCTACAAGTTTCTATTAAAAAAACACACACATTTAGCAACTCTTATTGGTTTACTTTTAAACATTAGATTTAGTTTAACATTCAGTTAACAGTCAGTGTTATTTAAAGTTTCTAATTATTTCAACTTCTGCCCCTTGCTTAAACATTTAAATATAAGCTGTAACTGTTCCGTTTCATGACTGCTTATTTTATTAGAGTGTAACAGGCAGTGTTGTGTGACACTGCTGTTACAGATCCTGTCCTGTGCTGGTGAGATGAAATGAAATGTTAAAAGTGCTAAAACCATGACTGCAAATGAGCCCTGCTCTTTTGTATTGTGGTTTACCCTCCATATTGTGTTTACCACACCAGGCTCAATTGCCCAAATGAACCAAGAGCACCTGTTACTACAGCACTCACTTAACTGTACTGTAACCCTTGGAAATTGTGTTGGATAAAGATGTCTTTTATTTTTATTATTATTATTATTATTATTATTATTATTATTATTATTATTATTATTATTAACAGACACTTTATCTGCATCAGATTCCATCATCCTAATACTGAAGTTTTGCGAGACATATCGAACCACTGACACTATACATACCCACACAAAGTGAAGTGTAGCCCCTCAAATTTTTCCTGAGCCCCCCTCAGCTCACGGGGGAGAGTCTGGTGCCGCCACTGGCATTAACCCTTAATCCGCAGCAATAATTGAGCTCACACGGAAGACGGGAATGGGTACAAATGCACCCCACATACATAATGCTATTATGTTTTGTACTATTATTTAAACTGTTCTGTACTGAATAAATGCACTAAGCATTTTAAAAACATTTTATATATAAGTTTAATCACATGTATATCCCGTGATCATGAAAGAGTTACAAGATATGCGCTTTACAAACACATTGCGGTGCATCCGCACCTCTCCCTGCTGATGAAGGGTTAAGCACGATTAATGTGTAGAGGCTGTTTTGCTTTTCTTCTTCTTTTTTTCTTAACTCATTTGTATGCCCACACCTGCATTTCAGCAATGGCAGAGGCTTTTAAAGGTTCTTACTGGTTCTAATGTGTCTTGAAGTTCTGTGTGGCTATGAAACGTTTTCATAACTATGTATTGCACATAGACAACTAATGACAGTAGTCTGGGTGAAGGGAGTACATGTATCATACCTGACACGTGGTGTGGAAAATGGCAGACAAAACTTAAGTAAATAATGTTTACTGTTCATAAAATAGAAATGCATGTAATTTCTGACAAAACACAGTAATGAGTTTTTTCCTCCCATCGTCACTAGTTTTCTCAAGAGATTTTAAAAATACCTTTTGAATAGAGCCCCCTGGTTTTAGTGCTATGTACCCATCAAGTGTGCCCACGCTGGTTTACAAAAGAAATGTTATTTCATTTGAAAATGAATGATTAAGCAGGATGTGTCAGATAAATTGATTTTCATATTAGAAAAGAGACGAGTACCTTGCCAAACCATGTCATTGTTAATTCCGCAGTCAATAGCCTCCCAGAAGAAAAAAGCAGGGTCAATAATGTGCAGTAAAGAGGATTACATGTAACAGGACTGCATTGTCGCATCTGTGGTTTTGTTACAAGCTCTTGTTTACAGAAAATACAAATAGAGCAACAATTAATAATTTGAAATACAATGTAGAACTCTGCAGAAGGAGAGGAATTCATGCGAATATAAGTTTAAGCTGTAACAAATCGTTTATTTTCCCTTTCCATAAAAAGGGGGTTTAAGCAGTGGTACTTGACACCTTTGCTTTGTGATTTTAATTGATGCTTTTCAGATCGGAGTTGGGGACTGTACAATTTCTCAAAAGGAGCTTTCTTCCTCGGCTCGGGGCGGCCATAGTTTATCCATTGAGAATCCTTTCCAGTCTCAAGCTCTGTTTTTACCTGATTCTTTGAAAATCTACTATCCAGTGTATACAAGTTCTATATTAAGACCAACTCACTATAAAGACTGCACTGCAAGTTAATTTCAAATCTTCTGTATAGTATGGTTAGAGTTAAGGTCAGGGTCAGTTTCAGAGTTAGGATATGATTGCTCTAAAGAAGGATCCACCAAACCGCTCATACAACTGCAAGCAAGCAAGTACAACATGCAACTGCTAGCAAATGTCTGTGATTCCATGGTATAGGTATAGATGTATCGAATAAACTGTTGTAATTGTGATTCATTCAAGCTTTTAATTTATTGAGACGTACAAAACAACATCAAAAAATTTGTAAAATGAAAATCGTGCATTACTTAATTTCTAATTAGATGTATCGTAAAAGAAAACCTGCTTAACAAATTCCCGTTAAATTATTTTTCAAATCATTTGCATGTCTTTAGCACACTTGATTAACAGTATCAAATATTTTTTTTCTTTTAGAGCAGCATGCCGTTGAATAACCGCATAGCTAGTTGCATAAAAAAGAGAGAAACAATAAATAAATTAATTGTTATCTGTTGTGAACAACTTCATTATATAAGAAAAGCAACCATGGTTCCAGCAAACGATCCACATGAGACCAAAAGGTTTGCATGAATTTAAAAAGGTTTCATTGCAAACACTTCTCTCCTTCCCAGGAAACACATGCTGCTATTTATTTCCTGCAACCAAGCACAATGAACAGATACAGTAGCTGCCTTGCCAGCCCTCCCTTTGACCTGAACGTGTGGCTTATCAAAATCCTTATGTATGTGTCCTTTCTTCACTGGAACTGCATCTAATCAGAAAAACAAACATCTTTCCATGAAGCAAATACATGCTTTGAAGGACTACATAGATTTTTTTTTGTTGTTGTGCACAGTTTGGTAAGAGTTTGGTAGAAGTTGGGAAACTGAGAATTTCAATTCAATTTATACTGTGATAATTTTTCCTAGGGCTTTTTTTTCATGCTGCACGGTCAGCATGAGGCTTGCAGTGAAATTGACCTGCTGCACAAAGGCAGGTTTGAATCTATAGTGCTGTATTTAAACTAGCTGCATCGTTGAAGTGATATTGGGCCCTATTCACAATTATTTTTTATTTTTTTAAAGGACTGTTTAAAGGAATATTTGGTTAAGGATTGTTTTTTTCTATGTTTACAATTTAAATTTAGCCCAAGAACAAACAGTCCTTATAAACTTTCCCTAAAACAGCCCTTACATTTCCGTGAATAAGGACTAACATTGCTAGTGCTTAAATAACTGAGCACTGAATAAAAAACGTTTAATATCCAACAGAAAAGGTAGAATAGACTACCATAGATCAGCTGGAAACAGAAAAATATTTTGTGGAGTAAAGTGACCAAATGATACATATATCCAACTATAATCATCAGACAGTAAAGATTTAATGAACGCTGGCATGGAGTGTACATATTTAATCAAAGAGACATACATCTGAATGTGCAAGAAGACAACAAACAAGAGGTCTCCAAAACAATGGTGTTCTAGAAACGCCATCAGGATACGATGCTAATGCATGCTCTACTCCTGAATATCAATATTTAATGAGCAATTGCATATGCTGGTAGTGCATAAAATCTAAAGTGTCTGCCTCTGGTTAAATGGAAAATGTGAAGGACCTGATGCACAAAGCTTTTGTATCAATTTTGCATTGCCATCCTTCAGCAATAAAGAACTACTACAAATACTGCATTCAGCTACACTTGTATATTTTTAATGAGGTTGTTCCATGCTCAAGGCCCCCAGTCAGGATTATTGGTCTAATTTATTTTTTTGTGTTTTATAAAAAACAAAAAGGAAAAAATTATCAGATCTCCAAATGTAGTGTTTTAGATGTTATCAAAGCTTCAGCGTTAGAAGCTGAGATATTGCTAGACCCATTAAGAGTCTCTGAGATGGCATTCTGGCATTCAATCAGCAATATTTACAAGAGAGCAGAAAGAGAAGGACCAGGGCAGTTCAGTATTAGCCCGTCCCCTTCAAATTTCCCCAAAAGGTAACATTTGTCTTGTCTCAAGATGAAATTGCAGAGAATAGCTCTAGTAAACAGCTGTGACACAAGAGGGGTCTGTGTGCTGCCCATGTAAAATTCCCAGGATTACAACTAAGAACCTGCCAATTTGTCAGGAAGTCATATTTTCCAGATTTGTCATGAAAAATCATTTCAGCTTAACTAGCTGGCTAAAGCAGTTTTCAGTAAGGATGCTGCCAGCCTTAGGGCACTAGTACAGTAGGGATGAGATGTTAAATCAATGTCCTATTGTAAGTGACTTTGCACATAATGTACAGTTCACAGCCTGCCTCTGTCTGTAAGGTACTTTGAAAGAAGCTATATAAAGATATTATTATTATTATTTTGATCGTGCATAACAGCCCTCTGACAAATTGTGTTTTCAAAGTGTCACATCCACGTCTAACACATGCAATAACAGTATTTGTTTTGCAAAATCCATGAAAGTCATTAGTAGTCTTTTACCACGGGGCTCCAGGTGTATTTCACCACAGTAGCAGTTTTCTGAAGCTACTGTTCTCTTTCTAATAGGGAATTTGGCACAGTATCAAAACCTTGTGCAAAAACATACTGCACTAAAAAAGAGTACAGCAAATGGACTACAGGCTTTGGTTTTTATAATCCCCTAGGCAACCAGAACCTAACCTCCCAATCCCATGTTCTGTGTATCCTCATGCATGAAAAATATGTTTAATAATAATAATAATAATAATAATAATATAATAATAATAATAATAATAAGAAGCTTGCAATCCTCTTTTCTCATTTCCCTAATAATGGCTTCATTCACTCGGTTGATTTGAGGGCTCTGTGCTGTAAAATCTGCTTTTATTTAGATCTAAAGGAGCTGAAGAATCCATACTCTGTATTTAATTGAATCACACTGAACCACGCTTGCATTTCACTGCTTTGTGGTTAATAGATTAGATGAGTTGACAGAACTCATTAATGCTGTGACCGGTTTAAAAGGTTAATGATTTAATCATCCTGTTTTTAAACAATACACAACTAAAGGGCATTTAAACAGTGTGCCTGGCCGACCAATGCATTTATGAAGCAAGAGTTTCCTTAAATATTACATTTAATGTGTAGGGCGACTCATAAACAACGTACCGTATATATTCCCAGAGAGGATTAAGAATGTCCTCGTGAACTGGAATCAAAGAATTACCAGGTGCCAAGACAATGGAAAAAGCAGCTGGAAGTTGTTTGCTTTAGCAGGACACCAAAGGGAGCTTGTGATCTAATAACAAGCAACTTTTAACCCCCTGTGCTCAAACAGGGCCTGGGTAAGTGGACTAGTGGTGAAGAAAAGCACCAGTGGGTACAGCTGAGAGACTGCAAGATAGTGGAGCATAATAGGTCAGAACTGAGGAAAACCAGTGCTCAAGTAGTTTAATATTTTTCATAAGCTTTTATAACAGTTAAATGCTGGGAACAATTCCAGCAAAATAATTTAATAAATGCAATGTACACTACCCACGAACAATAAGCAATCAGAAATCTGCAAAATAAAAGACCTTTGAAAAACAAAACCTCAAACTTCAGAAAATAAAGGCTGTTTGCATTGTGCTGTTAAAATGGCTTCTGTACCATCAAGTTCTATTGAAAACCCTTTGTACTCACCAGATAAAACAAGCAAAAAAACTAAAACAAAAAATCATCTGCCCTAGAGGTGCAGTTGAAACATTTCTATACAGTGCAGATTATAATTTCCTTTTAGGTAATCCCTATGCTGCGTAACTGTAATTCATCTTTTCTGTCAAAAGTATATCTACCGAATGAACATATTAAGCACAGACAACTCAGCAAACATAAGTAGACAATACTTACAAATGTTTTGCTGTCTATGATTATTAAACTCAAAGCCTAATTGATTTATTGAATAAATGCATAAGTGAAGTTTTCTGAAAATGGAATTGAATCTGTTTAATAAAAGAGGCTTGGGAGAATGGAGCATTTACTGGAAGTTATGACCTCATTCAGGTTGTATAAAAATGGAATCTGAATGAAGTCATGACTTCCAGTAAGTGCGGCTGTGATGATGATTGGGCAATCAGACAGCTCCATTCTTCCAAGCCTGTTTTATTAAACAGATTCAATTCAATTTTCAGAAAACTTCACTTATGCATTTATTCAATAAATCAGGACGCTTCTTATTGTATACACATTTATTTTTCACACCTTGGAGGTGTGATATATTACTCTAGTGAGTGCTATTGCTTACAAATGCCATATGTAACGTTATTAATATGTGCCTCACACACGATAAAGTCTTACATATTAGGCTACCTTGTGATGGTGTTCCACCATGAAAGGTGCTATATAAAATAAAGATTATATGAGCATATCAATCAATCAATAAGTACCCAATAGCCTAAACTGTCAATTAAAGGATATATAAGGACTTTTTTTTATTTTATTGTGTTACATGTTCCCATGTGTTGCTAAAACTGTTTACGTAAGGTGTGTGTATTTTCATTTTTAATAAATTTTTTATTTTACTTTTTTTTTTTAACATTTTGACTTTTTTAAACTTTGAAATTGCATCCCGACTCAAGACGGCTTCATATGTACCTGCATGGACCTCTCAGAACTACATTTCCCATCATCCTCCTGCTCACAAATGTAGCTTGAATGGATTATCCAGTGAGCAGGAGGATGATGGGAAATGTAGTTAACGTGTACAAAGTTCAAATTAGGTGCTGCCCAGTCAATTTATAGAAATATCTTCCCAACAACTTAATCCTTAGTATTTCTGATGTGACATGATCAGCGTACTCGATCTTAATGGATTCACGGTCATAAAGGCTGAGAATTACAATTTAAAACATGATATGAAGAAAACATATTCTCCAAATAAAAAAATCAACCCGTGCTTGAAATGGGGTTCTCAATTGAATCAAAACAAGATTCTGATTTCTTATTTAAACAATTGTGAAATACAGATTCATCACTGTAATAGTAAAACATTCAAACCTGTATTCAGGGATGCCGGTGGCTGCCAAAGTGATCCAAAACCATGTCTATGAATAATCATGTTTCACTGATTATATAGAAGATCAAGAAGGAGACACAGAAAAGTTTCACTGCAAAGGTGGACGAAGTCTGTTTTACGCGGTACATGCTCGTCCTGGTGATTTACCAACAGTCACACTTGATATGTTCCTGGGACAGCAATGTTTAGTTAACTAATTGTTAGTGTATGGCATTCCCTGGGAATTCAGTGTGAAGAACTGGGTTTCCTTCTGAAAGTCTGCATGATCCTGGGGGAGATATAGAGCTAGGTGCTTGTATTGGAAAGTTTAAATTGTTATGGCAAAAATACTTGTGCTGCCTTTTGTTGAAGCCTTACGTGCACTTTGGATCACTGAAAATACATTTTTAAACATTATACCGATGTTTTATTCCTTCTACACCACTCAACTTCAAAATGCACCACCAGCAATAAAAAAAAAATAATAATTCAAAAAAGATACTGAAGGAAACAACAATGTTGCTAAAAAGACTATTCTGTGCACAGATGGAAACAACCACAGCTATTGATAATGTTATAATGGAAGCAATGATAGGTATTCATAATGTTATAAAGTATCTGCATGTTCCATAGTGCCTCAAGTAGTATTTATTTATGTGCAACCTATACAGATTGATATTAATGTGTGAGCTTTCAGGTTTCTTTTCCTAAGTACTGACCTAAGTAAAGTCAGAAGTCAAATTGGGGTCTTTTTGTCTGTTTAATGTTGAAAATATGAAATAAACTGCAATTGTATTTAGAAAGAAATCAGCAACAATACGTTCCAGTGAGCTCTCTATGGGACAGCATACCAGAAGTCTTTAAGGTCTAAAAAGAACGATTCTCAAGAAACATTGTGCAATACGTTTGTTTAATGTTTAACAATAATTCAATTTACAAAATTGAATCTTGAGCGTCTCTTAAGCGAGGTGGAGGCAGTGCGGGTCGTGCCAAGTAGAACAGGCGATCAGTCGCAGGCTGGGGTCTATGCTGATGTATCAAACAGTCTCTCAATCATTGCCTCCACTTGCTCTGGTCTGTACTTGTAATACTTTTCTGGGTTCTTAGTAAATGAGATGTTAGTATATCTGGCAGAGAAAAAAAAAGATTGTTAAGGTCCCTATTCCAGTCAGACTTGATCACTGTGATAAAGTAAGTAAAACAAAGAAGTTTAAGACAAAATGAAAATGGCCTGTTTAGACAGTGGTTTTGGTTAGATAACCCCTCCCCCCTCCTCCCCAAAGCTTCGCTTTATACACCTGTATGAAATGTTCTTACGCTAAATAAAAGTTAGTGCTAAAAATGGGTTGTCTCAGTATCATTAATAAATGAAACAGTGACAGTGATGTCCTGGATTCACCGGGTGCACGTACCTCTGCAGAAAGGCCCTGTATGCCTGCGTTATCATCCTCTTCTGTGCCTGGCGGATGGCATCTCTCTGGTCTTTATCAGGGATGGCCCACACCTTCTGGATTTTACACAGCTCCTCCAAACCATCGTTAAAACCCTGCAAACCACAAATCTAGAGAGTCCTCATGACACTGAACGTGATACTGCACTGTGATGCCAGCACTCAAGGGTTGTTCTGAGCAAAAATTAATTTTCCAACACGGATAAGAAGTGCACTCAGGCAGGTGATCAACGCTTTCGGGTCTTTAGTTAGGCACGTAAACAGAAGTGCATGGCATCCTTAAGCTTCTCATCTGGAGAGTTATTTGGACATTTCTTTTAAATGTGGAATACAAGCAGATCCCCCCCCATACTGGCCCATGCACTGCCCTCTATACATATATAAAATTGCTTTTCATACCTTAAATTTGTCTTTAATCATCTGTCGTTCCTTATCTTTTAACTGAAAAAGAAGATCTGTATTATTGTGGCTCACAGATAAAGATGCTTCTCAATCCCAGCCAGCATCAGGTTTACTAAGTGGTTATGCAATGTCAGAATTAATCTAACAGAGAGGTTCTTCAGAGAATACATGGCCAGGCTTGCAAACACTCCTGAGCTTTGTGCATTAGCGATAGAGAGCACTTCATACTGCACTGCCCCCTAGTGCACACTGCACTGCCCCCTAGTGCACACCAGGCTAGTGCAGACAGAGAAACATAATGTAATTTACTCAATAAAGCATCAATTATTGCAGAAGAAAAAATACATAAGCATCTCAAAAATGACATATTGTATCTGCATATAATAATTTAAGAATGCCAACAGGATGATTGCTGATTTCAATGAAGTTTTAAAGTGCGATTGCTTACCTTGGCGCCGGGTTGGAAGACAGGCATGTTTCGGTCTGTAATATATTCTATCACCTTTAGCCAGCTGCAACAACGCAAAGCAGGTCAACCAAGGGTTAAGGCATATTCGCTTTAGAAATGGGTTTGTTTAAAATTACCTGGCAATAAAACACCCTTCTCAAACCAACTTATAGACAGAGTTCTGCTTTTATTAAAATCCTAATAAAACCACCATGTCTTGAGAGTAATGCAAATAACGACGACCTCTGAGTCAGACTGCCACATTTCACAACATCGTCAATTTGGAGACACAGATAGTTGTTTTGTAATCAAGCTGATGTAAATGTAACAATTTCTAGTATTTTATCTAAGAAATACAACTTTGTGGCAGACGTAGCAGTCTACAGCTCTGGCAAAAAGTTTTGCATCACCTAGTGTTTTAGGGCTGAGACATAACTGAAAAAAACTACAACATAATTTAGATCTTTTATTTTACATAACAGTAGTACAGTATTTCATGTTCGATTTCAAAACATCACATTTTCCAATTTGTGTCCGTGTTTTGTTAGGCATATATAAAACAACAAATCGGTAGGTAATTCAATTGGTTAACGTAACATTATTCAGCAGGTTTTACTCGACTTTTGGCCATAGATGTACACTGACTGACTGCCTTCATTCCCAGCGTTGCCATTTCCAGGCTGTGAGCCCCACAGCTTGCACAGTTTAAAAGAGTGCTGACGAAGGGAAAGCTCACCTGCGCTGATAGGACTGGATCTGCTGCTCAATCAGCTCCCTGTACTGGGTCTCTGCCTTCCTTTGGGTCACAGACACCAGCTGGATCAGTTCAGACCTGGGGAGTCATGTGATAAGTAAGCAATCATGGGAAGACTACATGAAGCAGTTGCGGGGTGGGGGGCTTTTGAGTACATACTTTTCTAGAGACTTGAGGGTGTAGTTGTAGTTGTTGTGCAGGAAGATGGCACTCAGTGCGGTGTCTTCATACACTTTGGATTTGCTCAATAGATTCAGCTGCAAGTTGCCCAGAACTTTGCCTTTAAAAGGAAGCAATAGCGAATTAGGTGTTCTGCGTGCATATTGTAGACCTACAGCAATTGACATAGTGATGCATAGTCCTTTCCTAAATGCAGTGCACGTTTCCAGTATCGCACAAAGCCCTTACTAAATCTGCTCTGAAATAACGTACTTCAATCATCTACTTATTTAAAAAATGATTTCTGGAGACCCATGCCAGGGTGCATGACTAATGGGAGACCAGCCTCACTGTCTAATAACCATATCCTGTTCCTAGTTATGAGGGTTATACTTACAGATATATGTACTGAGGAGCCTCCTACTGAACTCAGAGCTGTAGCTGCTCGCCGATGAACTTGTTTCTGAAAATGAAAGTACGTTGGTAAAGGTGAAATTAAAATGTCTGCATGCACACAGCCTGAATACCTCCAGCTTCATTTTCCATTTTAGCCTCTTGACGGACATCAACCCAATTTCTGAGTGTTTGCATACACCGGCTCAGTTTGAATGGTTCCTGTGTTGTTAAAGTTAGTACACTCTGCTTTAATAAGAGCCACAGCTCCTAAGTCACTAAAATGCAAACACTGATGAACATACTGACTATCATGTAGAGGACCACACAACTGAACAGCACAGCACAAACATACATATCGCTCACATTTTCTCTCTAACTATAATCACTAATATTAAAAAATGTGTCAACATTAAAACGACCAATGCATAAATTCATAGCAACATTGCACTCCATCAGGCCAAGGCATTAGAAATATCACTGAACAGCTTTACATTTCAAGCACTCCAGCAGCTCAAGTAGCAAGTTGTATAGATAGCTATTGACAATCCTTGAAACACACACAATTGTAGGAACACTATTTATTGATTGCTACATTAAACCTTTGCTTTTTTTCTGAACATATTTAAGACGGGTCTTGGAGCTTTAAGAGAAAGTCTTTTCCGCTTAAACCTCAGCTGTGACAGACGGTAGAGAAGGGAGACACAGTCTGTGTGTTTTCTGTGCTTACCTCGGGGGTCTAAAGGAATATTGTAAGTATCCCCAAGAACTACAAGGTACGTGCAGAGCCAAGAGAAAGAAAGAGAAAGAGAAAGAGGCAAAGTGCACCAGGTTAGAGAATCTCATCAGTACAGAGTTAGCAGACCCAAGACAGCCAGCTGACGGTTGTAAGAGAGGCAGCGCTGTTAACCCTTTGTTGGCTGCGGTTTTTGTACAGTATGCAAACATGTAACGAGCACATGGAGCCTTTATGAGTGAATGTGGCTTACGGGCTGAATGGGAAAAACAGGTCAAATACAAAACCTGACAGTCCAGTCAGCTTACACTTCTCATAGGGACAAAAGCTTTCTTCTACCTTGAAATCGGCTTGCCACGACAAAGGTGGGAATAAATGTGTTTGCTAAAGAGACTGCAGGAGAGTAGCTTGGGGGTTTCAGCCATCAAAGGGTTAACCAAGTGGATGTGATGCAGCAGCAGTAGTTTGGAAACAGACGTATGAAAGGAGCGGAAAGCAGTGATAGAAGTGAAAAAGCAGGAGGGAGGGGCTGCTGAAGATATACACCATGGAGTCATGAGAGCTGAATTGTTCATATTCCTCATTCTCTTTGCTTACAGGGCTGCCCTGCAGATTCACAACTGGGGCTTCAAACATTCAATAACACTGTGACCCTCGCAGCTGGCATCTCTAGACTGTGGTTTCCTCTGAATCAAACAGAAGCAATCAACACAGTGCTCACAATTTCCGTGGGCGTGAAAAGCCAGCAGTGTGAGTCTATTGAGCTTCCCTTTAGCAAAATCTTGAATCTATTTTAATGGCCTGAGGGGGACCTCCTTCTGTCAAACATGGTTGTAGATTTAAGTGAAATTTAACCCAATTTCCATCTGCAAATGAATGCACTGAACCATCCCCAAATGAAAACTACTACAGAATAATGACTGGTCTTCACTTTTGGTGCAGAGTAGTGAATACTCCTAGATTACCACTTGTGTAATTGAGTCGGGAATAATTGTAATCAGATTTGCAGTGGGCTGCATTTAGGAAATTAGCCACAGTGTGCGGTTTAAGTCTTATAAAACGATCAGAATTAGGCCAGAAAAAGTTCTACCATCTACAAGCATGCCCAGGTATCTCTCTAGACATGTGCATGGGTTCTAATGACTGTTCTGTGGTCTATGGTAAAGTATACTCCCAGTAGTTCCATACTGAACCACCCCTACCTTGTGATGCCAGCATTGCCCCAGCCGTCTCCTGGAAATCCAGCAACTGCTGGAGGAACAAAATAGCCTAGAAAACAAAAGCCACTGACTGGTCAACACACACAAACTGCAGCACATCACAAGGCTTTACTCTTGTTGATTTAAATGTCTGTGTTATTAAACTAATACTGAATATTGATTTTATTTTATTTTTTCAGCACGCTTGTCAATTTATATTAAAAGGATGAGTACTCACATTGCTAGTCAGTTCATGAACTGTCCCATCCTTGGGCATATTGTACTCTTTGTCTGGATCATTCTGTTCAAACACAAGCACAAGATCACATTTTGAACCACCAATTTTGCTATGCAGGCAGATTTCCCAGGACTACTATCAATTAAAACCCAAACTCTATGCAAAGCCCTCCGTGGAGAGTGGATTTAAAACCCAGTCTCAAAAATAACTGGCTTCTAGCGAGTCATTTTTCCCATGCCCTTCTAATGGCAAAATAATTGGCACTTGTGCATACTAGCGAGAAGTGCTATAATCAAGATGTGCCTGATTTCAAACGGTTTAAGTGGTCATTCTGAACAGGAGGAGGTCATCTGAACCCATTTCTGTGCCACATGCACTGCCATTATCCCGGTCTCCCTCTGAAATCCAATCACAGTCCGATTATGAAGCACAGCTTGCAGTACACGTCAAAGTAGTTATTAAGTGAAACAGGAAATCCCTTTTCCAAGATTATGTCTGAACAGTTTACTGACAGCACTTCTTAAGCACACTAAAAAAACTGTCACCAGCATCTCTGTGCAACACAAGCATGCCTCCCCCTCCAGTATGAAAGGTCTTCCAAATGGGATCAGTCTTGTACCTTGATGCTGTCAGCAAATTCCTCCAGTGCTTTGGCTCCTATGGCTTCCATGGATGTTATGAGAGAGGGCAGCTTGTTCTTTGTGCTGGCAGCTGTGCCCTAAATAAACACACACACACACACACACACACACACACACACACAGAGGTAAAGTTAAAGCAGGGGTGGCCAACCCTGGTCCTGGAGAGCCACGGGGTCTTCTAGTTTTCCAGTTGTTTAACCATTGATGATTTAAAGATACCCAGAGAGCCAGCAGGACTGTGGCTCTCCAAGACCAGGGTTGGCCACCCCTGGGTTAAAGTATTAAAATAAACTTTGTAAAAAATCAAGACTCAACATCTTTCAGTCAAGACAGAAACCAAGAGCATGCAACAAAATCATATTCATTGCTCTTGCCTAGACTTCCTGGTACAGTAGTGTTGCCATATTCCCTGCAAAGCATGTTTAGCAGCCCTATAATGCAGGCGCATCTGCAATAAAATCTATTTTAGGAGACTGCACTTGTTAGGATGAGCTAATGGAATTTTTCCACCAAACAACAACTAGTGCTATTTATGCTGACCAACAAAAACATTCAACAGCAAATCATGGCTTTCATAACTTGGGTAGTTTATTTCGCAATTCAATTAAAGTGGGTTACTTTAAGAAAAAAAAAGGTAGGTTAATGGCAGTTAGGCAAGACTCACGGCGCCCTTGTGTGGCAGCAGCCATGTATTGCAGAAATCTGCAGCCCCAATACTGTACCTGCAGGACCTGGTCGAACTCAGGCTTGGTCTGCTTCAGGTGCTTGAGGATGGGGAATATGGTGAGCACAGCGGAGTAGTCATGCCGCATGATGGCTCGACGGGCTGCCGACACAATGTTGTCTCCTTCCAGCATCAGATTGTCCAGGGCCTCCTGTTTCACAGCAAACAATCAATCAGTAGCAGTACATAGATCTGTAAACGTGCAATGTCCCAAACAACTTGTTATTTAATATTTTCATATAGTAAGTAATGCCTTAAAAACACTTGTTGAGAATTGCTTTGCCTGAAAGACGTTACCAGGATAATAAAAATGCAACATGGAAAAAAAAAAAGTTCCTGTTTATGATTTATATTATATAATCTCCTACTGCTGCAAGTGGTAGCAGGACACCCTTTCTAGCAGATGGAGTCATTTGTCTAACTGATTAGAATATCATATATTTGATATAGCAGGTCAGTGCATGAACACATTTTATAAAAACGAATAATAATAATAATAATAATAATAATAATAATAATAATAATAATAATAATAATAATAATAATAATAATAATAATAATAATAATAATAATGACAATAATTTGACATTTAGGCACATGTCCCAGTCGTAACGTTACTGCAGTCATTGCTCTGACCTGGATGAGCGAGTCGAAGGTCTTCTTCTGGTGGTGCTCGGGGATGATGTCAGTGAGCAGCTGGTACTCGCTCTGCGCCAGCTTCACAAAGGCACTGATACAGTGGATGTAGGAGTCAATCTCGATATCCAGGACGTCATCCTTACCTGTGGGGTACACTGCCCTGGTCAGCACAACCTTGCTCTCCTGTGATTACACTTTCTATCCCTGGTTCTCTACAGTATAACTTGCAGGGCTTACTCTACTGTGCAACTTTAGTCAAACCACAGAAACCGTGTTTGCTTGTTGATATGTTTAAAATGACTTGGTTTTATTTACGATTGTATAAAATGTACTCTTAATGTACTGTGTTAAAAATTGCTCACATTAACTTTGCATACATCCCTTTTTGTTGCATGAAAAATGTGAATTTTTTTTTCCTTTTTTTTTTTTTTTTTTTTTAAGTTGAAACATTTTTATATAAGGATTAAAAGTTCTATTACACAGATGCTCATTTAGTATCAGTATTGATGAGATGACCTCTTATAATTTTACTACCAATACCTTTCTTTCTGCTAAATCTATCTAAAGAGTTTGTTCCAATATAGAACACATATATGTCATTGGTTTTCATTTTCTAGAGCTGATCTCCACACGATGTCCTTGAACCCAAAATTAGTCTGGCTTTTGGACTGTACAGTAATTTAGAGTGAACTTCCTCACTACCCGGAACCCTCCCCCCACCCCCCCACTTCCACCTACCTCCCCCCCATACCCCCCCCCATCAAGTCTTGACTTTTCCAAAAAGGCGTCCGGAAACCTTGTCCTCTGGAAGAAATAAAAAAAAAAAATAAAAAAAAAAAAAGGGTTTGTACAAGAGGGGATAGAGAGTCGAGAATACAATGTCCCACCCCCTACCCCTAAGCTAAGTAAAGTAGGCATCTAAGCCCTCAAATACATGGTTCCTCTACGCACTGGTAACCCTAGTGCCCTATACTTACCCGCAGCAGCCCCGTGCCTCTCATTCAGGGCGTCGGAGAGGTGTTTAACCCTCAGGTCGTGATCGTGACCTAGTTAGGTGCCAGAGCAGTGGAGACAGATTGGAGGGGGTTTATCCTTGGGCAACTGCTGAGGCAAACTGGCAGGCCTGAGACTTCCTACAGACAGACAATGACCCGCGGGCACCCAGCTGGGAAGAAGTGGGGGCTTTCTACACAGGTGTGTGCTCATGATGGTACATGTGTGCCTATGCATGCATAGGAACATAAGCACATGTTTACGAAAGGTGTGTGTGTGTGTCTGTGTGTGTGTGTGTGTGTGTGTGTGTGTGTAAAGTGTATATGTTGTGCTGCGTTCGATAGGTGACAGATACAGAGGAAACAGCAATGGCAGTCACAGGAGCTTCTGATTTTCAATGCACCTATTTTAGGATCGAGCTTATTGCAGTTTTAGACTGAAAATGCAATCTATCTATTTATCCTTGTTAATAGACTACACAGCTGTCCCTATCCTGCTGGACCGACACTACAATTCAAAGAAAGAGAGGCTTTGGTAATATCCAAGGATAATCTACATCAGGGTTTCTTCTGACTAGATATATGCTGCTCCATACACACTGGGTGCATACAAACACCCCGTTGTAACTTCCCTAAGCTCCTGTGAGGCCACAGTGGCTGATTGTCACCCATCGCTTACTGGTGATGTGATAAAGAGCCCCTCTGCACAAGAACCACACCAGAGCGTTTGGTAAACTGCACCGAAAGATGAGAAAGCATTACCTTCCATAGGTGTGAGGTTAGAGCCCCCCTTTTTCCCATCCAGCCCATGCTGAGAATACTGTTTCAGGAGGTTCTGAGCCTTACGGATTGTGCCTGTTCCCGCAGAACGAAAGGATGGGAGAGATAGGGACAGCAAGCAAGAAGGGAGACAGAAAGAGACAGAGCACCGGGGAGGAGGATCAGAGAGAGGAGACAAGATCTAGGAAGTGAGTGATACAGCACCACCACACCCCTCCACCACACCCACATTCAGTTCAGCACTAGAGACCTGTGGCTTCAACTTGACAAACACTGACAAGCATGTACAGAACAATTTAAACAATTGAAAAATAAACAGAAAATATAAAAAAGAAAAAGTTAATTAAAAAGAAATAACTGCATCATGATCACATAACGAGCCTTTAGGTTTTAAATAAATTATATAGATGTTATACTCATCAAAATGCCCCCGACTTAAAAGTACTCACCAACTTTTTCAAAGGCAATTTAATATTGTCAATGGCAATCAGACTGCACTACACTGCAATTTGAGTTATTCTGCATTTCACTATGGGCCTAATGACTGTACACCAGCCTGCCCAGTTTAACCATTATCATCAAAAATCTGAAATGGGTCAAACTGCTTTACAACAATGTATTTTAATACCTGTACTAAATCAAACATACCAAACAATACAATTAACACGTTCACACAATTTAAATTAGTAAGTTAGTAGAAACACACCCAGTGTTAAAGCTGAATAGAGCATTCATTCAATACACTATTGTCCCTGCAAGGACCCATCTTGATAAAGAGTGCATGTGGTTTTTACAAGCAGCGCTGCATGACAGCTGGCACCTACAACAATATATTTATATTCATTAACAGACAATGGAGAAAATGCATATCAAACAAACACTGGCTTATGACTCAACTAAACAAAATGAATTAACCATTAAGAACTGGCGAAAGCAAAGCTGCAGGGCTAGTGAAAATAAGACTAATACAACGTACAACGCAAACAGTGCAGACGCTTCTCATTAAGATTTGTGGTATGGTAAAGTGAACTAGCCTTCCATTACACAGAGCGCACCTGTAAGCTTTCAAATAAGACCAAACTATGCCAGTTTAGTCTGCATACCACTTATGTAAAAACATTTGTGGTTTTCTGAACTTCTGAACTATGAACTGATGGAGATCACTATTAAAATTGGCCATTATAATTATACAAGACCCAGTGGTCTCTTGCACATTCTATAGAGAAATCGAAAGACCACAGACTGCTATGTGTGTGTACTGCATGTAGGCCTTGTTTCTAGCACATGGAAGTGAATGGCTAATATTAATTCTGAATGTTATGCTGTCCCTGTACTTGAATCAGTTAAATGTAAGCAAGGCACGAGAGCACACTGAAGAGGGTCTTTACCTGGGATGAAGACTGTCATTCACAAATGAAAAACAAAAAGGAAAATAAAAATCAACAAAATAAGAAAAACACAATAGTTTAAGTAGTAAAATACTGCCAGGGACACAAATCATATCACTTCTTTCTATGCAAGGACCTGTGTAATACTCTAATCAAAGTATGAAAACACTAACAACCGAAAGTATGGACATGGCAGCCTCTTGCAGTATTGAATACACATTTTAATAAGTAACTAACTTATGTGCAACAGACATCATAGCTGTTTCTTCCCAAGCGATCTGGAATGATGTTAAGAGAAAAAGCCATGTAATGCAGAGCACCAGAATGAATTATTTCCAGAAACTGACTTTACCTTTTTATTCCAAGGAAAACAAAAGGCCCAGAGACTTCTAGATTTCAAGTTCTGTGATTTAGAGTCTAAGCTAACAACTTTATCTGCAAATAACTGGACCCTGTTTTCTTAGCCTGGAGCAATGCAGACGGGAGTAAAAGGTGGTCATCCCCGAGGGTGAGGAGGATTCTAGGAAGGCAGCCCCAGCACTGACCTGGTCTCTTGGGTGGTTTCTTGGTGGGCGTGTCTTTGCGCTTGTTCTGCACGGCCGGGGAGTACAGCACCCCCGAGGAAGCGCTGCTCTTGCGGAAATGCTCCTTGAGGCTCTTCAACGAGCGGTCCAGCTGACTGGAGCGAATCTGGAAGTACACGCTCATGAAATCTGTGGGCAGAAACACACAATGTTGAGAGACGCCCCCTAGAGCACATTGATGCACACTACAATGTTATCATGAATTGTACCTGTTTATTTATTTATTTATTTATTTGTTATTTTTTTAAATGATGGATATTCATGCTAACCTGTCTCCACCACACTTACTGCTGTGTTGGAGAAGGGCCTCTCTGGACCTGACTGCTGCAATGTGCTCGAACGCTGACCCTCTACCTAATGATCCAGATGTTCGGGTCTGTCTGCTCTCCCATTTCAGGGTTCCCTTCTTCCTTCCTGCCTGCGCCTCCTTAAACTCTAAACCTGAACCAGAATTAATGCAGCCCTACTTGTTGCTTCTTATGCTTTTTGGAAATTCAAACTTGAACATTCCCCTATTTTCTCCATATATATAACACTTAAAATCACCCCATAAGCTCAAGTTTTCTCACACTTTAGCTTCATTCAAAACAACAATAAACTCATTTTAAAAGATAATTTGGAAAGACTACGTTAAATTGATGAGTGTTGGCTGTGCTCAACAGGAAGATTTACCCTGGTTACGCCCATACTCCACCAGCCAGCTTGAGATGCAGATGACGTCCTGCAGAACCGACTCTGGAAGGTGATCCAGGGTGACCTCCTCCTGGGTTTCCAACTCGTCATCCCCCCCAATCAGGTCCAGGATCAGAATGGGCGGCACCGGCTTGCTGTAGCGGGTCAGCAGGCTGTGGAACTCCGCCTCCAGCAGCTCCTTGCCCTTCTCAAACCGGGCTTTCTGGGGGAGGGGAGAAAAGGGACAACAGGTGTCAAGGCGAGACCAACCGAGAAACAAATTAACTCTGGAGCACCAAAGGTAGTCAGGCAGTCACATGACAAGAGAGGCTAGAAATTTTCCAGCATCAGGCCTGTGCAATTCATGTATGAACCAGCCTTGTACATTTACCTTTAAATTGCGAGGCAATGTAATTGCAATACAAGACAACAAGACTTATATTAACATAAGAACACAACAGAGGGAACCGGGCAACAGGCTAGAGTAGTCAAGCAGTTGTTTCTCTTGTACTGTGTAAGTTTGTGTGCTCTTGAAACGCATAAATGATCTGCTGCCTTGTTCTGGTGAGCCATGCAGGAAACACGGATAAGAACTTCACAGGGTCACTCACCACTGTGTTGAGCTCTGGACTGTCAGGGTTGTTGTCCTGGAAGTACTCCACTGCCTTCTGGATTTTAGCAATACAAGCCAGGTATTCATCTAGCCGCCCTGAGGGACTGAAGCAAGACCAGGGACAGTTTAAGAAAGAGCATCCCCAGTGTAGTCAAGTATCATTGTAACAAAATGTATGACTACATTTTCAAAGTGGTTGTAAATCTTCTGTAGGCTTTCCATATACAGTCACACCACCTTACCCCTCCTTGATGATTTTATCAGTGTCCTTGGCCACGTGGTAGTAGCTGATGACGTGGTCCATGCAGGACAGGGTCTTGTCCACATTGTCCTGCAGCCGCTGCAGGTTCTCTGTCTGCTTGTGGACTGGGATGATAGAGTTCTCCAGCTGCATTAATCTGCTTTCAAAGGAGGAGAGGATGGAAACCTGCATGGCAGACGAACAACATGGCAGCGCGTCATTCAAACATCCTGCTTGTCAAGTACTTCAGTTTTACTTTCAGCCTTAATTTGGAAATGAAAAACACAACTCAGCCCTACAAGAACAACTCTACAAATCTATGCATTAAAGCAAATCCGCACTAGAAAAGACACTGAAAATAGTAGCATGTGTGTGGGAGCGTGTAGCCATCGTTTTGAAAATGTTTTCCCAACTAGAAACTGACCTTTTTTTTTATTAACATGAAAAAAAGTGCAGTGGGAATAGCAGTAGAACAAATGAGAATCAGGGATTTGATTTGAAAGGGATAGCAATTATATATTTAAGTGCATTTTTGCCCTCAATATAGTTTTATTACTGCATAAAAGTAATGAACTGGTAATTTCAGAGTCAGTAAAACACAGAATCTCATCATATTGCAGCTTAGGAAGGCATGCACAATGATGAATGTATCACGGTGAATGTCCATCTAACAGACAAGCACAAGGCGCTTTAGACTGAAAGATAAACAACACAGTGACAACTTACCATGCCCTTTGTTAACTGGTCACTTTTCTCCAAATTCTCTCGAATAAAAGAGAGGGTGTCCTGTTCCTGTGAGAAGAGTCATACTCAGCAGGGATGGGAATAAGACTCCCATTGCATTCCAGGTTTCACTACGCGCTTCGCCAATCACAGTGTACAGTAGGTAAGAAGCTAATGTGTCTTATTAAACTCATAGTAAAACCAGGAATGGATCAAACTGTTATGCAATGGAAGTCGTATTTCCGTATCTGTTGTGTTACAAAATATCAAATTAAACAGGTTTTTACAATGTGTAAAACACACAGGCATTCTAAAAATTCAAGCGGAATACTTCCTTTATTGAAATTGGTTTTAATATTTACACCAATAATAATAATAATAATAATAATAATAATAATAATAATAATAATCAGAGTACACCAATTCCTACCTCAATAAATACTTGACAGTTTACGAGGATTTTCCAGAGGTACAACCCATGACAAATAATCCATAGAAATCCTCACCTCACTGTTTATTAGATAATGTAATCGACACAAACCTGTTTTAGTTTCTCGTCGATTTCAGTCTTCCTCGCTGATGCATCTTGCGTAGGAATCATTTTGTCGAATGGTACAGTTAGTGATCTATTTGAACGCTATTCCCTTATTTTTATTATTATTATTATTGTTAACCTACATTAGCTGCCACCCCTCCTCACAACACTGGAGACTTATGCTTCCTGTCTGTCAGCCGCTTCACTTCCTCCATCCGATTCTTATCGGCAATGACAAGCACTTGGCGCCATCTTGGTAGTGGCAAGACAAAAGTACAGCAATACACAATGGTACCGCAGTGTGGCAGTCAAATACCAGCACACTGTAGTGGTTATTGCAAGATACAACTTGGCAGAGTGTAGATCCGCACCATATATATGCTGTTGTGTCTGATGTATATTTAAATAGATATATTTAATTTTTTCCAAGTCAGGGTAGGGAGTTTTACGATTAGTTACACATTACCCTTCACATTTTCTTTCCTTTCCTGCGTACAGTTCAGCTTTGCACGATACCCCATAACCTCCCCCTGCTGCATGGCTGGGTTAAGTCAGAGGGAAGGCATGGCAGAAGGTTTACCAAAGGAAGGTAGCTGAAACAACCTTTCCTGAAATTAGAGCTGCCGCCTCTGAGGTACAACAAACCGGGACCTCCGAACAGAAGGGCTGTTGTTAAAAGTGTAAACTCTCTTTAGAAATCCTCTATTCATCCAATAGGAAACATTGAAAATATTACTATTATAGTATTGACAACCAATTCATATTGCCCGTCTATTGCAGTAATATTATATCCTGGTTTAACAATTTATGGTACTGGCATTTAGTGTCCTGGGAAGGCATAATAAATTCCTTGGACACCACCCTCTTAAAACCATGACGATCCAGGGAAAACAGGGACAGGTGGCATTGCAACCCTACCTGAAAGTCTAAACTTAAACGCGGATTGCTGGTGGCATGGCAACCCTACCTGAAAGTTTAAATTTAAACGCGGATTGCCGGTGGCATTGCAACCCTACCTTAAAGTCTACGTTTAAACGCGGATTGCCGGTGGCATCACAGCGGTCTGCGCTGCCTGGAGTTACAGCATGGAGCCCGGAAGTCCCTGATCCAGGATCCTGAATCCTGCATTAATTACTCTCTCACTCAGCGCCGACGCACAGAGCTGGAGGTGTTTATAACTGCGGGATAAACAAGGAGGGCACACCAGCCTGAAAAATGGGCAACTCCGACTCCAAACTTCACTTCAGAAAAGCGGTGATCCAGCTCACCACCAAAACACAGGTAAACGAAAATAAAAGACAAACTGTAGCAGATACGATTATTGAAATCATTAATACATAAATAAATAAATAAAAATAAAGCCTTGTACTGGTCGAGAGGAAGAACGGACCAGATGGTACGCAAGCAACATGGGGATGTCATCACGAAATAGATTGCGCTTTGATCATGCTTAAGAAAAAAAACAAAAAAAAAGAATGACAGGAAAAAATAGACGTTTTGTTAGAGTTATGCGATTTTTATTTGCTTAATTACATTCAATATGCGCATGAATTTCAAATTATTATTATTTGTCTTTTGTTTTTTTTTTTGGAGGCAAAATGCGACGTTAACTGATGAACAACGTAATTTAATAAAACTACTATATATAAACATATATATATATTAAATATATATATATATATATATATATATATATATATATATATGTATAAGAAATGTAAGAGGGTGCTACATCAAGTATTACATGTCTACAGATATGAGAGGACTGTTTTGCAACAAACAGGGTGTTAATATACATTCGGAATTTAAAATATAAATTGACAGCGATCATTAAAATGGACGGTGCATTGGTTGAACGTATTTAATAAAAAATAATTATAAATAAATACGTTACCAAAAAAACCCCAAACCCACTCAATTCCTGCTTTTGTGTTAGTATCCTGATAAAACCAGGGCAGGTGCAGTAGTGTTTTAAGGTGGTCGTGACAAATAAATCGGTATGCTGTTGCAATGTTCCAAATTAAATCCATAATATTTTAAACGAGTAATAGAAATCCACGTGTTTTCGAGCTGCTTGTTTAGTTCGAGGGGATGAATCTTGAGAAACTGTGTTTTGTTTATTTTATGGCTGACGTGTTTTTAACCTGCGCTCAAGTGCCCATATTGCGGCAGGTTCGGGGGGTGCCGAAAGTTTAAGGTGGACTGGAAGAGGTTAGAAAAGCAATTTAGCCATACATTTAAATCTATAGGGTGGTTTAATCATATCTTAAATTATAATTATTAAAAACAAAACAAAAAAAAAAAAAACAGTAGAACATAATCTTGCTAAGTTCCTTTGACATATGTAATTTCTGTACAGCCTTTGAAGTTTGAACAGAAATGACAGGCATGTAAATATGGAGGTGGCACAAACTTAATTTGCATCAGCGGGTTACTCTGCATTGACGATTAGGAGCTGGAGTGCTGCATTAATGTTCATGCAAATAAATAAATGGTTCCGGCTAATCGTAGCAGTGTGATGGACCAAAGTGGTATATGCGCATGCCTAGGTATTTAATAGGATTGGGAATTTCGAATAATAAGATATTCGAGTATACCAAGAATAGAAGTTTTGAATATTCGACCTCTGATTACTCATAACAGTGACAGGTGCTTAGGTAAATGCAGCAACAGTAACAGCGAAGCTACTTGTAAGGTATTAAAAGTAAAAAGAAAAAATGATTTAAACTTTAAGTAAGAAATAAGAATGCACAGCAGAGGGGTTTTAACTGTAAAACAAAGAACTTTATAAAAAGGACATTCCAAACTTTCAACTGCGTTATTAACACCTTTGAAGACTTGTGTAAAACACGCAACACGACTGCTTACTAACAAAGCATGACAGAAATAGATTGGCCCAATAACATCCATGCTATAAAATGTAATATAAAAGGAGATGTACTGTATCCGTACTTGTTGATAATATAATAATAATTAAAAAAAAAAAAAAAAAAATGTTTGGAGTTGAGCAAAAATCAGTGGGAGACCAAATACAGCAGAACAACATTGGCTTGACATTGCCCAACTTTTAACAAAAAAACAAACAAAAACAAAAGATGCATCACACCGCTGACCAGTAAAAGATGTAAAGCATGGTTGTTTTATTCCCGAAGTAGTAGATGGGTGCTTACTTTTTAGATGATTGAACATTTAACCTGTTATGATGCTAAGTACTTGTGTTGCAGAGATCATGTTGCACGGTGGTCTCTTTTCACTTTTCACAAAGCTTCCACATGTTGCTTTTTTAAATTTTAATAAGATGCAGTTTTCACTGCTCATGTTCTCCCTTAGTCAATAGCAGAGCTAGGTAATGAAGTGCGCCTGCCTCCCTGTCAATTATGAGTGAGGTGAGAATAGCGGTGGCTGGTCACTTTTAACTTTGCCTATTTGGTGTACATAATCATCACGTTCCTCTACGCTCCTATTGAATGCAGCAGCCTCTTCTCTTCTGCAGCCTGTGGAAGCAACAGATGATGCTTTCTGGGACCAGTTCTGGGCGGACACGGTCACTTCAGTGCAGGATGTGTTTGCACTGGTGCCAGCGGCTGAGATCCGAGCTGTACGGGAGGAGTCCCCCTCAAACCTAGCCACCCTCTGTTACAAGGTATGACCACCGATGAAACTGTGGGATTTCATCACAAATGTGATTCATTTTAAGCAACTCCCTTACAGCAAGTCAAGTACACAAGCCGAGCCAGCAGTGTTAGGATGAATGTGTTCTGATGAGCTCCGAGGAGCTCAGAGCAGCTATTATGTTTGTGCACAGGACAAGCTGTCTTCAGTACAGCGCTGCTGTTTTCTTTTTGTGGGGGTTGGGGTTCAGCAGGAAAAGGGGTGTGACTCTCCATTTCCCTTTCACTGGCCAGCTCCTGTCATGTGCAACTGTGTATGAGAGGAGAGAAGCAAGGCATGGACAGAAAAAAATAAAAAAAATTATTTTCCTTCCCAGAAATAGCTTGAAAAAGCATTTTCTTTCCTCCTGTTAGCATTAACACTTTTAGCACTGCTGCTTTGGTGTTTAAGCTTTTTAGTTTTGTTTTTTTTCCTTGCTTGTTTGTTTTTTAATTTGCGGTTTAGAGATTTTGTAAGTACAACACTGTAGATTGTTTTGTTATCTAATCGGTTCTTGTGTTGTGAATCGCATGTCCCAGTTGCAGCTAGACCATTGTTTAGCGATCTTTTGATAGTTAGTGCTGGCCAGGTCACAAAGCATTGCAAAGCCACCTGTCTGTGGCAGCAGACAACCTGTTTTTCTGCACGGTCAGGTTTAAACAAGCCTGTAGTGGAGATGGACGAGCAGGAAAATCTCTTTGCTGCTTCGTCTTTGTCCATCTCCCTGTAAAACACATTCTCTTTCTTTTATCGGGCTAGTCTTTACAGTGGGTTTAAAATTCTGTCCTTTCATCTCTGGAGTTCTAGTAAAATGTCTTGTGAGCAGTACTGTGGTAGTGTAGAGGAGAGAGGGGAGCTGTCATGACTGGCTTTGTCCCTGGCAGGCGGTGGAGAAGCTGGTCCAGGCCGCTGAGTCGGGCTGCCCCTCACAAATGGAGAAGCAGATTGTGCTGAACTGTACCCGGCTTCTCACCCGCATCCTGCCCTACATCTTCGAGGACGCAGACTGGAGGGGCTTCTTCTGGTCCACAGTGCCGGGGGCCGGCCGAGCTGGGGTGAGTCTCAGTGGGACGAGTGGTACAGTCGAGTACCGGGTAATTGAGTACATCAGTGTATGCTGAATATTTTCACTAGCTTTGTCATGCTTTTCACTTTGACACAGGTCCTGAAGGGATAGTCTTGACTACCTCCCCCACCCCCCCATGGAAACTAGTACAGCTCACAACCCCACCACACATGTTCAGGATGTGTATATATTTCAAATGCAACACTAAAACTGAAGCATCCATTGGCTCCCGAGTGGCGCATCCAGTAAGGCACTCCGTGTGGATGTGCCCTATAGCCTGCAGATCGCAAGTTTGAATCCAGACTATGTCACTGCCGACTGTGACTGGGAGTTCCTAGCGGGTGGTGCTCAATTGGCCCAGCGCCGCCCGGGGAGTGGGAGGGCTAGATTGGCCACCGCGTCCTCAGCTCACCGCGCACCAGCGACCTCTGTGGTCTGACCGGGCACCTGCGGGCTTGCTTGTAAGCTGCCCAGAGCTGCATTGTCCTCCGACGTTGTAGCTCTGGGTGGCTGCATGGTGAGTCTGCAGTTTGTAAAGGTGCAGGCGGCTGATGGCACAGGCTTCGGAGGAGAGCGTGTGTTCGTCTTCGCCACTCCTGAGTCAGCACAGGGGTGGTAGCGGTGAGCTGAACGTAAAACAATAATTGGACACGACTAAATTGGGGAGAAAATCATTTAAAAAAATAATTGGCAACTGCTACATTTAAAAAAAAAAAAAAAAAAAAAAAAAAAAAAAAACGAAGCATGCTGGTTCTTTTTCACATGTCACATGGTCTGATTGCTGCTAGAGTGAGTGAGTTTGAACTACAGCATGTGGGGTGGTTTAGTAAGCAGGAAGCAACAGCTGCAGCATGCCATCTGTGGTGTTGTCTTTGAGTATAAAACGCAAACAAACAACCAAAAGACCTTCAGTAGAAACAAAGGGGACCTGTGATAACTGTGTTAGTGCTACAACATGGAGTTTAAAAACTTAATTAGCACTCCTTTGACGAAGTACCTAACACATGCAGAATACTGTTGACAATTGTGTTATACTAAAACTGAAAACATTGCAAAAAGCTAAAAGGATCGTCATCATGGTTTTGTCTTGGTTTCTGGTACTGCTTTAAAGCTATAACTATAATGCAATCCCTTTTCCTGCTTTTAAAACAGTTTCTGAAATTGCAACCCAAACCGTACTTCAAAGGAAGAGACCTCTTGTGTTTCAATCCCGACCTCATGAATGCCTGATGAAAAAACGGAAGTCTGCACACAGTCACATGCCTTCACACAGACTTGTGAGAAATGTGGAATCTGACCGGCATGGTGATTGGGTTTCTGCGAAACCAGTTAAGCTGCAGTTGATCAAATGGGAAATCTGACAAAATCTAGAAAATATAAGTGTGTATTGTAGAGTAAGAGGCATGTCTCGATATAATTGAATATGTTTCTTTTGAAGAGTATCAATTTCCCTAGCAAAGACTTCTTTGTCTTGGATTAATCAGCAGGGGTTTTGGTGAGTTGAACTTCTGGACAAAACAGGTCTACTCCTTTTTATTTTTTATAAACCCTCGATGGCAAATTCTCGGGTTTAAAAAAAAAAAAAAGTTGAAATGTTTAAATGTTTAATCCTGTACACAAAGGGCCAGATTTCAGTTTTAAACGAGGCTGTAGGTAAAGAGAGGCAAGTGAATAGGCAGCACAGCTACAGGATTTCCTCTTGACTTCCCTCTTTAGGGCCCACTCGTTAGTCAATACAAGTAGTTTTACAACAGATAAGAACTGATAAAGTCCTGATAAGGGCCTCGCTGTCATAATTAAGCGTGGCTTCTGTGTTCCAGTCATTTATTTATAAAACTGTTTTTCCAAACCCAAGCTTCTTCCCCCTTTACAGTAGTCCCTCGTCTGGAAGAATTCGGTATTGCTTTTGTTATGGATAATTCTGTTTTTAACAGTTTTCTGATCAGAAACTGCCCTTTGTTTTAAGGTTCCAGTAGTTTACAGAGTAAGTGAAGCCGCTTCAATTGGCATTATAATTGAGTCAGGGTCATTTTGTAACTCTATATATCATTCACACAGTTGGGACAGATCTTCACGCTCCAAAATGTATGAGGAAAAATAGGTTTAGAATAACATCCCATAAACATTAAATAAATTAAACAAATATGTATGAAAATAGCTTTAATAGTTTACCTTTAGTCAAGTAATGATTGGAACCTCCGGTCTTCAGATTTAATCTAATGAGACATGACTCATGAGATTAATGTGATCCTGTAAACCGGGTTTAAAAAAAAAAAAAAAAAAAATGAATCTCTTCCTTCCTGTGGAGGCTGATCCATACTCTTGCTGATTTGACTTTTCCAGTGGGGTGTGTGTAATTCAATACCTTTTTTGCCGTCTCGCGTTTTATCACTGAACACCCTACAGTGTAGCTTCTGGTGGCAGAGTGAGGGGGCGTTCTGTGAGAAAAGCAGCAGGAAGGTCACCCTGTTGTAGAATTTGTGTCAAATTAATATTATTGGGGTTATCCTTGGTGTTTTGCCCCAGGACAGAAGAGTAGCTATTTTGGATGAACCTTTTGACAGTTCCAGAGTAGTTCCCTGCTCTTGCAGTAACGTCATGTGAAGTATAGGATAATGCTTTCAGTTTTCACGACAAGTTTGCCCTTGATGGTAACAGTGGCATGTTGAGTGCTTTAGAGCTTGTGACACTCAGCTTGTAGCTCAGTGTATGAACAGAGGCTGTGTTAACTAGCCTGGTGAGTCATTCTCTCCCCCGGATCTCAGCCCCCCTTCCCCACACCTCTCTGTTAAACATAGACTACACTGTGTCCTCTCTGTGGTGTTTAATTGCGGACCATGTTTAGTATTACATTGTTTGATTGGTCTTTTTGCTGACTGCCCAGAGTACAGAACTTGATGGCTAGCAATAGATTGTTTAGGTGTGCTTTATTTAGGTGCTGTACTTTTTCATTGCAAGATTTTTAAAATGCACGTAATGTTGTTTGTAACCAGTGGGAAAATCTGACAGACATACAGTGATTTGCTTGAAACTTTTGACGTTTTATTTATTGCATGTTTTTAAATGGATTTCAAATTGCGTCACGTTGTGTAGTTTCTGAAAAGAAAAGAAAAAAAAATGCCAGTTTTAACAAAACTAGTAATAAACCAATAGAAATCCAATCAAACTAGAAAACAGACGTGTGTGGATGTTTGTTGCTTGCAGTGTGGTATTAACAGGTGTTATTATTCTTTAGAAAAAGATTGCAAGTTGTTGTGACTTTTTAAAAGCACGTGTATGAAATTCCATACCTGTGCATCACCTGCTCTGAATAAGAGCTATTGCATTGAAACGGAATCCCTCTCACACCCTGTCCTGTGTGTGTCCTGCAGGCAGAGGAGGGTGACGATGAGTCTGGCCGTCCCCTGGCCGAATCCCTGCTGCTGGCGATCGCTGACCTGCTCTTCTGTCCGGAGTTTACTGTCCAGAGCCACAAGAAAGGCAGCCTGGTGAGTACCGTCTGAACCTGCCCCTTCACTCGAGCAGAAATAGCAGAACAGAATGCATTTACCACTGTGCTACAGAACTGACAAGAAACAATGAATGTGCATGTAGTAGCTCCTAAACTGAACGAGACAGTCTACCTGCATCATTGACTCTGTATATGATTGAGCAGTCTTAATTGACTGTGGAGTTAGTCTATATTAAACTTGCATTGCAGACAAACAAGATCGATGAGTGTGTTCATCTGCATAAGTTGTACACCTGTCCTGCACACCAATGCACTATTTGCTCTGGGCTAATCTAGCTTGAGAGGGAAACAAAATGCTGAGATATAGGAAACAGGGCTAGCTGGTATAAAAAGGAAGAAAACAGGAAAAATTAATTTTCTACTGTCAATTTAAAAGCAATAAAAGCTTTGATGAATAAATAAACAGATTTTTCTTTTTTCTTCGAAGATGTTTACTAAGTCCATTGTCTCTAACTTGAAGCCGTAGGTTCAGTCTTATATTTTTTCATATGAATGTAAAAAAATAAAAAATAAAAAAATAAAAACCTGGACAGTATAAGGTTTTGGGAGGCAGTATTTAACTGTTGCACCCAGGTGATCTTTCCTCTTTGCTTAAAACAAGTAAAGCTTCCAGATGTACTCATTTTAATTCTATTGCTTTTTATTTTCTGTCATATCACTTCAAGTCCCCCACATGTTTAGACCTATCCAAGAGGAAGATTCTCGTTTGCTGCAGAGATGAGCTAGCAATGTCTCGAGCTAATTCCCACTGTTTGCATGGCTTAAAACCTTTAAGAGACACTATATTGTCTAGAAGTTTCCTTCTTCCACATGTTTAATTGCAAGACTAAGATTTATAACTATGCGATTACGCATTAGCTAAGAAGGAATATTAAGAAAGAAAAAACACACCTCTGATCCCAAAGTATTAATGTGTTCTCCCAGGAGTGAAAACCTGGGCTCTGTCACTGTAACACCCCTCATTTGTGTCATTGCCTCTGTTGAATTGGGTTGTGTCTGTTAATCAGTAATGTGTGGCTCACAGCTGGCGCTAAGAGGCTCTGTTTATCAACCGGGTTGAGTGAGATTACTAATCTCTTAAATAAACAGAGCAGTGCTGGTCAAGGCAGTCTGACATACAGACTTTCTCACTGAAGGAAATATCACAGGCTGTAGCGTGCAAGCAAATTATATGCACTGCAAGGCTTTTATTTAAACGAAGAAATCTGAAGGCCAAATACTGAATGGGTCATGCAATACGATACCTTTGTTATACAGCTAACCTTGCTGTGAAGCTGCAGCAAGATTAATAACGCTTAATGACAGCCTTGCAATGAGGAGGCAGTGTAACTTGTCTTGTTTTTCAAATCCCATTCTCTTAATGGAGTTTTTTAAACCGAGAATTTCCAAAATGTTTGAAGGGTTAATCTAAAAATAATAATAATAATAATAATAATTACACAAATAACAGCAGTTCTTTTGTACTTTCTGTGGGATGCTCACATTTTAAATGGCCTGGCTATTGAATCTAGAATCTATGTTATGAATAACTTTTCTGCAGCTGAGATTTGCCTTGTAGTTTGTCTAAACTAGTTTGAGCACCACAAATGGCTTGTCTGACACAATTACAGGTGGATTTGTCAAAGCCTAACTCCCTTATGACTGTTGCACATTCCTGCAAGACCAGTTTTAAAATGGAATTTCTTTAAAGTGTTGTAGCTGTCAGAGGCGTGTCTCACAGTGCAAGGCAACACCTTTCCCCTGCTTTCTTCACAGGACTTTTAGAAAGGGCAGGACTCAGAACACTTCTGTTAGTGTCTTGGATATCTTGCATTGTAATGTCATTGTGATGTCTTGTTTGTCTTAGCTGTGTTAGCAGCTCCACTGTAAAGTTAACTGGGAGACATGCAAGGATTATTTTTTCTCATGTTACTTTTGTAAGGAAAGTATTATTTTGTGACTCTCTAAGATTGCTTTTTGCCAAAAATAAACTGAAGATATAACAAGGGAATGGCATTTTATTGTTCTATATAATTGATATAAATAATAATGTACCATTTATTTCAACAGGATAGCATTTCAGTAGGTTTAAAATTGTTAGTGGTAACTTTTGCAACAAACATTCCACATTCTCATTCCCCTTATCGTGGAGTTTGTGGCTGAGCTTGCAGTTTGACTCTTGTGGAATGCATTGTGTGCTTGTGTGAAGTCAGCTAATGGAGCTTAGCTAACGGGGTCTATCGTGTGTCTAAAGCAGGCAGAATGAGGCATTGTCCTAGATGTGAAGTAGACTGGGGCTGTACATTATAACTGATTCAGAGAGTAGCCTTTTTAAAATTGCAAGAATAAGCAACACATGTGAAAATACAAGGACCCTCCTCCTCCATTTTTTGCAGTAGAGCTAAAAGAATACATACCATAGGATATTGAAATATTTTTACAATACCATCCCCCCTAGCAATGCTGATAGCCATATATAGACTGATATTGATGTGATACAATCAAATGTCTTTGTGTGAGGTGGCTTGTTTAAGGTAGAGATGATGTTGCATACAGAGTATTTAACTACAGTATATATCGCAAAAAAAGAAGCTAGTATTGAGTGTTGAATTCCAACCCACTGCAGTGGCTGCTGATTGGGTGGATATGAGCTTGAATCATACAGCCCCCTCTATGTCACTTCTAATTCAAGGTCCCCCCAGAAAGGGTAATGTAGATGGATAAGATGCCCCTGAAGGATTTCGATTTAGGAACCCCTTATCTCATTTGTGCTGCTGCTGCTATAGTTAGAAGCCTCCGGCTGACGTGTTGTGTTCCCAGGATCGTGACTCACTTTATCGATCCCTTCCTTGCTGCTGCTGGATAGATGTGTGTCTGGGAGTGTGGGGTGGGTTTGCAGGTTGTGACGTGCCAGAGAGGCACAGATGAGTCATCAATAGAAAGGAAACAGAGCACAACACTATGGCATGTCAGCTCTATTCTAATCTAGTACAACCAAAAAGCTGTCTTTTGGTTTGCTTGAATGAATTTGTATGCAGATGCTGCCTGGGTCAGCATTTAGCTTTAGTTTCCACTCCCACCTTTGCTGTTACTGAACTCGTAAGAGTCAATATCTGACCAAGTTGTTTCTCCCTTGCTTGGCAGCTCTATTTTCCTTTCATAAAAATGCAGGTTGAAGTAAGGATAAGCAAGATATGTATGTATGACAAACAGTCCAGAAGGACAGAAATCAAATGCATGGGTTTATGGAACAAGCTAAGACTTCTTCCTAGAATATCTGCTAATTAATTTAAGTTTCTTGTAGTAGTTGTAAACTTGCTCAGTTAGCTGGCTGAACTCAAAATGAACAAAGAAACCTACACCCAGCATTCTGTATAATATATGTTTAGTGGGAATGCCAGTTGCTATGGGGACATATTTAAATATTTTAGGAAGAGGAAAAAAAAAAAAAAAAAAAAAAACAGTCGCTGCTCGATTGCCTCCTGCCAGGCTGGTTTTGTATGAATATCTGTATTAATGATTAATCTGGAAACTCCCTCTACAGGACACTGCTGAGGACATCCACACCATTGACAGCTGTGAGTACATCTGGGAGGCTGGGGTGGGATTCGCTCACTCCCCACCGCTCAACTACGTACACGACCTCAACAGGTGGGTCAAGCAGCGACGGTTCGCTCTGGAACGAGTGGTCAGCGATGAGGACCGAGGGACAGCGGGGCCTTTATGCTTAGAATAAAGGAATGGGAGCGTCTGTTTGTTTAACATGTATCAGGAGACCTGCTTATGCAACTATGATTTAACATTGGCTAGGACAATCTGAAGTTGAGAGAATCAGAATCTGTTGTAAGTTGGCTAGATTGTATTATTGAGCTAAAAGTTTGTGGGTTTTTTTTTTGTATTTTTAAAAACCTTCTTTGAAGATATCTATCTAAATCAGTCTAGCTATCTATCTCTATCTAAGTAGCTTTTGAGTTGAAGTAGAGAAAGCAGCAACTAGAATTATGGGTACTCGGGATGGGCATTTTTCAGCATTACAAGAGCCAATCAAAGTCGTATAAGTGTCTCCAAAAGGCTTCTACATTCAGAGCCAGAGTGCAGCAACTGCAGATGTGTTTTGTCCTGTTTGGGGCTCATCAGTGCAGTGTAACTGTACTCTGACTTGTAAATATTCTGTTCTCTTTCTCAGGACAGAGCTGCTGAAGCTCCTTTTGACCTGTTTCTCGGAGGCAATGTACCTGGCCCCCTCCTCCGAGAGCAACGTCCTCAACCCCTGGGTGCAGTTCTTCTGCTCCACTGACAACAGGTGAGCTCTCGCCGCTCCAGGGACTAACACAGCAGCTGGGTCTCCATCCACACTGCCTGAGGTTGAGGCACTGCTGTCCACTGGCTTTCTGCTCAGTTATGCACTAGTGGATAACCGTAATTAAGATTATTTGTTACAGCAGAATTTCTAGCAAGGTACCTTGTGCCTTGTCTACTTATCATTAATGAGAGAAGAAATCTGTCCCATTCAGCCAGTATTGATAACACCTCTTATAAATGTTTACCACAGTAAAAGCATAGCAAAGTTTACTAAACCATAGTGAAAGCATGGTAAAGCACAGGTAAGCATTGTAAAGAATAGACATGTATGGTAAAGCACATTAGCAAACATGCCAAATGAGAGTAAACTATGGTAAATGCATAGTATAACAATGGGAAAAGCATGATAAACTGCAAAAACACAATGCAAAAATATCCTTTTATAAGGATTCTTCTGGGTTTCCCTAACCCCGCTGTATTGCGCTAGCCCAGCCTTCGTCTCTGCGTTTGCATGCTTACTCTGCCCCTGCTGCTCCCACAGACATGCCTTGCCTCTCTTCACCTCCCTGCTCAATGTGGTTTGTGCCTACGATCCTGTGGGCTACGGGATCCCCTACAATCACCTGCTCTTCTCGGATTACCGCGAGCAGCTGGTGGAGCACGCAGGGCAGGTCCTGATCGTCATGCTGGAGCACGAGGGCGGCACGGCGGCGGGCAGCCCCACCCTGGACGGCACCACCACCACCACCGCCATGGACGACCAGGACGTAAGAGCCAGCGTTTCATTCAGGAATAGATACGCACATGTACAAGCGCCCACATACAGCAAAGAGTGGTTTAAAGTTCCCACTGATAGCTGCTTAGTAAAGTTAATCAGAACTAAACCTGATGAGCTTGAGCCCTCCCCACCTATGCCATAAAACGTTGCTGCATGTGAGCTCTAGCTGAATATTTATTTTTTGTTTCTGTTTCCCTTTCCTTGTGTGTAGCCCGTGGGGCCCGATAACCTGTTTGTCAACTACCTGTCCAGGATCCACAGAGAGGAGGTAAGGTATCTAACCGGGCAATGCCCGCGTCCGTTTTGCAAGTTTCAAATGCTTTCATCAGTGCCTGCAGCAAAGCCATATTTCAATCGCTGCCCTTTTCTCATCGCCCCCAGGATTTCCAGTTCATTCTGAAGGGGGTGGCGCGCTTGCTGACGAACCCCCTGGTCCAGACCTACCTCCCCAACTCCACCAAGAAGATCCAGTTCCACCAGGAGCTGCTGGTGCTGTTCTGGAAACTTTGTGACTTCAATAAGGTAGGGCAGTTTGCCAGCTCGCTTGCTTCAGTCTTCAGCACTTTGTATACAACAGCAGATTTAGTGTATTAGTACCCAAGCACGGGTCAACTGAGCATTCCAGTTGAGACTGGAAACAGGGCTCTGGGAATTTTTTCAGTTTAACACAGCTCTCCTGGCTTACCTCTTCAATTCAGTACACATACATTTAATCATTGTTAACCATCTCAAAACCTTTTTACAGATTGTTTTTCTGCCCGTGCATGTTAATATGCATAATGGGTGGGAGCCTAAAAGGACTGTTAAGTGCACTTTTCCAGACAGTAATGGGGTACGTCTCTTCTTTCAGAAATTCCTTTTTTTCGTGCTGAAAAGCAGTGATGTGTTGGATATCCTGGTTCCAATTCTGTTCTACCTGAACGATGCCCGGGCAGACCAGTGTGAGTACACCCTGACCGCCTGTTTCTCTGGGCTCACATTGGGAGTTATCTCAACCACTGGATTAAAAAAAAACAAAAAAAAAAACCCCACTGTGCCGGTTTTATATTGCAAATATCTTTGGAAAGGTTTTGCATTTTAAAGAGGCTAAACGTTGGCTCTTTGTTTTGCAGCCCGAGTCGGCTTGATGCACATCGGAGTGTTTATTCTGCTGCTGCTGAGCGGGGAGAGGAATTTCGGGGTGCGATTAAACAAACCCTACTCCGTGCGAGTGCCAATGGATATCCCAGTCTTCACTGGGACCCATGCTGACCTGCTCATCGTAGTGAGTAGCTCTGCTCAGGACACACTACTGAAACACCTTGTTGAGCATTAAAGCCGTTACAAATAATGGGTGTAAAAAAAAATTAATCCCTACGAATCCCTTAATTACCTACGATACTGACACCCTGCTTTCTGCTCCCAGATTTTTCACAAGATCATTACCAGCGGTCACCAGAGGCTCCAGCCTCTCTTTGACTGTCTGCTGACGATTGTTGTTAACGGTGAGTGAGCTTCTCGAGTCACTGGCGCCACCTGCAGGGCACTGACAGCATTGCATGCAAAATCCCACACTTTAAACATGTTGAAGAGGTTGTCATTTTGCTCTATTATTGTTTTGGCAAGCTCTGCCCCACATTGCAGGTCCAATCAGTAAAATCAAGAGTTTTTAAGACAATTATTTTAGAAGAGCCGATGTTATGTAGTCCTGCCAACATTCCCATACAGCATCCCATCCTATGGAATTTTAGTCTCCATTTTTGCTTCTTAACACTTCTTAAAAGTTTATATATGTATTATTTTGTAGAAAGAAAAAAAAAAATGCTTGCATGTTTTCAATTGTATTTGAAGGCTCTTGTGAAATCTCAGTGCGTCCGATTCTTGTCGATTTTATTACTGGTCCATTATTGAGTACTGGATACTGATTATCTGTTGTCGCTCCCCCTCAGTGTCCCCCTACCTGAAGAGCCTCTCCATGGTGGCGGCTAACAAGCTACTGCACCTCCTGGAAGCCTTCTCCACCAGCTGGTTCCTGTTCTCCGCCTCGCAGAACCACCACCTCGTCTTCTTCCTGCTCGAGGTCTTCAACAACATCATCCAGTACCAGTTTGATGGTAAGGGAAGCATTGCTGGCAGCTCCCAGCTCTCTGTTTGCATCTGTATTCCCCCTGTGGCATCTTCCAAAGCCACACACACACCAGTCTGTCTTTCTTTAATAGTAAGGGAATGCCATCTGATAATACCTGGATGGTAAGGAACTCGCATCTCTTCTTTCTATCTTGTTTGCTTGGTAAAATGTTAAATTATCTGACACACGTTTCTCTGTGTCTTTGACAAAGCACAGTATAAATTTATTTTGCTACATGTTCTACCATGGAGTGTTTTCAGAATTCTGGATATAATCTAAAATTAGAAAAAAAAATAAAAAACAGGCCGCAATGTGTGATCCACTAGACTTCTATAAACTTACGTCCAAGATGTGTGCAACTGTTCCTCAACTATCATGAGAAAGCAGAAGGCCTTCTGTATCTTTACAGTGAGCATGACAGAAGTGCTTGTGCTCATCCCTCAATGCAGTGGCTGCATTGAAAATAAATGAACTCAAAACTGTGGGATTGTTATTTATTTCAGTGTTGGAGAGCATTTCCTCCCACTGACAATATTGTTTTAGTGCGCCTTCATTCCTGATTGGTAATGTGTATGTGTCTCCTCCAGGCAACTATAACCTTGTGTACGCTATCATCCGCAAGCGCAATGTGTTCCACCAGCTTGCCAACCTACCCACCGACCCCTCCTCCATTCAGAAAGCCTTGCAGCGCAAGAAGAAATCCCCAGAACCCATCTCCCGCACCAACTCCCAGGAGGGGGTGTCCATGGAGGGATCGCGGCCGGCCGCTCCTGCCGAACCAGGCACCCTGAAGATAAGCCTTGTCGCCACACCAGGTACCCAGTGCGCTCTGCGGAAGAAAGTGGCTGTCGTACATAGGGAGGAAATCACAATGCAGGAAATAGGGATGCCTGTTTTAGTGGCACGGTTTTTCAAAATCCAGTTTGTGTGGAGCGATAGCAGTTATGAAATTTCCTTTTAGAAACGTGGTGGCTCCCTGTCTAACCCGCTGCCTTCCCTCCCCTGCTCAGGTATTGACAAGCTGACGGAGAAGTCCCAGGTGTCAGAGGACGGCACAATGATCTCAGTGCAGCCGACAGACCCTAATCAGAGCCCTTTAGACAGCAGTGGGGCCGCAGGGGCCAGTGACACAGAGTCCAACGCTGGGGCTGGAGACGATGAGGTACAGTCGTGGTAGGGAGCGTAAGAGGTACAGGGGATGAGAGACCCGGGATCTGTAGAGCTTTTGCACAGCAAGGCTGAGACTAAATATTAGCTCAGGGAATGGGTCCACTTTTTTTTTTCCCCCCATATATTTACTTGTTGTCCCACATATCCTGTCTTCACTGTGTTACATGCAATTCACAATGCCCTCACTTGATGTCGCTGTAGGTCCCACACTGATTTCTGTTTAGGAGGTTCTTTCTTTAAACACATTGAACTGGTATTTTCATTTCGTCACTGTTTCCCTCACTCCCTCTCGCCCCTCAGGTGTTCTATGTCAAACCAGAGAGAAGGCGTCTGTCCAGCACGTCTTCTGTGAGTCAGTGGACCCCCACCTCGGACTGGGTATGTGTAAAATACAGAGATTGTTGGTTTGTGCTGTACTTGTCTTTTTGTGTCTCTGTATTTCTGTCTTTGAACTCATGAAGTAGTATTTGGGATTTTGTGTGCACATTTGTGTGCTTTAAGACTTTGTCTTCTTCATAAATGATTTCCACAAGCCTGACATGATGTTGTGTGTGTTCTTGGTAAGCGGGTACCTGTACAGTTTCCTCCTTTCCTATGATCTTAAATGCTCATTTATAAATTGGCAGGTATTGTCTTGGAAGTGCAAGCTGCCCCTGCAGACCATCATGCGCCTATTGCAGGTCCTGGTGCCTCAGGTGGAGAAAATCTGCATTGACAAGTGAGCGAAACTTTCTTCTTTGTGTTGAAAGTGCACGCACTCAAAATATACCAGATTGCCCATTCTAATTGTTCACAGTGAAGTTCATTTATCAATCAAGCAATCTTTATTTTATATAGTGGCTTTCACAGTGGACCACTAATTTAGATATTTTCTTTCTTAATTAAAAACTGCTTACTTGTCCTTATTGTTTGTTCACTTTTGTGTCTCTTGATTTTATTATATTTACTTTAATTATTTTGTATTAGCGTAACTCGTATTTTACCAATGTACTGTAGTGTTACATTATGTTCACAACAGGCCTCTTAAATAAATTGTCATGAAATAATAAAAGGCAAATACTTAAAAGGTAATCTACTCAAATGATTGCTTTGTTAATGGATTAAGTACCAGTAGTTAATTTACTACCCTCTAATATTATCCAAGCTACCTAAATCATGTGTGATGAACACGTGTTGAATTGGGGTGTTTTATTCCCCAGGGGTCTGACGGATGAGTCCGAGATCCTCAAGTTTCTCCAGCACGGGACTCTAGTAGGATTGCTGCCAGTGCCACACCCCATCCTGATCCGCAAGTACCAGGCAAACTCGGGCACTGCCATGTGGTTCCGTACCTACATGTGGGGAGTCATCTACCTGCGGTAAGAGAAGCCAGGGGCTTGCAGGGTTGTGCAGAGGATTGCTGGGCTTGTGACGCAGACAGCGATGTGGCTCAGCACTGTGTGATAGTAAACTGTAGCTGCTGAAGAGCTAACAAGACAAACAGCCTTCTCACACCCTTTGCTATGTTTGAAATAGTGACTCTATATATCATTTCTTAAACACTTGATAGAGAGGTATAGTAATTATGTATAATATTACCCTGGCCTCCAGCTGGAATTGACAGATTCAAGGCTGCTGGTTTACCAGTGTCTATAAGTGTGTCACGCTAAGACGGCACCGTTTTTTTTCCCACCATGCTCCAGCTCTTTGGAATTGTTTGCCAGGGATCATTCCTGGCAAAATGTAAGCTCTGGTTGAACCCTTATTTATTCTCTCAAGCCTTTGGAGTGTGATTACCTTTTTAATGTTTTTTATTTTCACTTTTATTCTTGTCTTGTTTCACAGGTCTCTCGTTTTTTTGATTGCAACGTGCTTTTAAGATGGCTTTACCATGAAAAGCGCTACATTTGATTGATTGATTGATTAATCATTTCATTCCATTTCTATGTTTGCTTGTATGTTTGTTTTTCTCAGCAATGTGGACCCCCCGATCTGGTACGACACAGACGTGAAGCTCTTTGAAATCCAGCGAGTGTAGAAGGCAGCGTGTCGGAGCCAGCGACAGAAACAGGGCAGTTGTGTTTTTTGGCTTCCCTGCAAACAGCAAACAGTTCAGTTTCTAAGAAACATCACATCACTCCTATTACTGTCTGTCAGGGGAACGAGGCTGGCTTACGGGGGAGAGGTAACCCAGCTGCTGTTCTTGCTATGAAACAGCTGAGGGCAGTGATTCAATAGCCATGTCCCCTAGTGATTTTAAGTGACCAGTAGAGACGGATCATACCGAGACCATCAGTAATGTACTATTGCAGTACTGCCAAAAAAAAAAAAAAAAATGCATTTGATTCATAAGCAGATAAAATTATGTGATAATGATGTGCCATTGTGCAGCAGTATTATAAAAATAGAATAGTAAAATTCAATAAATACACAAAATATTCCAATATCTCCCCTGTAATTTTTTTTGCAGTGACTCTTGTACATAGATCACTTTTCGACTCGCTTTGTACTGAAAACATGTAATTCCATTGAAGAGCCACAGGATGGGACTGCACAGTCTAAACAGGCAACGCAGAACCACTGACCCTGAGAAACAGTGGACATGTTTGTCTCTGCAGGATTTACTGCTTGAAGGGAAACCAAACTGGGTGCTATTCTCCAAAGAGATGATCCTTCTTCATAGTAGGTGGTATCTACTCGTAGCAGAATTCACTACCACTGCAAAGAAATTGTGTAATGAAATAGCTGTTAGATAAGAGCTCTCTTTAGTGAATAGCAGTACTCCTTCATTAGTTATTAAATACAGTAAAGTGGTGTGGTAAGACTTCTGTGTTGCTGCCACAGAGGAAGAAATATACTGTGGTTTTTGAAGTGGGTGGCAGTTCAAGGGAAATGTTGAATTGTCAGTGTGGAAGAGCTGTGTGCCTGTTCCTAACTCAGACTGCTCCAGCAGCAGTGGTCCATGAGCGATGCTCAGTTGTACGTGATGTCCTGCTGCTTTTATTTTAATGGGGCTGGCGTTTGTGAAAGACGGCACCCCTTTCTGACTTTTAACAGGCTTGCGCTCTTCAGAGCAGGATGTAAAAAAAAAAAAAACGCCATACATGTTTTGTATTCAATCGACTCACAATTTTGATGTGCTTTCAGTGTTCTTTTGCTCTTCTGTCGTGTTGTTGTGTTTCCCTCCATTTCCTTTTGAGATGTTTAACTGCTATCGCTTTTAAGATTTAACACAAATGTTCTGGAGACCTGCTGAAAAACTGAATTTGACTTTTTGACTTTTTTTGTTTTTTATTAAATCCACAGCTCTGAACTTAGACTGGTGTTAAAGTCACTGTATGTTCATTAGTTTTTTTCTTGTTTTTAATTTTTATAAATGTACTGTTTGACTGCACCAGTCCTTTATAAAGTATTCAATACTTGACAACTTCACTGTAACTCTAGACCAGACTGGGATGTAACCATTAAGCCACTGATGGGATTAGCGGTCTGCTGCATCTGTAGTGCTGTTGTGGTGGTGGTCTGTGTTTTAAAAATGCCAATGTGTTCGCTCTTCACAAACAACAACAAACAAAATCTATATACATGTGCTGTTTAAAGGAATGTTTCCTTCAATATATGTAGAGTATATTATAAATTATTTATAAATGAAAATGTTAAAATAAACTTGTGTGTGTGTCCTTTTTATTCATGTCAGGCACATATTTCCTTTGTCAAATAAGTGTTGCTGAGCCAGGGAATTTAACGAGTTCTGTAATGTCTGTTTTCTTACCTCTTGTTATTGCCATTAAGTTTCTCAATTTCCTCTGGTTCCACCAATTGACTTAACTTTCTTAATGAACAGCGTTGATTGGCTGATTTGGGGGTCTATCAATGCAGGATACAAAATGCTAGTTTACAGAACATGCTTTTCCAAAATTTGATTCTTGCCCTTTGTGCTTTTTGGTACTATTTTTTACATTGTTCCAAGCAAACCATGCATTCCTTATCTTAAATGTTCTATTTAAACATTGGCTAAGTTCCTCTTTTCTCCAACCCACTATTCAGATAAAAATAAATAAAACCAAGAGCGGCTTTTCAACAGTGGACTTGGATTACACTGGTTCTTTGGTATAGAACTCCAGTTACTCAATGGCAAGAATTCATTTCAGTGAGCTTTGTGATGTCATGGCTGTGACGGTATCTCAGGATATCGCCATGGTTTTCTAAACCATTTTTTGTTTGTTATGCTGGGATGTCGCTAATCCTGTGTCTTGCAACCCAGCTGATGCACGCTGATTTCCCACAACCACACACCAATCATGCTATCAAAATTGTTGGCAGGAGTGTGGATTGAATAACTGTCTGCCGTTCTGAGTGAGTTTCCCAGGCAGCGTGAGTTGGTATTGGGAGAGAAAAGTGATGAATGACACTTGCTTTATTGCTGGGGAATGCACCCGGCTGTAAATAACAGTTGACAGGTTTGCTTGCACGCTGTTTACACTCTCAGCTGGAAATAGACGTTCTTGTCACAAAAATGTCAAAGTTCACTTCTAAATGGTTTGATGCTGTAAATTATTACCTGTCTGCTCGCTATGGTTTGCGCTGGATTTAAAAACCTTTGCAGTGAGGAAACGGATAACCATTTTTTCTAAGCAGGATTGTGTTCTCTTCTCCTAATCCAAGTGTAGTAGTAGAGCTGTTTGTTTTAGTGGGTTAAGCACTGAACATGCTGTACAGTCTACAGTTCAGTCGAGTAGCTTTCTTTGTAGTAGACTGCAGGGCACACCTGAAGTACCTGCATTGTCTGTTTCAACTACAGCCTTCATTACACTGATAAACACTTAAGATAAAATTTCTATCAACTTGAATTGATTTCTCAAAGTTTAACAGGCTCGTTTCACATAATGCAGTTTTGGGCAGTGCAAGATCAGTGCTAATTGGGGGTCTGTAAAACCAGCCAAACGTGTTTAAAAGTGTTCTTCATTATTCTGCATTAGTTTTGCTCTGGTTAAGAGCGCTGCAAAATAATAAACACTGCTGGAACTGCTTAGTACACATTGTTTGTCTCTTCAAATGTGTGGTATCTGGAAAGAAATGGAATGAATGAGACAAAGGATGGGAAATACTGCTTTTAAAGAGACCAGGCTGGTTGGGGACACACCTGCACTAACGACTGATGAAGCAGCTCTTTCACAGGACGACTGTTCAGCACAACCACCTTCTGTGTCTACACTGATGTCAGGCTTCAGGCTGTAAGTGCTCTGAGTGAATTCAGATTGAGTTGCATTAGTGAAAGAGACAGGTGTGCTAGCACATGCCTTTATTAACAAAGCAGAACATAATGTTTAAAAAGTGAAAAACCTTACAAAGAGATTAAAAAAAAAAAAAAAAATTATGTATAAGGCATGAGTGGAGTAGTGGAGCCATGCCTGTAGATCATGCCCAATGGTCCCGGTCCTCAACCCCAGGACTGCACTGCATCTGAATGAACCCATGCACCCATGCAGCGACTCCCCCGATGAACAGCTCCCTCAGTCAGTGAACACCACCTCCAGCAGCCCCCTCATGGAGTGCATCCTGTAGAAAACCCCCAGCGGCTGACTCAGGTTCAGGAGGATGAACCAGAATGAGAACCCATAGAAAGCCTTCCCCACACCGTTCTCAAACTGGGGGTGCGCTCCGAAGGCAGGGATCACCCAGAGCTGAAACAGAGCAGGGCGCGGCCAGGGTTAACAGCAGACAGGGCCAGGGGGTAGGGAGAGGCGCTTTAGTGTTTTTGACTGGAAAAACATAATAATGTTCTAGAAACCATTAGACATGTATTTCAGCACAAAATCTCCAATCTCTTACTTTCCAGTATTCCTCTCAAACGGTGTTAACAGCCAAAACTAAGTCTTCAGCTTTGTTTCTTTGTAATTGAACTGAATTTGAAAATAGATACCAAAACAATTATTTTGATATTAAATTTGCCTAGGCTTGCTAAAAAGTAGTTGTGAATGGAATTGAGAAAAACATCTGAAACACATTGAAAAACTCGCTTTGTCCACACCGGCATATATTGTACACTGTGTAAGAGACCTACCATAATATTAGTCAGCACAAGGAAGGCAGAGATCTCTTTCAGAACTCTCTTTCTCCAGTTCAGTCTGCTCGATGCAAGTTCAACTTTTATTTCAAGGTTTAATTGTTGAGTGCCCTCCTAGAAGTAGAAGATAATGTGATACTAATAATAGATAAGGAGGCACAGAGAGTTCATACATACGCTTTTCACCTCTGGAAGCCTGGGTTCAAATGAGAGGAAAATGGTTAGGTAGCCTCAGCTTAGCTTCCCATAAAATTGTATTAACATTAAGCCTGGGTGTTTTGGGAAATAGGAACTTATATAAATAGACTGTTGTAGGATAGAGAGCCACTGATTTGAACAGTGGTAGTTGACAGGCATCACAAAAGTTCACGTTTTTATATGAGCTAACAAAAACCATACACTTGCCTTCCCACTCAGTGAGCCGTAGCCCTCTCCAGCGCCTCTGCAGCTCCCCTCCCCCTCCCCAGCGCTGGGATGCCGGTGCAGCCCCTCGATGATGAAGAGGGTCTGGAGGAGCAGCTCGTTCAGGCTGAGCAGGGAGTAAGACAGTTCCAGGCTTTGGAGCAGGCCACTGAGCCCTGTTGTCAGTGCGGCCACCAGGGAGAAGTATGAAATGGAGAACTGGCCCAAAGCAGCCCCCACAAGAAGCAGTGCATCCAGTCTGCGTGTGGGATTGAGACTGGCATCCAGAGCCTTCTCTTCTAGCTTGCAAATGACCACGCCGGCCAGAGAGCAGAGAGACATGGCAGGTAGGACAACTAGCTGGTAGCTGTAAAACAACACAAAGGCAAGCTGGCGCCCTGTGGCTCTGCCCACCTTCACCTGGTACACAGTGAAAATGAAGATACCAGATAACAGGGCCATCACCCCCAGGAAGGGCCCCAAGATTATCTTGGAAGCCCCTAGTTGAAGCCTCCCACTCGGGGTGGGGGGGTGGGGCTCGACACGCCTGCCTACGTTCTTCCACATTACGTAGAGCATGCAGCCAGCGGTCAGGGAGTACTCCATGTTGAAGGGGAACAACACCTTATAGCCATTCTTAAAGCTAGCACACACAGGATCCGGACCGCACTGACAGCGGGAGATGTTACTCTGTCCTGAAATGAAACAGATTGTGTTTTCATATCGGTTATACTGCACTTTGTGCTTTGTATGAAAAGAACCAGGACTACTTCTACATAGTGCATTTATCAGTATGTGTTACAGTAGGCATTTACTGCATACCAGAGCATTGCGAAAAAACACAGTGAAGTTATGATTAAGCACAGGACAATAACAATAATTCAACACATGGTATAACAAAAAAGCAGAATTCCCATGGTAAACCGCTGTCAAGGACAACATACCGACATAAGTGTCATGCAGGACTCCCTCCTCCTTCTTTACCTCCATCTCTAAGTGGACAGTTTCATCAGTCACTGCTGCGAACCAGAGCAGCAGATCTGTAGTGAGAGTCAGCACCAAGCCTGACCTGCACCACCAACCCCAGAAAGAAACAGACACTTCAATCAGCATCCCTAGCTGGCTATCTATGGCTGTATATTTGTAACCAGACATCTGGAAGATGGACGACAACACCTTCTATAGCAATGCTTTACACACTTTAAGGGCGTCATTGGAATTATGGAACCACAGTATTGTCGTTTTCATTTTTTGGCATACCAATGGCATCACGGTTGTATTAACACACAATCCATTGCAGTATTGTATGAATACCAGACAGTCCCAAGCCCTATACAGTATTTGTTGTAAAGCCATTGTTGCTATTGTTGTAATGATAACTACATGCATAACTTTTCTGTAAAGACATGATATAAAGGGTACCTGGTGAAATTCTTCTGATCCTGGGAGCAGTCCTTGGAATGGACCCATAATAAGTGCGTCTGGAACGAACAAGTATGTGCATTTCATAAAGCTCAATTGCTGTATCACGTACAGCACAGCTCTGGGATCGTCTAAGCCTGCTAATGTATGAAGTTGTGTGAGATTAAAGCAGATGATAGGCATTGGTATTCCGTATTTCCTTATTCAATTACAAGGTTTTCTCTCCTAATTTGTCTTTTTCATGGACATGTGTATCTTTGTGTCTTTTGGTTATTATTCCTAATGTTTAAAGATTTCCCCCGGCCCAGCCTATTTCCCCCAGCCCAGCCTGTACCTGTACAATGACGAAGAGAGCTTCAATGAAGGGGTAGAGAGCTTTTATCACAGGTGTGCATTCCCATTTGGAGACGTGGTAGCCCATCTTGAACACATGGAGCAGCAGACTGCAGGCAGCGAACAGCAGCAGGGCTCCTGTGAGTGGAACAATGCAGAATCAAACACTAAAACCTGAAGTAGTCTTTATGAAATGTATATCACATTTGCCAGGTTTCAATACCATTGAACTCGGTAAGATCACACAAGTCATATAATCGTGATTATTAAAATCTGGACAGAATTGGATCAGAAATAATTAGACAGTGATCTTAGTTCAAATACTCGCTATGCCGGCAATGCTATACTACCTGTACCAACGGACTAGCTGGATCCACAGAGAGACAGACAGACAGAGACAGAACCGGCTTCCTCAGTACAATACCTTTCATCAACACGGTGCCTGCGTGGTGGTCTGTGTGTGGCTCTATCCCCGGCTGCCACCTAGCCCTGATCAGATACCAGATCATCCAGAGCAGGCTGAGTCCCATCAGCAGAGCAATGAAGAACAGTGGCTGCTCGTACCTCAATCCACTGGGGTTAAACACTCTACCAATCACCAGAGCGGCACCCAAGAACAACAGATTCAGAGCAAAGAGACCAGAGAGCAGCCGCCCTCTGCTGAGGGCCCAGCCTGACCCCTTGCTGGGGTGAGGAGACCCCTGCTTCTGTTTTGAGCCTTCCTTCTTCACACTGGGGATATCTAACTCCCCAGCCTCCTTGTGCTCACCAGCCATCTCTCTCTCTTTCTAGAGGAGGAGAAGAGAGGCAGAGAGAGAGTAGAGAGAGAGAGAGAACTCTTCAGATCTTCAGGCAGTAAAATGAGAACGCCTGTTTCCATCAATTTATATGTCACACACATACGCAAGGTCTGACATGGCTGTCGACAGCTTTGAAAGGTGTTTCTGGGAGGCTCCAGCATGTTCAGAGCAATGGTTTTTGTTAGCATTACCACAGCGTCCCCATAGTGCAGTAAGAATACCCTCTCTTTCTGGCTCTATTGTATGTATGACCTTCATAGTGGTACAACAAGCGACAAGAACAGCAACAAAAAAAAATAAACGAGGGCAAGTTAAAACAGCAGCCCAATAAAGCATTTCTTTCCATCCCTGTTGTTTTAGAATATGAGCAATATAAGCACTGTGTTTTATATGTATACATACTGTACCATGTGAGTACAGACATACATAAATATGATTTTATAATGCAGTTCACAGAAAAACTGCAGTGTTACCGGTGCTAAATATTGTGTGGGGAATGACCCATTTGTTGGTTTTAATGCTGAGGACTGGGGTAGTACTACGCTTTTTATGTGTATTTGTAGAGTTTAATAGCTGGATTTATATTACCAAGGTTTCACTTCAATTTAATGATTTTATGTTGCTATAATTTGAATTATTTAAAGTCTGTTTCGATGGGGTTGACACACTTGAAAACCACAACCTGATCAATCAAACCACAACTAAAAATCCTTTCCAGGCCATTTGCTGTTTGTTTAAAAAATGAATAAATATATAAAAGAGAAACCTACAATGAAAAGTATTCGAGCACTTTAAACAAATAAGTTCTGAAATGGCATTCAGCTGAGACTGCTCAGTTGATTGTGTAGTGGACAAAAGAGTTACAAAATGCTTTTATAACAGAGAAAAAAAAAATCATATGTGTGAAAAGGGCACCATATATAATTTGCTTAATACAGAGTGTGAGAAAATAAAGATGCTGAACATACACAGTGCATAATTAAAGTATTATGAGTTTCTTTCTGAACTGACGTATTTGACAAATAATAATCAGTCAATAATGTAGGCGCAAAATCCTGTTTATCCAGGATCATGATCAAGAGATTTATTGGAATGATTAAATCTAATGAAAGAAAGTAAAACAAACTTGCAGTTAAGGCACACAAGGCACAGACAGGAGTCTTTCCCACCTCAAAACAAACCTCAACTCGGACTCGCTCAATCCTCAAGCTTTGCCACACGAAACTAAGGTTGACAGAAATAGGTTGAAAACAAATAGAATTTGTGTTTCGATATTTAGAGGCATGGGTGTGTAATGAATTGCCACCTCAACCTTTTAATTGCATGGAAAGGGCATGTCCCGGACGCGAACTGCAAATCTTACGGTTCATGGACAAAACTTGAAGTATGTGTCTTATGCTGACTTCAATGTTATTAACTCCTCAGCCACTTGGAAGAAAATAATCAGATGTGTGTTCCATTTTTATGAAACTGGAACCACAGAGTACAACAGACAACACTTTTTTCTATTTGTTTATAAGTTTATTAAAGCACAGTAGACAGTAAATCCATTTTAAAATCATTCTGAATAAATGATTAAACATAAAACAAACAACAACAAAATATATAATTAAATTACTTTGCAAACTTGTATATATGTCTTTATAATCTACGTAGAAATTGTTAAAAATGAGTAGGTGTATATGAAATTTATGCATGGAGTGCTATTGCTTGTATGGGAACATATTCCGCTTTATACCTGTTGGCCATTTAGTTTATTCTAGAAGCCAAACATGTACACTCTTGTTAAATATTAGCACTGAGATGAGGACACAAAGCCATTTTTCAGGAACAGTGGCTTGAAACCTGTTTCCAGGAGACCAAGAGACCTAGTTTGAGCCAACGTTGCTGTATCAAACCCAAAGTCTGCCCTGATCTGCCATGCACTGACCTGAAACCTAGTTTCCTGAAACCAAGTTCCAAGCCACAAAGTGGCTTAGTGTTTCATCTGATTTAGATATGTGACTTGTTTTTGTATAAAGAAAGGTAAAGAATATAGGAGTTGGGGCCATAAAGAAACCCATCATAATGTGTCAGACATGTGACTAAATAAAGGCAATGGTCCAGTAATGGATATGAACTATCGATCTTCAAATTGCAGTACTGAAACATAAAATGATTTTTTTTTTTTGTTTATAATTAGATTTTAAAATTTAAATGTTGTATTTGTATGCACTATACAGAAAGGAACATCCCCAATTTTAAGAGTTCCTCAGCTGGACAATATAAGCCCCAGTCAAGTTTTCTGCAAACTTCACTTGAAAGGCTCCGGGAAAGAGGGCATTAGGATGTCAAGTAGACCTCGAAGAGACTGGCAACCGAGTGCATCCGGTAGAAAATCCCAAAAGGAAGCCCGATGTTGACAATGGCAACCCATATGGAGAATCCATAGAACAACTCTTCCAAACCATTGTCAAACTGCGGGCGGGCACCGAACGCTGGTATTATCCAGAACTAAACAGGAGAAGGAAAAAAAAAAATAACAGATGATGTTAACTAAAAGGGTTCTTATCTGAAAATACTCACAAGAAACCCAGACTAACTGTGTCGGTATTTTTGCAGCACCCCCCCCCCCCCCCCCCCCCCTTTCCCACTGGGGTTATAGTGTGCATTTATCGTTGTTTACCATATTTTGTTATATACTTTACCATACTTCCCTGTGCTTTACAATGCTTACCTATGCTTTACCATGCTTTATTACACTTTGCTGGGAAACTGCAAGATTCAAGCTGTTTAGAAAGAAAGATTCCACTTACTATCACATTGCAGAGGAGCAGAAACACAGACATCTCCTTAATGGCCTGCCTCTTCCAGGACATGCGGCTGGATGATGAGTGGGTGGTGCTGCTGTTGATTGAGAGCTCCAGGCTGTTCTCAGCTGGTGAGGGCTCATCATGATCATTCTTGTGGGAAGGCAAGTTGCTGCGGGAGGTGCCTTCGTTGATGAAGACCATGCTCACCACAGGAGGCTCTGCATGGTAAGGTTGTTTGTGGAGCCCTTCAATAATGAAAATGTTCTGGAGACAGAGCTGGAGGATAATGAGGAGGGAGCAGGTCAGGTTGAGTATGTTGATGGTCCGGGTGGTTTTTTCGGCCACTATGGCTACGATAGAGAAGTAGGAGATGAGGAATTGCCCCAATGCGGCCCCCAAAAGCAGGGCAACATCCAGGCTTCGTGTTGGGTTCTTCGTGGATACCACTGTTCTCTTGTCAAACCTGTAGATGATTGAGCCAGCTAAGGAGGCCAGGGACATTAAGATGAGGCCAATGATGCTGAAGATGTAATACATGATCAAGACCCGCTCCTTTGATGTATCCCTTGTGACTTCCACCTCATAGACAATGAAGACTCCTAGTCCAGCTATCACCACCAGTAACCCCACAGTCGCTCCAAACACAATTCCCTTGGCACGGAAGCTGATTTTGTGATGGCTACAGTCGTCAATCTGCCTGCCGATGTTCTTCCACATGACGTAGGTCATGGCTGAGGCGAAGAGGCTGTACTCGATGTTAAAGGGGTACAGGTAGTAAAAGCCATTTTTAAAAATCTCACAGGCACTGTGGGTGCACTTGCATCCCGATCCACCAGCTAGAATGATAACAGGGAATTAATTTAACTCAGAAAAGGATATTTTCAGAGCCATGGGTCTGACTATCATACTTCACAACATCGTTTAAAGTGTATACAGTGATAGCCTGGCTTCAGCACCACATATACCACCTCTTACACATTTAGAGACAGTTTGACTGATCCAGACTACATTTCATATGTCTATTGCAGGCAACTGAATAGAATATGTAACTGCAGCAGAAAAGCAGCTACTGAACTCATATTAAAAAAAAAAGCTTAATGCAGGTAATGTTTGAGTACTGCAATTGCAATAGAAACTCAAAATGATAGCAAACATCACAAACGCATAAAAAATGAAGAATTTGAAGCTACTTACACTTCACTGTCATATCCGTGCCAATTGATCAAAAGATAAAGCATCAAGGTACCTTTAAAGAACATGGATCCGTCTCGGAGATGGCTGAAACTCTCATTGTGCTTGGAGGCTTCTTCCCCAGTCTGATGGAGAGACTCGTCAGTGACTGCTGACATCCACAGCATGAGGTTGGTGGCCAGGGTGAGCATAAGCCCACATCTGTAAGGGAACACTCAGGAGTCAGGAGACAAGGGTCGCGATTCCAAAACTCAGGGTGGAAGCACACATAAAGGCAGCCTACAGTCCATGGCTGTGGCAATCCAAACATTGTATTCAGTTAGGGAATTCTTGAAAGCTTGAAGAGTAAAGTCATTTGAATTGATTCTTCATCAATTGTTTATTTCTGTTACAAGCGATAAGTCTGAGCTGTTCTTGATTCTGTTAATCCAATATTGAGTTATCATCATTGTTTTCTAGATGTGTCTTTATCTGATTCTGAGTTTGTCTGGAAAATCCTAACTGCCTGGCATTGAAAAGACTTCCTCATTCAATTCAAGTCATGTAAGTCATGTGACAGTGGGACCTTTTCAACTCTTCTGGTCCAAACTAACTGAAAGGTCCCATTGCCACATGTCTTAAATAAACTGAGGAAGCCAGTTCAGATTAGAGCCAGGTAAATACAGATGAAGAGAAAAAATAAGATCATTCAACATATAGCAACCGAACTCTAAACCACTTAGACTGACTGCATTCATCATAAAAAAAGAAATGTAAACAACCAACTCAAATGAAACTTTAACCAATATTGTGAGCTAGTGGCTGCCATATTGATGCACCAGATAGATTTGGTGCCATAAGAAGTTGTGGTTACCCTGTGATGTTGCTCTGTTTTTGAACGCAGTCCTTGGAGTGCACCCACAGAAAATACGTCTAAAATATGGAAGAAGAAAACAAAATACAGTAAATCGCATTGCAGCAGTCTGTAGCCCAACTGTCCCCAATCATTTAGAATCATGACACACTCGTGCCTGCTTCAAAGAGACTTTGAAATCAGACACATCTGTTTGCTACTTCAGTACTGAGAGATCAATAGCTGGCTTCAGATTATCATTACCTGAACTACCACAAAGACCAGCTGCACCAGAGGGAAGGTAACTTTCACCGGAGATTCACAATTGAGCTGTCCGGTGGAGTGGCCAATTTTGAAGACGTCCATAATCAAACTGGCCACTCCAAAGAGCACCAGACCGCCTGGAGTACAAAAGGAAGGAGAAGTCAGTTCTAATCTGCACACTACAATACAACACTGTCTATGTCAAGAAAACTTGCTGGAAATAAAAAGTTTAGCGCTTTTAAATGATACCCGCCAATATAGGATTTTTTTTTCGTCTGGCTGCCCTGAATCCCACATTGCAGTGGTTATGTGAAAACTTACTATATCCAGTCTCATTAGTCACCAGGTTAGCAGGGCTACTTTTGTCACATCCGGTATGGAAGGAGATAGGGGAGGAGAGATTTTAGAAATGGGTTGTGTTTGCAAATATGCAGGGATGTCAGTATAAATAGTGATAGTTCTGAACTTCATACTTAAAGTCAAGCACTTAACCTGGGCCATAGAAAATGATGTCGATGTATGTTCACCCTAATGTATTTGTATGGCACCCTATCCTATATTCAATATAGTGTAAAGTACAGCAGAGGATATAGCATTTATTTTTTTAGTGCTGGGGCCCTACAATACCTCTCAGCCAGATGGGCCCAGCATGGCTGTCCTTGTAGAGCACAGCCTGTGGCCGGCTGGTGGTGTGCACCATATAGAAGATCATCCAGGCTGTGGTGAGGATGAGGAGGATGGTCAGGTAGATGTGCATTTCCTCATCGGAGAGGACCTTCACCTTGCTGAAGGCTGCCCCGCAGACCAGCGCACTGCCTAGGAGGAGGATGTTCACAGCCAGGATCCCTGAGAGTAGTCGAATGCTGTTCCTGCTCTTCTGGAGCGGAGAGGAGGGGGGGTTAGGAGACGGAGGCTGGGAATAGTAACCGAGGGTCTGCATAGGAAGCTCCTGCCCGGCTGGCTCAGAGCTCACCCCACTGGGGCTGGCAGCAGCGATCTTGGACTGGTTACCTTCCATCATCTAGCAGAGATCTGGGTGGGGATTAAAAAACACAGCACTACATTATTGAAGGGTTTTGTGAATGGGGTTGTGTATGAGTAAAAGGGCGCGAACCGAGTTAACCACAATGCCAAAAAGCTGGGCTCGTCTGCGTTCATGGTTTTAGAGCTCTTAATCTCATCTCACCAACAGGGGACAGAACCTGCAAAGGCAGTGTATCTCACGACACTGCCCTGTTACATGTGCAAATTAGGCTAGACTCTCCCTTAAAAAGAAAGGTTAAGAAGACATTTTCTTGATCCTCTGTTTCATGCATTTTCATTACATCAGCTTTCTTTATATCAAAATAAATATCTGTTTAAACTATTAATTTTTGCATGATCTATGCATAGAGGGTAAAAATATACACCAGAATCTACTGCATGTTATACATGACTAACAAAAAGAAGTACATTCCAGACATATATTTTGGATACACAGTATTACAAAACTATTAAGGGAGTTTCCTTAACAATTGGTAGCAGATAAAAAAATATGAAACAGTCTGAATTCCCTTGAAGCGAAAATGTAAGTAAGTTGCCAACCCTCCATGCCATTTGCCTACTTACTCCGACAGATGCTGGAAACCCTTTCAGAACATGTAGCAAACACCCCTTGAAAATGAAGAAAAATGTTTCTAACTTTTTACAGAGTACAAATGCACCTTCAGTGGTCTAGAAAATCCTGTGAAAGTATCTGGAAATTAACTGAACCATTTTTTACTTACATCTGAGGCTGTCTTCAACAGTTATTCTGTAAATTGTTGTCTCTAGTTTGATATTCCCACTGGCAGCAGAGGTACTGTACTCAAGTTCTACAGCTCCTTACCTGGGTAGTTCCCTGAACCGAGTTTTTTAAGGGTTATGCAAATACATATCTTTTATTTCAATCTGTTATCATACGTTTTCCCTTTCAAAGCAATCAAGGAAGTAAGCTGAAATAATATTTACCTTTTATTTTTTTTTTTAACTTCTCCCAAACATTTTATCCTTTGACTAACTGTACAATCAGAACCTTTTGTAAACTAGAATAGTTTACCTAAACTGTGTCTGGAAGATATTTACCTTTACACAAAGGTGGTGATGATGCTTTTTCACTATAATGCTATCACAAGTCTACCAAGTTTCTTAAACAAATAGTTTTTAATAATCAAAACATCTGAAACATTCAATCTTAAAGCCACTATTGACATGCAGCTTACAAGTTGCTGCTTAGAATAATCAAATCTTGACATTGACACAATGTGACTTCAGATACTCAATCAGCCATTAACTTAACCGAATGCACTGTTGCCTGTTACCAGTATATATATGTATATAGATATATATAGATAGATAGATACAAATATAGTAACTTGAGATATTTTCCTATTACTGAGAAATCCCTGTGTGTATGAAATTATGCACTTGACTAATAATAAAAAAAATACAAAAAGTTAGAACTTAAGAAAAGCATGCTGAATTTCCCCAAACTTGCTAATTCACTTTGACAAAATTGAAGAACAAAGAAGCTGTACATTTTCTATATATAAAGAGACTGCTAGAGCTAAATCAGCCATGAAAAAGCAGTGCAGGTTTGCTTACCTGTTGTAGTTTATGTGAGAGTTTCTCTTTTTCTGAAACCACGCCGTGTGTCACTGAATTTATACCCATCGCCTGTGCTTCTGATTTACCACCCCTTGCAGGGGGATAATCGCTGGATTTACTGAACAGGAGACAATTTAAACAGAACATCATAAATGTAGTGCCCTGTATGAGATAAAGGGCATGTTTTCAAAATGTTCACTCTAGTCTTACATGCATACTCTTATTTTTCAAACTGATCGTTTAACAAAACCATAGTAATGTGATTCAAATGACGGCATATTCCAAGCATTACACCTGTCTTTGATTAACTTAATTAATTTAATTACAATTGTATGAAAGGAGAAACACTCACTGTAAGCATTGCTTTAAGGACTGACTCAATGGGCTTAGTGTTACAAAAAAAGGACTAAATAGGATTAAATACTTTGGAGTTTGTAGGAGCCATACCTCCCTGTACTTTACAATGCTTAGCTATGCTTTCACGATGCTTTATTATGTTTACTGTGCTTTTACTATGGGAAACTTTTATAAGCGTTCAGCTCTTTAGAAAGAAAGAAAGAAAGAAAGAAAGAAAGAAAGAAAGAAAGAAAGAAAGAAAGAAAACGAAGTCAAAGGCTATTTTATTAAACACATTTATAGCAGCATTGTTATTAATCAACAAAGTCACATGATGTGCTTATAAATGTGCCATTGAAACTAGATGATCAATCATAGCATAAACAGCTTCCGGACCACAGACAGCTATTTTTATCCAGGTCTGTGAAACAAACCCCACTGAAGACAGAAAGAGATATTATATTATTTATGGACTGTCATAAACAAACCTCTTTGATCAGCTATCACAACAGGCACAGTTTAAACTTCTATAGCAATTCTATTCTATTGCACAGCGAGTTATTTAAGCAACAGATCTAAAAACTGACATCATTAAAATCCCTAAACTAGGACCCTCTCTGGCGTTTAAAATACAGTACAATACATTGATTCACGTGAACTCCTCCGTGTTTCATTTTCACATCTGTTTTAATGATTAAACAATCGTGATATTGAGATTCACCGCTGTTGAATACTGTATAGCATCGGTGTCTCAGAATTATTATTATTATTATTATTATTATTATTATTATTATTATTATTATTATATTAGCAGCAGTAGTTAAGCCGCAGTAGTATAAGTATAATCCAGTCATCACCTTTGTTTGTTCACATTTTTCCAAAACAAACAAACAAACAAACAAACAAACAAAAAACAGTACAATGTGGCATCATTTACAGTTACATTTTACTTTGCTAACAAAAAGGTAAGTAAATTAAGAAGCAAGTAAATAAATAAAAGTGTCTACGGTACGTGTTGTGTGTAATTGTGCATGCGTTTACGTATTTGTTTGTGTTACATTGTTGCGCTGAATTGTAGTTTAAACATGTACGAATAGTTTAGGCTAGAAAAAAACTGAATTTCAGGAGAGACTTCTTTTCTTTTAATGTGGCAACATTAGGACCCTGGAGACTCGTCTACAGTAACCCGCAGGGTATTCATTTCCAGAAACCACCTCCAGAAACCACTCCCCGCTGGCTTGGGCATCTCAGGTGTCCGTGGCTGCCGCTGCGCTGGGAAAGAACCAAGGAGCCTGCACCTCCAACCCCCACGCCCGCTTCTGGGATCCATGGCTGGGCCCTCATCGGAGAGCTAGCCCCCCTTGTGCCGTTTTGCCCGATGCTTGGACGCGAAGGCGAGGACCGGCTGCCACCATGAACGACAGGTTCCACAGAGCGGCCCGCGACGGCTACCTGGACCTGCTGAAGGAGGCCACCAGGAAAGAACTGAACGCACCGGACGAGGATGGGATGACACCCACCCTGTGGGTCGCCTACCACGGCAACCTGGAGGCGCTGCGGCTCATAGTGGCCAGGGGGTAAGTTTAGAAGAGAAACGAATTCAATTTAAAGAACATGCAATCTAACCTATTTGTTAAGCATATTGCCACATTATTTCACATAATGCTTATGCTGAGAGTATATATTGATGCCAGCTATAACCAGTTTGAACAGTATGTATGTATTGTGAATCTATCATTTATGTAAAGATAGTGTACTGTACATATGTTTAAAATACATTTGTTATTGAAAAAAGTCTATCTGTATATTGCATCTTGTAGTTGCCTCTTTATGTAATGGTACTAACCCATTGCATGCATTACTAATCTAGCACAAAGCAGACTCATATCTGATATTAGCAAAGAAAGCCCAATAGACCATGATACATGCTTGTATACATACATTAGGTAACCTCATAGCATAACAGAACAATGAGAAGCTGGCCCTGCTGCCACTCTCTGCCCCGACAGTGTATCAGTGTGATTGGAAATATGAAACAGGAGGCCGGTGTAGATCATTAGCCTGTGTTTGGATTGTTGATGTTGTAACCCGTGAGGCACGGTTACCTTGCCACCAGGGCTGCCTGTTTCTAGGTATAATGAATAAGAGGAAGCATTTCGATCAGAGGCTTGCTGTGCCACTGCTGTCACCCTGGCACAGCAAGCAGTTTGGAGGGCTCTGGTTTTAGGTAACATGCCTGCAACATGTTCAGCATTGTTCTGGAGGGATACGTGACTCAAGATTACCACAACTGCCCAATTGTGTGGTTGGTGTTTTGATGTCAATAAGTGAAAGCCTCCAAATTCAAGCTTGAAGTAAAAGGTATGAAAGACCAGTGAAATACCCAACCTTGCTCCCAGGCCCTTTGGCAAGTAATCACTGGTTGTAAAAAAAAAATGAAATAACCTATGTAAACACAACTGTCTTTACCTGTTTTGTATTTCTGTTCCACCTCCTTGCCACTGTTTATGATTAATTCAGAATATCTGCAAGCAAACAATTACTTTTCCCTCTGTCACTGTCCTGTTAGCTTCCAATGAAGTCTGACGATATCATTTCTACAGCAACTGATTATGCTGTCATCAGATTCTTTTATGTTGGCATACGTAGACAAGAGGTGGCAAGTTCTGATTGGGCGGAAAGGTGTTGTTTAAGCTCTTGCTTTTCATGCAGTTCTGAAACACACAAATGCATGATGAAAACATAGTATTTTTGGAATAAAATGAACCCAGACGATTTGAGAAAGCAATGTGTTTCCTTGAGCAGATTCCGTATGAATGCAGTGAGAAATTTCACTCTGTGTACACTAGACTAGCCTTGTCCATGGTGCTGAAATACTGTAGTGTAGCAATTTAACATTAGCTGGATAGTGGGGTCTTTCTTATGCAGTGCATTGCTCTTAGTGGCCATACACAGTATTTGCTGAATAATAATAATAATAATAATAATAATAATAATAATAATAATAATAAATAATAATAATAATAATACTGGATAAAAGTGAGAAATACATTTTGAGGTTAATATCCTTCAAGATTTCTTTTGCATTTTCCATTATCAATGCAGTATTTTGAAGGTCGGTTTTACAATACTCACAATACTTTAAATATTGTATAAAAACTTGTTGTGTCAGAATGAAATCCTTTCACTGATGCAATGCTCAGTGAAGCGCAAGTGAGCAAGGCATTTTGGAGAGAAACGGCATGTTTGCTGATCGGAGACAAATGAAGCAGACATTGTACAGAAAGCAATCACAAGTACACCCATTGCAAAGGGCCTATTTAATTAAACCTAAATCTGCCCCCATTAAACTAGTAGCAGAGCTATAAATAAACCAGACCAGTTTAATATAAGCAGGAATGGGGCACAGAGAGAAGTCAGCCTGAAAGCATGTAACCTAATGACAATGTGGAAGAAATCTGAATATTATTAATGTTAGCTTCTAATGGAACATTCTTTTTTTTTATTAATAGTGAGTAGGATGCTTGTAGGATACCGGTCCAACAGCTAATTGTTGTAAAGTGGCTGAATATGTTTGCTAATGTTCTTCCTGAAGCATCAGTATTTTATTTTATTTGTACAACCCCTGTAGGTGAACATTTTTCAAATCATAAAAAGGGAAAAGACACCCAGGGCAGTAGTAAACATTGTATAATAACAATGTTGTGCAATAAGCTAAACAACAATAGACCTGTGTCTGCACACTCCCCGGTCTTCTAAGTGGTATCCATGAGAGCGACAGACACAATAGCAATGTTTCAATGCTAGCATCCTAAGCTGACAGTTTTATTTGCCATCCAGTGCCATTCGTGGCTTGTCCAATTAAGTTGCAAAAAGGGCAGTGTGTAAAGACAGACAACACTAGACAGACGTTAAAGGTCAGGATGAAGGATGTAAGCTACTCTCTTAAAAATGCAAGCTTTTCTCTCTACTACTACTGCTACTGGTATGTAACCCTTAAATACATTATTCTAGGTATTTTCTTTACAGAGCTTAAGGAAAAAGCTGGACACATTTTCTGAGCTTGGTGACGAGGCTGGGAGGCTGTTGCTCAGTGATTAGAGCCGACAGACTGCAAGTGAAGAAATGGTCTGACTTAGTGTGGCGTAGTGGTTAGAGTTGAGGGTTGGGAAACAGTGTGGTCAAGTGATGAGAGCTGACAGATTTGAAAGCTGTGTCGTCTAGTGATTAAAAGGCAATGCATACATTAGAAGTTGATCTCTTTGGGAATCCATGCATTACAACTAGGGAAATATTTTACAGTATAGCATGTGGCTAAATGATTTGTTAAAACCTGTAAGAGACCGTTTCTTGTTGTTTTCTGTTGAATCTGTACATTGACTCCTCTGTTTGTGTATTAGAATTACAATTATCTGTGGTCCTAATCCTCTACGTTCCTATTGGTAGATGCAGGGTGAGATCACATAAACAATGAAACTAATGCTTACAATATTTAAGACCTGAAACTGTTAGCTGTAAATTGATTTGCTGTACAGAAAGCATCCAGTCTTAATTTGGTTTAATGTCCCTCATCCCTGAACAACTGTATCGTAGGCTAATAAAGACACTGTATATATCGCTTGGTGAAGGTCTAAGGAATAAGAGCATGTTTATTGGAAGAAACCTGTTTTGGGTGATTTTATAGGTACTGTAATTTGACACTTTATTTGGACTAATAGAGATTTGACCTGTGTTTTAATGCATTAAAGACTTGGCATGCCTAAACTGCACTAGATGCCTGGAAGAGTATTGTATGATTGTGGTTGCTGCGGTACTCAAAGAATTGCAGACCATGAATTTGCAGCTCAGATTTGCTCATGTGCTCAAATTCAGTATCAAGCACTAAAAACCAAGCGTGGAATACACCAGCATGGTGGATAGTTGTACCAACAGCAATGTTCAGGGATGTTATTTGGCCTTCCAGGTGACCAGTGAGTGGCCTGTGAGCTGGAAAGAGTTCAGGTGATTAGCTGCTGTGCAGCGTAATTGCTGGGAATGGATGGACATTTGCTCTATACAAGCACTTGTCTGGCTGTTAAACACCAGGCAATGATTTTCAATACAGCATTGTGCCTGTATATCCACCCCAGGGAAGCACACAGACACTCTAGGGTAATGATCTCCATTTATTCCCACTAAGAAGCTATTGTAAGAAGCGTTTATGGAGTCAGGTATCAGACTGGCTCTCTCACTGTGTGCACTGTACTGATTTTAATGGGTTCTGTTACATTAAATGAAGGTCACTGGAGTAGCATTTTGGGTTCACCATTAATTGCAGACATTTTAACTCATTTTTTGCTAAAAGCTTTGGCAGTGTGTTATTCTATTAGGGCACGGGCATACACATGATCCCATATATCCTTGAAACAGGCTGACAAGACTAGTGTTTTTTCAATTTCTAACCTAAATATATTCATAACCTAAATATTTGCAGTATGTATACAGTAGTTAGAATGTAATAAACTGTTATCCCTTGTTAAGTTGAATCATTGGTGTCATGTTCAAGATGCTTATTAATGGGTCCTTAAACTCAGGTGTGACTTTATTACCTGTAAACGGCTATTGGGAATGCTATTAATGTAAAATGCTCCTAAGACCAGTAGGTGAACCCGCCACCTCCTATTTTTTGTTTTGTAACCCCTCTGCTGTCCGTGTCTTGAGGGTCTGTGTTTAATTACATTCTCCTCTGAACTCTGCTTGTTCTTTATAGTGTTAGAGCCACAGTGACTGGCAGTGACATGATGAGTGGTGCAGGCTGAGTGAGGCTGCAGTACTGTTCTTCTAAGAAAGACAGTAATGCAATCAATCACCTGAGCTTGGAACACGATACCTTAAGATAGATTAGTGCTACTGATAACTTTACTCACTGTAGAAAAGCAGTAATAATGCAGCGAGAGGCAGCTTGTGGGTCATAAGGTAAGGAGGGAGTGACACATGGAGTCACCTACCTACTAAAGGCACACATTCATGTATTAAGATGAAGGTAATTTTGAAGAAGTCTGTGTATTTAAAGATTAAGCAACTAAGAGTTGTTATACTGGTCTGTCATCAGAGTCCACATTGACTTAAGAGAATAACATTGACTTAAGTTGCTGCCTGACCTTGTACAAGTAAATGTAAAATCTTAGGTAAAACTATGTGAAAGTATAATAAAAGTGTACAGTTCCTTGAAGGAGGCACCAGCAGAAATATTCATCTGCTTGATTTTTGACTCACCTTTTTGTATTTTAAAGTTATGGATGAATGTGAAATCTTGAATTATTATTATTTTCTTTTAATCTAGGGGTGACCCAGACAAGTGTGATATCTGGGGGAACACTCCTTTGCACCTGGCAGCCGCAAACGGGCACCTCAATTGCCTTTCCTTCCTGGTGTCGTTCGGGGCCAACGTCTGGTGCCTGGACAATGATTACCACACGCCCCTGGACATGGCAGCCATGAAGAACCACATGGAGTGCGTGCGCTACCTGGACTCCATCGCTGCCAAACAGACAGGGCTCAACCCCAAGATGGTGAGCAAGCTGAAGGACCGGGCGTTCCGCGACGCTGAGAGGCGCATCAAAGACTGCGCGAAGCTCCAGAGGAAACACCACCAGCGCATGGAAAAGAAGTACCACAAGGAGACTTTGGATGCCTCGGATGCCATGAGCTTTTCTAGCTACTCCAGCAGCACCCTGAGCCACAACTTCCACCATCTCAACATGGTGAGCTCTTCCTCCATGCCATACTCCCAGGCCACCCTTCATGCCACTGCCAAGGGCAAGACCAAGATCCAGAAGAAGCTGAATAAGAAGAAGCAGGTGGATGGGACCTTCAAGATCTATGAGGACGGCCGCAAGAGTGTGCGCTCACTGTCTGGCCTGCAGCTGGGGAATGACGTCATGTTTGTCAAGCAGGGGACCTATGCCAGCCCCAAGGACAGGATGAGGCGCAACATCAGGGACATGTTCCCCAATGATGAGGACACTGTCTCACGTGCCATAAGCAACCCCGGGATTCACCTAGACTCTGGCTATTCGGAGGTCAGCACGGACTCTGGGCACGACTCTCTCTTCAACCGTCCAGGGCTGGGCACCATGGTGTTCAGGCGGAACTACGTCAGCGGAGGGTTGTTTGGTATCGGCCAGGAGAGTGCCAGCGGGGAAGACAGTGAACTGGAGGCCAGGATGGGCAATGTGCGCATGCGTAGCCGCTTGCAGCGCTCGCCCAGCCTCAATGAGAGCATTGGGAGCGCTAATAGCCTGCAGGAACGCAACCTGGAGGAGCTGCCCTGGGATGAGATGGACCTGGGCCTCAATGATGATGACGAGCCCGAAACCAGCCCCCTCGAGACCTTCCTGGCCACCCACAGCATGTCGGAGTTCATCCCCATCTTCAAGAAGGAGAAGATCGACCTCGAGGCACTCCTGCTGTGCTCAGACTATGACCTCAAGAGCATCAACATCCCATTGGGACCCCGGAAGAAGATCCTGGATGCCTGCAAGTGTAGAAGAGCAACGATGGAGGACCCCAAGAGGATAGAAGACACTGAACTGTGAGTATTTAATCAAACATTGCTGTGCCTTTTAAACCCACCGAGTCTGGTTTGAGAAAGTCCAGATTTCACTATGAGTTTGTAGTTGACCTCGGCAAACAATGCAGTGTACAGTATATCTTTATTGAGTGTCATTACATTGATTTCAATTAATTTGAAATTGAACTAAATGATTTAACTGTGATTAACTTATTTGGTTTTTGCAGATAACAACACAGAAACTCGTCAGTAGGAGACAGAGGAAGGAAAACAAGTTGCCAGACAAAATACAAATCAGCAGATTTGTTATTTGGCTTTTTATTACATGTTTTTTTGCCAAGGACTGCAAATCATTTAGGGTCTTGCGCAGGTGCTGTGGAAGCTGGCGTATCAGTCACATGATGTCATGCCTGTTTTTAAACATCCCTGGGCAGAGGCTGAGCCTTCAAGCAAGCTGGAGCAGAGTGAGCAGAGTGCTGCCCTCCAGTGGCTGAGCTGTGACATGACTATGCTTGAAAAGTCCACCACATTCCATGCTGCTCATAGAGATCTTAGGAACTCAAGATCACAAGCTCATTTGGGCAATCGGATGCCTGAGCATGCAATTGTGTGCAATCACATATCACTAATGTAACAGAGAGTATATGGAGGCTGTGAAGCCTGTTTGGAACTCAGGGTTGTTTGCCCGGGACATTGTTGTTTTAGTTCCAGCAGAACACAGTACAGTATTGCCCCTGTGGGGTAAGTCTTTTAAACTCCATGTGCCTCAGTCCCGGTCGTCTGTAAAACTGGGCATTTATTTATATACTGTAATAATTTCCAATTCTCAGTTAAAACTCAAACAAATCATGGCAACAGATAACATGTGGACATATTTAAAATAAATCAGATAGAAACATGGTTGGTATGTACCTTATGTATGTATGTATGTATATATGTATGCATGTACAGTTGTGCGTGTACACTCGTATCTTTGTATTCTGAATATAATTGTCCTTAAATATGTCCAATTGAAACGCTGTGTCACAGCATAAAACTGTTGGAAGAGCATAAAACTGTTCAAAAGAGTAATGATATCAGACCATGTTACTAATTAAGGACCTTAGCTTCCCTGTCTCCTGTATGTCACGCATTCCAGTCTTGTGTATATGTTGTATGTATACCTGTGTACATTATGTGTATATACAGTCTTCTGTGCATGTGTATGTTTATCATGTGCACATTGTTAAGTCACGAGAAATTGCAGCAGACATCACAATGTATTGCAATTTCTGATCTTTCTTGTGGAGGGAGAAATGTAAAACCAATAGCAGAATACACCAGTTGAATACACCACAGCACATTAAAAGTTAAATGTATTTTAACATTTCAGAAGAGTTCTTTATTTCCTTTCAGATGATTTGGAACGACCAACAGCATGTGCACTCATGTAAAAGCTCTTGTGTGAGCATGGCACGTAAGAGACGCCATTTAAAGCCTACTGTAGACAAGCTGCTGGCTCTTGATACAAAGGCACATTCCACTGGCATGCGACAACAAAATAATCAAACAGGTGTGCATTTGGATTACACCTGCATCTTTTTGTGCACCTCCCTCTTTCAGCCACTACCTCACAGTTCAAGGAATCAGGGAGATCATTAGCATATGGCCAGTTTTCGGACGTTAACCCTTGTGTTATTATTTCCCCTTGTGTGTGCCACCGGCCTGTCCTGTCTGGGATAAATGTGATGTGTTACTGTATAGTGTGTGTGAGTTGTTTGGTGTAACCCCCCTGTCTCTTGCCACTGAGTGTTAAAAGCCCTAACCTGTGTTTTGTTCTTCAGCTGTATGGGTTGGGTGAATAAAACTTAGTTGATTCAACTCTGTTGAACCTGACATTAATTCTGAGTCAAATGGATGTGTAGCAGTAATCTGTTAGAAAATATTACAATACAAATCAAAGTGTTGTAAAAAAAAAATATATGGAAGCATACTTTGAAATATGTTCACTTATATTTCATTTTATGGACGTTCTGTATATTTAAATATATTTTTGACATATTCCCAACATATTTCAAAGCATTTGGGAGCATTCTTTGAAGTATTTTCCCTTATATGTCATACTATATGTTGGGATATATTTTAAAATATATTTAAACATATACAATTATATATTTTTTAACATGTATTTCAATATATTTTTGCTGACATTTTTTATATTTCAAAATATGTTTTAAAATATATTTTTTAAATATATTTATTGTTTTTTGGTGTCTTTTTCATATGGGATTACTGTTGTCATTGTTAACTCTTAAAGGTGCTGTAGTATTCTGTTCTGTTCACTGAATTCCTTGCACAAGATTATAAAAAAGAAGATAGAAGGATCTGGTCACTTTGCAGCAAAGACACATCTCTCCTCCCCTTTCATAACACCCCTACGTGACCACGGTGTGCTGCAGCTCAGTGGAGAATTGATTAGCCAGCAGTCTGCAGCACAGAACAAGGGCATAAGGCTTTCTCCAGGGGGAGCTGCAAATAGATTTTGAAGGCAGGACATGCACAACTATTGCTGCACTGTCTGCTTGTCTACGATTCATCCAATCTGGTGGAGGACTGCTGTGCTCATCAACTGGATATCTGGGAGGGTTCTGAAATAGAGAGAGTACAATACCAGGGAGGAGAGAGGAGGGCTGAAGGAGGAGATAGGGGAAGGGAGAAGGGGGAAAGGGATAAAGGGGGTTGGATGTTTTTCTAAGGTTCAGTTTAGGACAGTCAAATTATTAATTTCCATCCTTAGCGGGGGACGATCTTTAACCTTATTTCTTGCTCCTTAACTTCCTTCTGTCTTTCTTTTTATCGATAACTGACACAGCCTTCATTTATTATTAGGTGTGTACAAATGAAGAATCTATTGGATGCTGTACTGCAGAGTGAAGAAGGAGGGGCACAGAGGGGGATCGGGGATGCAGGGAAAAGGAGCTGGAAAAATTTGGAAGTGGAGTCCTCGTTCCAAGAGGGTGTTGGACAGGAGATCCCAGGAAACGAAAGGCAGTTTCAAGACCTGTCCTTTCTGAATGGGGCTGGAGAGAGTAAGAGAAGGAATGCTGAAGAGGAGCTAGTACCTGCGCTAGTGCATAGGAGTGGGAAGTACAAGGGAGAGGAGAGGGAGAAGGAGACTGTGATGATGGAGCTAACAGGGCTGGTCCAGAAAGCTGTGAACGAAAGCAGCTGGTGGGAGAGACGGGGAATCGACTGCGCAATACTCACTGCAGCTTTCCTCTCCTTACCTGCAGGTGAGTTTTGTATTTAAGGATCCTCAATAAAATATGTCCATCTGTCTTTCTGGCACAGTCTACATTTTCACGACTCTTTCCTAATGTCCTGTTGACCTTTCCGACTAAATGTGGATGTAATTCGACATTATGTAATTATGAAGTCTGTGCACAGGAGGACCCTGTGTTTGTGTGCACTGGTTTACTATTAGACTATGAGAAAGGTTACTTAGCTTTTGCTCCACACATTTTCCCACGCATTTTGTTTCTTTCTTTTCACTATAACTAAACCCATTCACTCTGGTGCTTCTAAGCAAAGCTACACACAAATACTATCTGGGGAGATGCCAACACAAGACTATACAGGATTCTTAATCCAGACAGCTGCTCTTGTTTTTTAGTTCCTCAGGAGGCATGAGCACTAGTCAAGATCTAACTGTATACAAGAGTCTAAATGCAGACTGATTTTCAGTTCTTCAGAAGTGCTAGTCAAGATTTACATCGTACTGTATGTGAGATTTTCAAAACAAGATGTTCGTTGTACAGTTGTGCAGCTCATTTGTAATACATGTTTATAGACAATCCTCCATAACATATATACATCATGTAGAAATAAAATCCATTACTGTTTTCATACAGTTACACCATGCATTAAATAATGTACAGATCACTACCCCCATCACCAAGGTCAAACCACTTCTACAGTGTGTGAAAAAATCGAAGTGCTTGACCGAGGCAATCCTGAAACACGGTTGGCTGGTCGATTAAGTCCAGTTATTTTACAATGCTGTGTTTTGCAATCAGATTTCATAGGTACCTCAAAAAAGTGTTTCTTTCTGACCCCTGCTCAAGCTCTTACAAGAACTGGCAGCTTGCCATTGTCTGCAGGGATGATAATAGGTGTAAAATATTAATTCAATCGGACTCATTCATAGCTTACAGATACACACTGGAAATAGAAACTCTTGTAGCATGCAGTTTAAAAAGCCTACTGCAGCATTCAAGTGAAAGTTCATTTCATTGGAGTTATTGGGCTTACTGATTGATACCTTTCATCTTTCCCTTATCATTCACTTTCAGCCATATATAGACTGATCTGGTACTGACTTCTGGGACATTAGCCATTGTTTAAAGACACTAACAAAAAAGAATTCCCACTGAAAAAAATGTCATTGATCCAAACTACGACACATTTAAATACAGCCATTTATTGAATTCATAAATGGCACAAGGTAATGTGAAAAATTTTAAAAATCTGTTAGATTAATAATTTGATTGTTTAAATGATGGCAGTGTTTAGATGTGATGCTGTTTTGGATAAATTAAACAGAGCCTCACTGCTTGTCATGCATTGTGTAACATTGCCAACAAACAGAACCATTGAACTTTGATGACCATAAGTCCCAAATCAAGTGCAACTGAAATACACAGTACAATACACAATACAATTCCCTACAGTTTAGGGAATGCCACACATTATAATCAATTCTCCTGACTAAATCTATTCCTGCTCACCGCTCCACCACCTGTATCATCCAGGTTTCCTGTTGCTGGGTTGTTCTCACACCCTACTCTTCTCATTGGGAATCCTGGTCATGGGGACGGCACACGCGGTTATCACCGTAAAGGGGACTCACCTAGCCAGCCATGGGTCGCTAAGCGAGTCCCAGGCTTGGGGACAATTCTGGGCCGTTTTCTTTATTGAGGTGAGCAGTCCGTTTTAAATACCAGAAACTGCTGAGCTGTTTAGGACAGAATAAAATCTTTATATCTCTCCAGACGCACTGTCTGCTGTATCAAGATAACAAACTAATTCATATTTAATGCAGCATTACTCATCCCTTTATTTGTCAATAGTTACTTTTCCATCCTGTGTATCTGCCAGATGGAATTGCAACGTGTTCTAAATATTGAGATAAGAAATTTTAGTCTTAATAGTTTACCCTTAAGTAATCACAGAAGCAACAATGCAAAGAGGATGCTACAGAAGAGAAAACCTTGTCAAATACGACTGCAGAGTCCAGTCAAGATTAAGGCTGGATCGCGGCAACTGCCATAAACTAATAAAAAGCATAGTACAATCACTCTGCATTGAAACCCCACAAATTCACCAGCATCTGCTAAGGAAATGGATTGTGATATGCATTCATATCTACCAGTGGTGCCACGCTGTTTGAGGAAATTAATTATGATAATGTATTTATCAGTTGTCATAGCTGTACAAGATCCTTCCTTGCTTGTTATCTCAGCAGAACATGTTGTGCAAAGCTTTTTGCATAACCCGAAGATAAAGATCTAGGAATGATCCTCGGAGCACAAAGGAAAATACATACAAACAAAAACATGTGTTTTATATACGTGTCTTATGTAAATCAGAACGGCACAGTATGTATTTAACACTATCAAGCAAAACACAGGAGATTCAACAAAGAGGAGAAGACCAGTCTACAGTCTTATTAAGAGCATTAAACAACAATGAAAGCTTTAGGAAAGCCAACAATATTAACTACACAATTAGACTACTTCCATCAGCTTTCAGCAGGACTCTTTTCAGAGAATCAGCAGTGGAGCTGCCAGAAAGACCAGAGATCAAAGTTTATTGACTCTTAATACAGAGTTACTTTATGTAGCCTTGTGGATTGAACACTCCGTTTTGATTCTCTGCAACTAGTCCAGTGTCAATGTGCTGGCAGTTTAAATGCTGACAAACATAGTATCTCACCCTTACTGCCAAATCAATGCAAAGGTTACAACCGCTAAATGCAGGTAGTTTATCCACTTTGCACAGTGATTTTTCCCTTAGAAACTTTTCTTCCATTAAAAAATAATTACGTTACATTTTCTTTATACTATAGCAGACATATTCAGAAGCAACTTGAGTGCTAGTGCTAAATATGTTATTAACTTATCACCTTGAGGTGAGCCCCAGCACTCAGGTGTTGTTCCTAAATATTGGAGAGGCAGTAAGTGACCCTGTGAGATGGTTTGTATCGTGACATGCGTCTCTTGTCTGTGTCTGCCTCCTCCAGCTGTGCGGCTCGTTCTCTGCGAGGGCAGGGGTGCATGCTCATATCAAGATGCACCACGCCCACACCAACATCATTGGCCGGGGCGACTCCAGCACCTGGAAGCTTCCCTTCCTCCCGCGATACATCTACATGTTCATGGCCCCCCTGGCTGTGCCCGTTATCACCCCAGTGGTGGCGCTTGGTACTGACACTACTGCAGCTGTGAGGGATCAGGGACTGACTTAATTGACTGACTTTAAAGGAAACGTTTCTAACTATGCACTAAAATGAAATGAGTTGTTAATAATAATCTGATTACTATTTGAAGGAAAGAGCTTCGCAAAGCCATAATTGCATCTTACATCCATAATTGTAACTACATAACCATCTGTGTAATCACTGTGTAGTCAAGTGTAATAAAGAGGCAGTTAACAGGAAGTTTATTATTTATATATGTTGCTGAGTTAGATCATTTCCACAGCCTCTGTCGATAGTAATCTAGTTATATTACTAATTCCAGCTCCCACCTGTCCCCTGTTCATTAATGAATGATCTTTGCTGCAGGCCTCCTGAAGGACCTCTCCATGGGTATTGCATTGAGGACCCTGTGCATGATCATGCTGGGTCTCTACTCCCAGTACTGGCTCCTCCTCCACCTGTCAGGATTCCAGTCCCCAGTCTCTGCCCTGCTCTGCATGCTGCTGTGTAGAGCCGCCTTCTCTCTCCCCTACATTCATGTCAACATCTTCCAGGTACCAACTATACGCTGTCTTGGTTTCTCTCCCTCTGCTTTCACAGCTGTGAGCTTCACTAATTAGAGCAAAGAAAAAAAGATACATGTAGGACATGCATTAAAGCAGGACTGGTGATTCAACAGCCTGTTCTATGAAAGGAGATGGAAAATGAAAATAGATGTGCAGTATGGGATGTATGTAAAGCAAATAAGTGGATAATGGATGCTACAACACGAGCCATCCAAAAGGAGCTGATATGACATGAGTTGACTCCAAATGTTGAGTATGGAATGAGTTACCGCTGGGAAGCGAAATCTCTCCTGAACAAAGGCGTTCTTCCTTCTGACAATACTGCTGGTTCCCACGGAATAATAATGAGCTATGGAGGAGTTTGGCAGCATTTGCTCTACTAGTAAAACAGTAGCAATACTTGACCCTGACTTTCAATCTTTATCCCAAGCCTCTCTGAACAGCATGTCAGTGTTCCACTGTGACTGCAGTCTCTACTGTGTTTTGTTAGTGACTTGTAACCATTGATATATGGAATAGTTGCTCTCTCATATGCTGTAACAAAGCATTTTCAAACCCAATTCTGTTAGTAGAATAGTGTGACTTCACACAAGAAATCACTCAATCATGGAAAACGAATGCAAATATTTAGAATGTTTCAACACAACTCATCTGTCTGAACACCTGCCCATGTGCTCTGTGCAATACATTTCCATAACCACACAGTTATTGAAAATACAACATGTTGCAACAGGTTTCCTTTGTACTTTACATGAACGCTTGACTTGGCCACATCTAAATACTTTTCTTCACTTACATGCATAAACCGCCTTGATGCATCTGTTAGATTTTTGTGTAACAGGCAATGCCTCCTACATTGGATAGTAATGCCTAATTACAGCACACATTGCAGAGTTGATAGTTTTCTTTCCCTTGTGTGTATTGAAGGCATGCTTCCCTTGTGTTTCAGCACATCGGCCTTCCCATGTTCTCTGCTAGCCGGAGGCCCAGCCGGATACATCAGATGACGCACGGGGTGCTGAATTTACCCAGAAACCCTCTGCTCGACTGGACGTTCGGACACTCCCTCATCAACTGCCACGTGGAACACCATCTCTTCCCGTTCCTGTCTGATCACATGTGCCTGAAGGTCAGTAAAGGACCACCTGTACGATTTGTAGTCCTCTCACACCCCTTTCTGTGTGGGTACAGATATCAGCTCTGCTGTGGTTCTCCCCAGGTGAAACCCATCGTCTCACGCTACCTCCGAGAGAAGCGGCTGCCCTATCAGGAGGACGGCTACCTCTCCCGCGTGCGCCTCTTCCTCAGGGAGTATGAGGAGCTCATGGTGTTGGCCCCGCCCATCACAGAGCTGGTGGGCATGCAGTGAAAAGGATTCCACAGTTTTGAATAATGCTAAATCAAGATTAATAAATATCAGTTGTTGCTGAATAATGCATGGGCAGTATTTTCAAACTCTATTTGTTATTAATCTATTGTTATAACATAAGGATAAACATTAATAATAGACTATTAAACACCATTTACAATTCTAACACTAGTAAAAAAGAGACTACTCACAAGCTCCTAAATTAAATGTCTTATTACTGGTATCTTTATTTGGGGTGTTTTTAGTAGCAGAAAAAAGATGGTTAATTATGTAGTCTCACCACGTGTTAATTACAAGGTAATAACACAAGCAATAATCTAGCAATATGAATTGTTAATGGCACTGCACAGTAAAATACACACTGGTCTGATGCACAACAGTATACCTTTAATGATAAGCTTTAAAGACAGCACTCAGATGCACAGTAATCACTGCAGATGGTGTTCATACTGCAAGGGCATTTTTTTCCTCTCTGGTATTTCCTTGTGGAATCATGTTTCATGCAATAAGTTGCACAGTAGGTTGATCACAAGTGTTACATTATCCTTAGGGCTTAATGCATGCTGGTCCACGTTACGGCGAGTGGCCAAGTGGAAATGTCCTAGAGGGAGAAATGTAATCCACACACCTGCTGCACTTCGATGATGTTAGTCAATGTAAAACATTCTGAATGGGATCTTAATTGAATTGTATCCTGTGTTATGTAAATTGTGTATGTTGTCTGATTCTACACTCTATCTAAAGCACATGTACATTGTGTTTATGACATGAAAAGAAGCATGTATTTCCTGGTTCTATTATATCAGATGAAACTGCAATAACAGAACACAATGTAACAAAAAATAAAATTGAGCTAACAATGTGTTATTATATGCTAATACTGTATGTATGTATGCATGGTGGCTTATTTACAATATTCAACATGCAAAATTAGTACTACTTATATTCCTGTGTGTTTTTGTGTTCTTTTCAGCTGCAACGTATGATCACTTCTCAAAGGTCTTTGTATCATCATGTTGCTTCCTATGCAGAATGGTACCTTTTTCGGTCGCCCTTTTGTCCGAATCCATCTGCAAACAGTATTTTCAAGAACTCTCAGCTGATCGATCCCCTGCTTTGTGAGCGCCTGTGTTTAAGAACATAAGAACATAAGAAGGTTTACAAATGAGAGGAGGCCATTCGGCCCATCTTGCTCGTTTGGTTGTTAGTAGCTTATTGATCCCAGAATCTCATCAAGCAGCTTCTTGAAGGATCCCAGGGTGTCAGCTTCAACAATATTACTGGGGAGTTGGTTCCAGACCCTCACAATTCTCTGTGTAAAAAAGTGCCTCCTAATTTCTGTTCTGAATGCCCCTTTATCTAATCTCCATTTGTGACCCCTGGTCCTTGTTTATTTTTTCAGGTCAAAAAAGTCCCTTGGGTTGACATTGTCAATACCTTGTTTCATTATCTTCCAGTTGGCTTTCGCATTTATTTGTTGTGGCAGTCTTGATGCATAGATCTGATCAGCCTCTGGATAGACTGCTGTGGAATGTTTTGCCACTCATCCTGTGCAGATGCAGCCAGCTGGCAAAGGTTGGCTGGTCACGGTTGTGCCACCAGTTGGCTTGAACAACGCAAAACAACATAAGGGTCCTGGGCTGGTGTGATGACCCTCTGCCTTCCGAGATGTAGCCTGTCCCTCACAGAACTGGTTTCCTGGTTTCTCTGAACTAGTCTGCTGATTGTTGAAGCAGAGCATCTCATTCTCCGGGCAACTTCTCTCACAGACAGGCCGCCTTCAATCATGCCGATAGAAACCAGACGATCTTCATTACTCAAGCAAAGGTCGTATCTTTCACTGTTCTTGCATTAATTAAAATCATGTCTTTTCAAATGGCTATTTATACAGATTCTTAATCAACTAATTTTGGCAATTTTAACTCAAATACCAAACACTGAGCACCTGGCGTTTTTATGAAATCACATGACTTGAGCTTAGTATTTTGTTATCCCAAGGAAAAATAGTACTCAAACAATCAACAAACCTGTCTGCTCACTATTTAAAATGTAAATAACATTGTGCATGTGCCCAATAAACTATTGGTATAAAACTTAGACTGTTTCATTTTCATTGTAAATCAATATATATTTATTAAACCTGGGCTCTCAATTCACTATGCAATCTGCAGAATTTAGTCGCAGCTGGTCGCATATCCCTGCTGGTCAAATTCAAGGTCTGCCAAGGGTTTGCGTAAAACATAAACATGCTTTTCGCTTCTTTTCGCAATCCTTTTACATGAATGGGTGCAACGTTTGAGAACGGCTGCCGATGGTAAAGCAACCTTTGCCCAGCACTTTGTCCCTTACTCCCTTTGTTTGTTCAGTCTATTAGCACTTCTCGTTCCACTCTGTTCCCTGTACGCCTCTATGCATTTAAAAAGCCTCATTGTGGTCTCTAACCCCAGTTATCTCCAATGCAATGCATTGATTTTGCATGAAGGGACAATGGCAGCCCAAGGGCAGTTGAAATAGTGAGAACCACAGGTAGAATGGTATTATTTATTTAATATTTTATACCATAATAATCATATACATTATACCATAATAATCAATATATATTGGGATACCTTTAATGTTTGATCCACAACAGGTTTTATTGTGTACCTAGCAAAGACCTTAAAGAGTAAGCAGCAGGGTTCCGAAAAATATAATGTTATACATCCCGACATGTTGCTACAACTGCTTAAATAACACACCTGTTATTTTTCTTTTCATTGTTAACATCCTGACAACTTTTTACACTTATAACTCTAACCTCTGTTTAAAAGCCCTTTTTAAATGTCCGCTCTAGTGCACTGATGATAGTGTCAGGATTATTGCCCACATTGTCAAACAGGTAAGACAGCAATAATGATCCATGATGTGGTATGGAACAGAAAAGACAGAGCACTTGTTATGTTTTTTAATTGCTCTGCCGGCAGTTATTTAGAGGACAGATCTCAAACCCCAGTGCCATTTAAGTACTTTAGGTACATTATTTAAACAGTTGTAGCAACACGTGGGGACGTGTAACAATATACTTCTCGGAGCCCAGCTACCTCCTCTTTAACCTGCACATAGAAGTAGCTGAAGTGTTCCTCTAGTCTTCATTTATAGAACAAGAACTAAAAACACACTTCCGAATTACTCAGTAACTGGAGAAAGGATGCAAAGCACACCAGATAGTGTGTTACATTATCTAGTAGTGATTAACAAATGTCAAACAACAGCAGTTTCCCTCTGTGTGTGTGTGTGTGTGTGTGTGTGTGTGTGTGTGTGTGTGTGTGTGTGTGTGTGTGTGTAGTTTCAGTTTCTGGCATTTGAAACTCCTATCTCCCACGCGCTTATCAGGTGTTTCACATCCTGTGAAAACCCCTTAGGCACTCTGCATACTTTAGGTGTGGTTAGCAGGCTGTGCCTTGTGTACAGTCTAAAACTCAGCTCAGAGAGTCAGAGAGAGGAGCTCTGAATGCCATGGCAGACCCCAAACCTGAAGGAACCCACGAGCAGCTGAAATGCTCTATCTGCTCAAACACATTCACGTGCCCTGTGACCCTATCCTGCACGCACAACTTCTGCAAGGCCTGCCTGGAAGAACGGTGGGACAAAGTGGAGAACGAGGATAGCTACAGCTGCCCAGAGCACACCTTTGAAACAAGACCCCAAATTCAAAAGGATCCGCTCCTTAATGGAACAGGGGTGGAGCCGTCGAACAAAGAGGCAGATGAAATCAACACCTCCCCCTCTGAAGAGAAGGACAAGGTCCTAGAACAGGACGTAGAGGTCATAGAGAAGAATGACATGACTGAGGATGTGGTCTGTGATTCCTGCATCGAGACTCAGTCCAGGGCTGTAAAATCCTGCCTCACCTGCCTGGTCTCTTACTGCGAAGCCCATCTGAGACCTCACATGGAGAATAGCAAGTTTCAGTACCACAAACTGGTGGAGCCGCTGCGGGACATCGAGGGCCAGACCTGCGAGGTCCACAACATGCCTCTGGATCTCTTCTGCCAGGAGGACTGGAGCTGCATATGCCAGGAGTGTGTAATCGAGGAGCACAGCGGGCACAAAACTGCGCCCTCCGGGGAAGCCAGGAAGGAGGTGGAGGTAAAACAAGACTGGGCTCACACTGCTTTCACTTGATAAAGCATCTGTTTTTTAGTTTTTTTTTTTTCAGTACCCGGGTGCTAATGCATACAGGACCATTGTGCAGTATTGGTTTCAAATCCATCTTAGTAAAGAATAATACACAATATAATGATATTGTAGTAGTATTTCAAAATTTTCCCTGAACAGACACCAGTTAAGGTTTAATGAGCACTCCATCCCACAAGTACGCTGGTATCCAACATATTACTAATTTGCTGTTATTGCAGAATGGGGATTGCCAAGATTGGAACTGTCAGCCACCACAGTAGAAAGCCATGACATTAATACAATGTAGCAAATGCACAGGGGTCCAGGGTGAGTCTATGGGGTTTCTGGGATTGATAACAAAATTGTAATTACTTTTACATAGTACATAGTAAATGGAGTACGGACAAACTGACACAGTTCCAATGCAACTTTTTTATTTTTACAACCTAGTTACTATAACTCTTTTCTACGGAAACCCTTCACAGAGCAATATTCCAGAATCGCATGACATTTCTGGTAATTCTGTTATTACTAATCCTGCTTCCACACCCAGTGACTGCAGGTTGTTCAGGATAGTGCTTAAACCTTATATCTTAAACCACGGTTGCATTGTAACTACACAAGCATGTGTGTGCTGTAGTGTTACCTGCAATGGCCAGACTGATGATCTGGACATCCAGCCCCTTGGTAAAAGCTGAGCAAGTTTTCAATACACACGGACAGTGCAGCACAACAAGCACTGAAATCAACCCACACCTTTTCCAGTGTCAAACTCCCTGTTTTAGATGATTGTTGTATACAGCCCCTCCCTTGTGAACAAGTCTGACACATCACACACTTAGTTACATAATCTGTGGATGATTTGAATGGTGGGGCAGGTTTTCTTCTGTTAAAATGCACTGGAAACATCCACGCTTTGAATAGCAAATATGTCCATCTGGTGAACTGCACAGCACTTATGCAATCTGATAGCAGCTTTGCTGTTTGATATACAATACCCACAAGTGGCTTCCGCATGTGGGGGTGTTCCTCTCCTACCCTAATTACCATTCAAACCTGCCTGGATAGAGATTTGCATTCAATACAGGCTATTGTTTAGCTGCAGTAGTAAAGAAACATCCCATTTTCTGAATGGGTTCAGCAATGGTGCTCTAAGCTGGAGTGTCCATAACCTACATTTATTTCACAAAACACAAACTTATTCCTCTCAACTAGGATGTGAGCTTATGCAGTGTATTTCAAATCAGGTTTTTGATTGTTCCAGAGAATCGGTTCATTGTAAATAGCTGACTGTTAATTAAAAAGGTATAGTAGCACATGGTTCATAAAAACATACGTATCATATTTCCATGGAGTCCCATCAGTTTGCAATTCTACTGTTCAGTAGTTGTAAGGATATGCTAAACATATACCTCAATAACAACAAGATTGATTTCAAATGAATGTATGGTCAAATAACAAGTGTTGTTTCATGAAGTAATATAACTGTAATTAACTGTTCGTAAGGTGTTATATGCCCAAACCTTACCTTCAAATCAATGAGGTTTCTTTAATATTGTGACTCCTTTCCTTCTCCAACAGTGCCAGAAAATAAACAAAAAAAGGATTAACAAAGACTAAGTATATTGGCTTGTATATTCCAGAACACAAAACATGTTCATGGGCCAGTTTCACAAAGCACTGTCAGCACTTAGCAGGGTGCTAGCAGCAAGATATTTTATTTGTACCTGTTTCAAATAACAATATTTTAAGAACGATAAAGTTTAGTAGAAATTCACTCAGTAATTCACAAAGTATATATGATTAAAGGATGAATGTGTTATTTTCTTTAACTTCAAATTAAATGTATGGAAGTGAATTCACAGACTGCTATGTAGAATTTTTTTGGTGAAACCAGACCCTGGACTGTAATAAAACATTAAAAAGTACAAGTTCCACAGTTCAAAGTTAACAGGTGTAGGCTAAGCCCAAGCAATGTTAATGATATAAATTTAAGTTACAAGTCTGATTTGTTTACAGCACGGGATGTCATGCTGATTTTAAGACTTCCTGTGCCACAGGCATTTACCCAAACCTGTTGAGGCAAGGGGCTTGGTCTGGAAAGTGATGTTCAAGATTTAGAATCCTGATACAACTCATTACACAATACCACTGATATTGAAGGTCACAATACACCCACATCACTCTGCGCAGAACACTGTGCCTACATAGTTGCTTAAGTAGTCATTGAAGGGGAGAAGTATATAAACATGACAAATGTACAAAAAATGGTAACTCGTATATAGTAATCATTCATTTCTATTGGACCCTAAACTTAACATAATGATGTATTTGAATACTATTTGAACGATCCGACGGGCGCGGGTGGTTCCTTAGGTACTCTGTGAATAGTGCTGCATTGATACCAGCTCCTCCTACTCCTACTCTTTAGAATGAACTAAAGCAGACAAAGACTGAGCTGGACAAGAAGGTGACAGCAGCAGAGACCGCTATCAACAAACTGCAGACCAACGCCACCTCCATTGAGGTAAGCAAGCACACAACCTTTGATTCACTGGGAAGCATGGAGTTCTGCCTGATTGCATTTCCTGCATCCCTTTCCAATACAGATACTTGTGGTGTGGTGATGTGAGTCAGCACCTTTCAGGGTGCAGGTTTGTGACACTGCAGAGCCAGTGACAATGCATTATATGGGCCACACCCGTATGTATCATACAGAGGATTGTTCTAAATTCCAGGGAGGTGATGACAGCTCCTGGTGATAACCTGTTACCTGCACCACTGTTGTCTGCGATGGAGACATACTCGTCCATTGTCTACATATATATCTAATTAATAGCACTTGAAGTGAAACACATAAGAACACCTTTGCACCAGCCATCCCCCAGATGGAAGCGCTTTCTATCTTTCACTCTCTTGTTAATGATTGTTCTCCGCTTCCCTGTGCAGAACTCAGTGCAGGAAGTGAAGGTCAGCATTGACCAGCATTTCTCAGAGCTGCTGGAGGCTGTTGAGAAGGCTAAGAAGCAGGTGATGGAGGTCCTGGACAGTGAGGAACGCTCAGCAGTGAAGCAGGTGGAGGGCATCAGGGCACACCTCGAGCAGAAGTGCGCAGAACTCAAGAAAAGCCACACCCAGATTGAGAGGATGACCAAGAACAAGAATGATGTTCCCTTCCTCCAGGTACTGCCGCGTAACTTCATAGACTATGCCAACCTAACCTATCCTGTTGTGACCACTGGCTAGAGCTAGGGTTAGGGTTAGGGATAACCTTTGGGAAGGGTCATAGTCTGTGCTAAGTGTTCTGCACTAACATTAATTATTGCATTTGTTACAATAGAGCAGATATATGCAGATATGTATATATTATATAGTATATATATATATATATATATATATATATATATATATATATATATATATATATATATATATACACACACACACACACACACACACAATATGCTGTGCTGTGTTGGATCCCTCCTGTTGTAATTCCACTGCAAACAAGCATATCCATTTACTATAGACAGCAATGAGAAATGCAGTCAAGTTGCCTTTGCAAACCAGCCTCATCTTCATGCCGGGCGCTCCGTGTGTTCCAGGAGTACAGCGAGTGGAAGAAGGGGGCTGCCGATGACACCCTACCCAGCGTCTACATTGGGCTGAAGGATAGACTCACCTCCTTCAGCAGAGTGGTGTCTGAGACCTCACAGGTTATTCGGGACGAGCTGCTCTCCACCTTCAAAAAACAGCTCAAAGAGCTCTGCAAAGATGGTGAGAGACAGAGATGGGGGAGAGGGAGAGAGAGAGTGAGAGAGAGAGAGAGAGAGAGGGGGGGGGGGGGGGGCAGTTTTCAGTAATTGCTTTAATACATACACCATACCTGTAAACACGGTTTTATAGCAAGTACAATGGCAAATGCAAGAACACATAATTAGCAGCAAGAAGAATGATTTGACCACAGAGGTGTTCTTTCACATTGCAGTGCAAACCTGCGGCAGAGTGTTTTGCATTATATCATGTAGCTTGTTGCTCTTTATCTTAAATGGAGATTTTTCAGCCCCATTACAAAGCCAGTAATTATGTTAACAACAGAAACCTGGGTTTCCTGGGGATAATTGCCAATGAGTCACAGCCAAGGCATCCATCAGTTACCAAAAACCATTAAGATCCACCTTTTTTCTTTCTGTGTTCATGATTGAAAAGATCATTTTTTAGAACTTTTTCATATTTCAGAAAAATGTGGAATTAAAACCACAGTGGCTGTAATCCGCTCCCCTAAGCATCACTTTTCAGCCCCTGAACCGAAGACCAGGAGTGATTTCCTACAATGTGAGTAAAAAAATATTGTATATGTCTTAAGTGAGGGAACTATGAAATGTCAGTGTGTAATGTTACATGGTTTAGACGTGTCTTTCAGATCTTGTGCATCAGTAACACAATGATCACTTCTTAAACGTCCTACTCAGATACCTCCCCGGTGAGCTTTGACCCCGACACGACGCACCGGTACTTGCGGCTGACAGAGGACAACCACAAGGTGACCAACACTGCCCCATGGCAGCACCAGTACCCGGACAGGCCAGAGCGGTTCGAGCACTGGCGGCAGGTGCTGTGCGCAGAAAGCTTCTACCTGGGCCGCCATTACTTCGAGGTGGACATCAGCGGAGAGGGTACCCACGTTGGGCTCACCTACAAGAGCATCGACCGCAAGGGGAAGGAGAGCAACAGCTGCATCACCGGCAACGACTTCTCCTGGTGCCTGCACTGGAGCAGCAGGGACTTCTCAGCCTGGCACGGTGACTTGGAGACGCCCGTCAAGGACGTTGGCAAGTTCACCAGGATCGGCATCTACGTGGACTACGCAAGGGGGAGCCTGGCTTTCTACGGCGTCGCTGACTCCATGACTCTCATCCACAAGTACCAGGCAGAGTTTACTGAGCCACTCTATCCTGCCTGCTGGCTCTCGAAGAAAGAGAACGTTGTGCTGCTGGTGAGCCCCGGAAAGAGCCCGTCACCCCCTCTAACACCGCCAAGAGCGGCCGGGGTGCAAACTGCACAGTAGCATGTTTCAAAGGGGGTTTATACTACCTAGCACCTTTTAGACTCTCTTATCCTCTAGTTTCCCCATGCATGACAATTGAGAAGTCTTTTCTCACCGACCGTTCCCAAATCACTTGCCGTGGATAAAAAACTACTGTCATGTGATAATGTGATGAGATTGATCAGAACACCCTCTACTGGGCTTATTTTGTATTACAACAGGTGTCCCTTATTCAACAAAATATTTTCTGCATTTCTGCATCTACAGTATGCAGTCAATATGCACGACACAAACCTGTTACAAACCACTCAGTATTAGGCTTTTATTAGTACGACCTGGTTATTGTAACAAGTATTTTGCAATGCTGATGGTTGATAAAAACAGATCTTATTTTTAATTTATACTCTGGGTATCAATAATTCATGCATTTTTTAAAATTTTTATATCCATTCTGTATCATTAAATTGGGTTGCATGTAACAGAACATAAAAAAAACACCTGCATGTATATACCCCATAAATATAATGCCTGAAATGTGATTTTATTTAATGTTATTTTTAAATCTTGGGGATTGACAGTTGAGGCTATTGCTATTGGGTATAAGCTGTGTTACAAGAAAGTGTCTTAGCAAATGATCTTCAGCGGTAATCTATTACTGTACAGTGCTGGCACACCGATGGTACAGCATGCTGATCAATGCACACTGATGAACCATCGAGGTACCATGATACCACTGTGTGTACCGCCGGGTTTGCTGCTATTGTAGGCTATGATATGGTCTGCTATTGGTTCTGCTGTGGTTTCTGTGGGGTAATACCCTGGAATTGTAGTGGTGGTGTTTTTCAAACTGTTCTGTAATGCATCAAAATAACTGACTTGTAATTACCCTGTTACTCTGTTGAAAAGTGGGTTGCAAATTGTCTTTTTTTGTAACAATGGCTTGGATTTTAGATAGGAAAAAAAAAAACACTAACAATGTATTGATGTATAACAAGTGTGATAATTATGACCATAAATAAAATTAATTTAAAACATTGTCTAGCTGCTTATATAAATATATATCCACACAAGCACACACACACACACACACACACACACACACACACACACACACACACACACACATATTTAATACAGAAAAAGCTAATATACGTACATAAAAATGTGAATAATTGAGAAAAAAATAAATAAATTCACACCAAAGATTCACATTTTCATGTACCTACAACTTTTTTCTTTTTGACTTTGCTCCCTTTAGTACATAGCAGTTTTCTTTTTTCAAAGGAAAAGCATACCTGTTTATATATATATATATATATATATATATATATATATATATATATATATATATATATATATATATACACACACATTTAAAACTTAAAGTACTAAAATCAAAACACTAACCCAGATGACAGAGTACTTTCTCGGTGTATGGACAGTCAACCTAAAGTCTGATTGAAAAAGTCAATTATCAGTTTAATAGTGTAATTTACATACATTATGTGATCTGTTGTCTAAGTCACTACAGTCCTGGGATGTCAGGCTGCACTAGTAAGAATATGACTCAAGAAGTGAGAACAGAAAATAGGTGAGGTGCGATGGTGGAGTTTCTTCAAACTGTATTACCAGTCTCTTATTCTTCCTAGGTATCCAGTCAGGCTTTAGCAACAGAATTCCTACCATGCCATGGTACATTTGTATAAAGGACATGCCCTCAAGCAGCCAGACTCACAAGACACAAACAACAACAACTGAAAATAAGTGTTGATAATTGACCTGAAGAAACATATGCCAATGGTGACACTAACCATTTTGTAAGAGTACACTTCTCAACAGCGTCACTGGGACTAAGTTACAATAACCATGTCCATAAATTCCTAGATAAACCTATAAGTCAAATAGACACGTGTTTTTGTACACTGATTAATGAATGTTTACTCTGATTTACTTTGTTGTCTTGTTTATTTTCTGTGTGCAAGAACCCCCCCCCCCAAAAAAAAATAAATAAAAATAAAATAATAAAATAATATAATAATAATAATAATAATAATAATAATAATAATAAATAGATAAAGATCTGTTTTAAATGGTTGACTGACATGAGTGGCTAAAATGAATATTTTTTAAAAATTAACAATATAGTATGTGTATTGTGTTCTACAGTAAAAGTATTGCAGCGCGTTTACTACCTAATAAGGTAAATAATTCAGAAACACTGAACTTTGCTCACACAGTGACTACAATACATTAAAATAAAAAATATAGGTATTTTATCTTTTGTACTAAATTACCTTTGACACAGAGAGCCACAACCAAGATGGCTACCTGATTAGACATCTCCAAGTTCACACAGTCAGTGTTGCAGTCAAGCTGTTCAAAAAGGTTGCACTGAGTAAGACACAACACCAAAGATATACGGTTGTATTATTCCTAAAAATTATAATAAAGCATTATTTTTAGTTGCTTTAAGAAGAGACAGACTGCGGTTCATGTTTTTTTTAAATGTATTTATAAATGATCCCCGGGGTCCTTCAGGCATCAAGAAGTCAGCTCTCTTTGAGGACACGTTTTCAGGAAGTGTAGTGACACCAAAATGATGAGCCAGGTAAACAACTTAAATGGTTTATCTCAATCACAAAGTGGCAATAATACAGGGTGTCGCCGTGACCCAGAGCTAGTGTAGAAGTTGATTGTAAGGTCATTTCAAAAGCAAAAGTAGCCTACTGACTGTATTTAAAAACAAGAACAGCAAAATAAACAAACAAAACACCTTGTAGTGTTTAGTTCCGTGTTAATATACCGTGGTCGTGTCAAATCGTTTGGTAATACTTTCTAGAGTTGATTTCACGACTTGTTTACGTGTACTGTTGTTTGAATTTATGCAATTTCTTTCTGCATCAACATTTGTTTCCTCATCTGCTCACGAGAATGTTCAAGTACAGTAAATATGTACTCCTAGGTTATACAGATCCTTAGCTGCTAGTGCAAATGCCAGTACTGCGGCACCGGTGATCTCGCTTTTGTACGGTGGATACTATCTGCTTGGAGTACGAGTTGTAACTTGTATGTATTACTTCAAAGTAAATGAAAACGGTGCTTATCTGTTACCAGACTATCTCGAGAATGTTCTCTGAGATGGAGCATTTGCCCTAACTTAAGCAGGTGTTTGTATTGGACATTCTCCAGGCGGCATCTGCCCTGAAATACAGTAGCATGTATGAATCTCCCTTTGCGTTGGATTAATTCAGTTAATTCATTGATTAATTGTGTTGCAGGACTCCAATGATGACGCAGAGGATGTGTCCCTGTTTGACGCGGAGGATGAGACAACGAGAAAGTCCAAGAAATCAAAGATCAGGTATGCTCGCCTGTGTGGTGTAACAGCACAGTTTACACCCAAAGACAGCTATAGCGGTGGTAAGTGTAGACTTGGAGCCGATCACCTGCTTGCTGTTTGTGTGTTGCAGGCACCCGCTGGCCTCTTTCTTCCACCTGTTTTTCCGAGTCAGTGCAATCCTCGTGTATCTCCTGTGTGAGATCGTGAGCAACAGTTTCATAGCCTGCATGGTCACCATTATTCTGCTGCTCTCCTGTGACTTTTGGACTGTAAAGGTGGGTTTTAATGAAAGCAAAATGTCATATACGGTACATTATTAACAACGGAATTATTTGTAATTTAATGGCTGTTTAGTCTTTTAATTAATCAAATTGGTCATTTGTTTAAATCTGGGATTGTGTAAAGGCATAACAGTGGTGTTGTGCAGTGAACAGAATGGAACAACCACATTCTCAACAATATTTCAATTAGGTATATCTAAAAAAACGAACCAAGAAAAAGGGTAGTGTTGTAAAGTACCGTCCTAAAGCCCCTTGGGTTAGGTAGATGACAATTTCATGTTTTTTGTAGTTGTCACAACTGATGCTGTGGTTTATATGCTCAGGCGGCTGTGTGTGTGTTTGATTCACGTTGTTTCATTCTTTGTCAGAACATTACTGGCAGGCTGATGGTGGGGCTTCGCTGGTGGAACCAGGTTGATGATGATGGGAAGAGTCACTGGATCTTTGAGGCCAGGAAGGTAAAAATAAATAAATAAATACATGACGACCTATATAACAGAACTGTAGCTTACTTCTGCTTCAATATACAACAGCTCTTCTGCATTTAGATTTTTCAGCTGAGAGGCTAGAAAAGTGTACCACAAATTCCACTTTTTGTAAATTTTTTTTTTTTTTTTTTTAACTTTTATTCCTTGTATAAAATATAGAAAAGCTGTATAATTAAAATTTTTAAATGTGATCAGGATTTAAGTTTTTTGTTTTAAAACCTGACGTGCCGTTTGTAATAAACCTTTTCTTATCCATCAGCCTTCATCTCGGGGGAAGACAGCCTCTTCAGACTCTGAGTCTCGTATCTTCTGGCTGGGCCTGGTGATCTGCCCCATTGTCTGGGTCATCTTCATATTCAGCACGCTCTTCTCATTCAAAATTAAGTGGCTGGTAGGTCAGCTTTCCTTGAGTTCCTGCTGTACCTGTTCTTGTTTCTTCCCCTCTTAACGCAGTAATTGCTTTTGTCCTGCAGCCAGTGGTGATCATGGGGGTTGTGCTACAGAGCGCCAACTTGTATGGATACGTCAAATGTAAAGTGGGCAACAAAAGCAATTTGAAAAGCATGGCTACCAATTACTTTGGACGCCAGTTCTTCCGACAGGTATGTGTTCCTACAATTTTACTCATTCATAAAATATTTATTAATAGTTTGAAACCTTTAAAATGCTAATTATTTACTATTGTTGCAGAAGTAGTATTATATGTAACGTTGCCTTTTACATTTTCATTTATTTATTTATTTTTTTAACAGGCAGCTAAGGAAGAAGGACCCTAAAGCACTGAAAGACACAGCTATGTTGCCACTGTAATATAGAGATAACTAATTACAATATTTTCTTAAAAGATTAACTTTAAACCATAATATTTGTAAGCAGATGCCGTAGCATGGTGGAGGTGGAGGTGGAGGTAGAGGTGGATGGGTGGAATGATCATTATGACGTGACTGGCAGTTTCCTGGTATATCTAAATATAATTTGAACAATATCAAACTGGGGTGGTTTTGGGGGGGGGGTAGGGGGGATGGGTGCAATTCAGAGTCGGTGAATAATTTCAATAAAAGTGGAAGAAATCCTTTCATTACCAGATTACACACATAATGACTTGGTATATTCGATTGTATTAAAGGGTTTGGGGTGGTAGGGGTGGGGTTAGTTACATTTGTAAATATTGTATATATAAATAATAAAAGAGTAACTGGTTTTATTGGCATTTTTGTTATACATTTTATTAGAGATGTCTAACGTGAAAAAAGTGACGTGGGTTTTTACTGGCAACAGATTGCTTTGTAATGCAATTCTCCACAAGGTGGCACTGTTTTACCAGTGTGAACTTGGTTCCCTGTGCAAGTTGTAGTAGTCTATACATGTGTTTTCATGCCATTTCCAGTCCTTTCTTTTATAAATAGGGAAGTGTTGTTGAGGGTATTGCTAGCTCCTTTCGGTACAGTTTAAGCAATACAGATTTTACATTCGGCTGTTTGCCAGCAGGCCCATTTCACACTTGCTCCCCCAGACTCCTATCTCAAGCGATCAAGTAACGGATTTATTTAATTGCAAATAATATATATTCTGCAGAAAAGTAGCCTACCCTAGGGTCCCAGATGTGACTGATTTTATGTTCTGTAGTATAGAAACTACTAAGAGAGGGAAAAGCGGGTGAAGGAAAAGGAACGTGCGTCCCTATCTAGTCTCATTCAACAGCATCAATAAAGCAAAGCTCTTCTGTTAAAAAGCATACGTGACCTCATCCTTCAGCAGGACATGTTGCCTGATCTCGAGAGCCTCATGGTACACCTCCGTGAGCCAGTAGAAGCACATGGAACTTTCTGTAAAAAGTTGTTGGAATGGCCCAATGCCTCTATAAACGTCTACCTTTAATCCCTAAATTCAAGTTTACCGAGCCAATATACCTGGGCAAACAATGGCAGCTTTGACAGATTCTTGGAGGGGTCTTTCTTTTATTACATTTTTCTGTCATCCAGGTATGTCCCGACTTATCTGTGAGTCAGGCGTTGTACTGTAGAAAACAATAATGAGCAAGTCAGTGTGTTTCTGTTTAATTGAATAAGTACTGGAGCTTTGCTGCTGTTTTCACAGGTGAAAGCACTAGAGCCAGTGTGTTTCAAGAGAAAACTAAAACTTTACCTTCCCAGCCCTTTTTAGGAATTTAATAAAATGTAAGAACCTTTTTCATTTATTTATTTATTTATTTATTCTTTTTGTTTTTTTGTTTTTTTTTTATATCAAGACCTCTCCTTCTCAATTCTCTTAAATGCCAAATCTATACAGTATTTGGTATTTCTTGTTTTTTGTCTTAAAAATCTTGTTCGGAACTGAATTCTTAAATCTAGCGGTTGGAAATCCCATCCCACCGTTGGACGGATTGAGCAAAAATTAATATTTAACAGGCAGACATTCTCCATCTTAAGAATGTCTACACTGCAGCTTCGCCTTCCTTTACAATTAATGGGTTCGGTCATGTGTTGGGATAAAGCTCAAAAATACATGCACACGAAAAACGACATACACGTAATACTAGGGAGAAACATCATAAGTTATAATGGTCATGGGTCTAAAAGCCACTATTTTTTGGGTGGTGTTGTTTTTAAAACAAAAGTCAATTGTTATTCAATGGTTTGTTCTTCCACCATTACAAAGGCGTGCACACATAAAATTATAAAGACAAGAGAGAGGTGACTGTCTGTCTCAATTTTATTTATTTTTTTCTTAGAAAAGGAAACAATACATTCCTAAAAATATTCACCTAATATTAGACAACCAAGCTTCTCCTGTCGCCACCCTGAGCTCCACTTCCTCCCTGCAGCAGCACAGCACTTTTGAAGCCAGGCCTCGGCACTAGCTGTTTGCTAGAGCATTTGCAGAGGAAGCGTGGGATAAACACGGGAGACGCTCCTGATTTATAGGAGCGAGGGATCACAGATGTTGCAGGGCGGGGATGACTTTGAGAAGTGCAAAATTATTCAAACAGGGTGGGGTTCCTGCTGTTCGCCAGACCCAGTACAATATGTCATCTCTCTGAGGGATAGTCCTGTGTATCTGTGCCAGCCCTTTAAACCGTCATGGCTCCCTGGAGTGCAGGTGTGAGAAATAACATGCGTGTAGCTTGTTGATCGTGGTATCCTCAACCTATTCTGGATGTTGAAACTCATCTGGTGTCCGGGTATCATGGTATTCCTACAGAAACCATATAATACCAGAGTATTATTCTGATGAAACCCTGCCAAAGCTGTTCTCAGACCACTCCCTTATGAATAATGGAAAACAATGAACCTGTAATATCAATGGTCCTGATACGGTTGCATAAACTCATACAGTACGTAGTTATTGCATTGGAGTACCAAGGTGTACTGGCTCCAGTGTGCCACTGCACATCATGGTGTGAGAGGGAAGCTCTGGTTGTTGCAGCTCAGTGTTTATTTGAAGGTGTATTCTGTGTTTAGATTGCTTGTTTAGCTTGTCCTGTAAGTGGCGTTGATAGAGTTAGGCATTTCTTTCCGGACTGAGCTAGGTGGGGTTTTCAGGGATATCGTGCCTTGACGATGGGACCTCACTTTCTGGACAGGATGTGGTGTTTCCTGTGGAAATCTCAGGGTGAGTAATTTGAACACCGTCCTAAAAAATAGCTGTGTGCTTTGCTGGCCGGGTTCAGTTTGTCACAGGGCTGCTTTTAGAAACTGCGTGCAGCGCTTTTGGTGTTGGCTTAAAACTGTTTCCTTACTTTAAATGATTGTAATCCCGTAGCCTTGGGCACCGTGGAGCTGGATTAATACACTGTTTATTTTTGATAGAAACCATGCCTTCCTGGCTCCTCCTCAAACCCATGAACTTGAATCTTTTCATAGAGCAGTGACTTCTCAATCAAAAGGCTAAAAAAAGTCGTAATTCAGATCTCGTGATGGAACATAATTGTATTCATCCATTGTTTTTACAAGCATCACAAACCAAGTAAAGATTGATCAACTGATAGTTGGACACGGCATTTATAACAAATGGGCATGTGTCATATTAGGGATATGGACTGTCTCCATATTTTATGCCTAGGATTCAAACAAAAGTCTTCTTGAACAGGCGATACAAGGCTTATCTGCAAAATGCTGCTTTTGAAATGACCTGTCCTTTCACTGACCCACCCACAAACACTAGATAGTTCCCAAGATCTTGGAGACGAGATGACATGATACCCTCCAGGACAACTGAGTTTTGTGGAGGTTTCCTAACCGGGCTTCATGTTCTCCACCTCAAGCAGTTTGATAGCATTTCCACCTACTGTCACCGCAGTAAGACCTTTGTGGTTCGCCACGTGGACCCTACAAACTCATAACAAATATCTCAGTCTGAGACCAGAAGGAAAGCTCTGCTAGGAAAGATTAGCCTGACTTGGTTTGGAAAATAAACTCTGTAGTAATGATCTGCTCAGTCTTAACTGTGAGGTAAGGAGGGAACATAATTGGGAAGATACATTCTAAGAGGATTTGTGTAGCTTGGAAAGGAAAGAAAGACTATTCTACTTAAGTATATCAAAATGCCCTTAGTTTCTATAGATGTAGGGCCAGATTGGTATTCAGACTACCCAACCCTACAAAAAGATAGTTAACTTAAAATGAAGGGGGGACTCACTCTGTCGCTGTATATAATAGGTTGTTTGCTGCCACTGGAAACTGTTAATAGTATTATTTTGATTGAAGTACCCTGGATGAGAACAGCAGAGGGAGTGTTTCAGTTCCGACATACAGGACTATACTGATTTGTTTCATGCTATACACTTTACAACCACTAGATGGCTCTCCCGGACCTCTGTGTTCACCAGGAGTTACGTACAGAGTGACCTTCCCACCAAGTTTAGGACCGTTTTGTACAAAAAGTAATGAAGAAATCTGGAATACATTAAAGGAACCTGCCAGTCTAAACCTCATTTGGAGCACAAGGAGAGGGATCCAAGCTGTAAGGTGGGGGATGGACTGGGTGTTACCAGAATGCATGTCTCTGTTGGCGACCTTAATCCCCTTGTGCTGAATTTCTGCCCCTATCCCCTCTCCATGTGTGGAACACATAATCTAACTGAAATGTACCACACCAAGTAGACATCAACTCTCACTGGTCTGACTTGTACTGTGTTTCATATTACATGGCCATTTTTTTTATTAACTTTATTTAAGGCATTGATCATAAAATGATTTATCAATTATTCACATTTTTGTGTATCTACATGAACTTTTTCTTTTTGATGTTGCTGCACCTTATGGTTCACAGCAGTATTCCTTTTTAAAATGTTTATATATATATATATATATATATATATATATATATATATATATATATATATATATATAATTAGTCAAAAGTTTGCATACCCCAGTGGAAATTTGTAACTTCTAGAAACTTCTTGAAAACAGAATTTTAGGAAAAATCTTTTGTAGCAAAAGTTTTCCTTTTGTGGATGAGGGGAAAAAAGGGTCTACAATTATTTATTGCAGCATTTTTTATTTATTTATTTATTTATTTTGCAAAAGTCCAAAAATGCTAATTTAAAAGTATTTATACCCTTTGATGCTATGATAGTATTGCCTACAAGGTGCTAGAAATTTCAGTATGGTAATACAGAACCTAATTCTAGAAAAGTAAATAAAATACTGGCTGAACATTCTTAGAGAGTATAAAAGGGTTAGGCGTGGGATGATTGCTGTCATTACCAATAAGTCAATATGTGAAAAAGTAAAGACCTGTCTGAGACCTTAGGCAGAAACTTATTTCTTCTCATAAAGCTGGAGAAGGATACAAAAAGATTTCCAAACATTTGAGTATCCCAATTTCAACGATTGTTTCCATTATCAAAAAGTATGATTCATGGTACCTTCACAACGCTCCCTCAGTCTGGAAGAAAGAAGGTTCTTTCACCAAGAACAAGTAGAAGTGTGAGGAAGGTTAATAACAATTCAAGATTGCCTGTCAACAATATTCAAAGTGAACTGGCTGTAAGTGGGACTGGGGTTTCCATTGAGTATTGCATGGTGAAGGTCTCAATGGTCACAGGCCAAGGTAAAAGCCACTCTTAGGAAAACGTCACAAAGACAATCGCATAAAGTATACAAAGCAGCATTTGAATGATGGATGTGAGTTTTGGTCAAAGGTTTTGTGGGGAGATGAAGAAAAAATTGAGCAATTTGACAATGCTGATAGTCGCTGCGTTTGGTGAAAGTCTGGAGAGGCCTACAAGGAAAAGAACAGCATAGCTACTGTCAAGCATAGAGGTGGTTGTATCCTTCTATGAGGCTGTTTCTTTTCTAATGGCACAGGAAATTTAGTTCCAGGACATGGTAAAATGGATTCCATAGCAAACCAAATGATATTGGCCAATCATCTGAAACCCTCCTCTACAAAACCTGATTTAAAGTGCAACTGGACATTCCAACACAACAACAATGAAAAGCACACATCAAAATCTATTTCAGAATTGTTAAAGAAGAATCAAATCAAGGTTCTGGAATGGCCTAATTGAAAATCTTTGGTATGAGTTGAAGAAGGCTGTGCACAAGAGACCCCCTTGGACTTTGAACAAACTGGAACAATTTTGCTTTGAAGAATGGTCAAAAATCACAAAATCAGGCCAAATGCTCATTGACAAATATCCTAATCATTTTAAAGAGTTATTATTGCTAAAGGGGCCTCAACTAGCTATTAATTTCATGTTTGAATTAGGATTTTTGGAGTTTTGCAAAAATAAATAAATACTGCAAGAAATTCTTGTAACTTTTTTTTTTCATCATTCACAAAAGCAAAACTTTTGCTACATAATTATTTGTTTGAGAAATTTCTAGAAATTTCCATTGGGGTATGTAAGCTTTTGACTACAACTATATATATATATATATATATATATATATATATATATATATATATATAGTATCTAGAGAATGCACTGGGCTGCAGTGTGGGTTGATTAGCTCAATGGTAGGTTTGAGAATCTAGTCTTTAATGTGGAAGGCACTGGGATTGAGTCATTAGTAGTTCAGTGAATAGACAGAGTGCTGGCCGGCTGCATTGTAAGGCAGTGGTCTAAGGATCTGGTTTGACTTGCTGTGTGGATAGTGGACCAGACTGCTGTAGAGGGGGCCATATATGAGCACAGAAGTACACTTGGCAGTGAAAAGTTCAATTTATTTACTGATCTTAATGACCAGTTCTATAATTAGCAATAAAAAAATAGCTGATTGAACAGGCTGGCATTGGGCACACATTTCTAGCTAACATGCCAACTAAAGAACCATGCCTTTGAGACAAGCCAGCCTACTTTAAACACACGTTACTATAGGGACAGAGTCCAGGTGCAAACCTCCAAATTCTGTTCTAGAGCATGTCAAGTCTCTGTAAGCAGGACTTGGGACTGCTCTCGGTAGTTACCTAGTCTTTTTGCTGTCTGGCATGGAGAATAAAGTGCTTCTCTGTTAATACACAGCTGTTTTTTTTTATATATTACTGTACTGTTTTTGATCAAATTCTGGAAACAACAGAAAACATCTTGCAGTTGCAACACCGCCCTGTGCCTCCTCACAAAGTGCTATCACAAGCACACTCTGAGCTTGTTAAGCTATTCTGCACTGTTTGCAAGTGGTTTGTTTACACACCACTTGCTTGTTTGTTTTTGTTTGTATTTCCCAGCTTTGCACTGGAGTCAAATACAAATGTCATTGAAAGCTTGTGTTTATTTATGTGTTTATTTATTTAAACTAATACTACAAATAATAATAATAATACTATTGCATGTTTTTAGGCTCCACAGGGAGGCGGAATGCATTGGTCCTTCTATACCATGTGGAACACTTTATTATGGGTCCAACAATAGATTGTGTTTTGTACTTTCTAGGTACCATTGGCTGAACATGAGTTTGGCTGTAAATGTTTTTTCTTTGTTTGTTTACTAAATAACCCAATTCAGTTCTGTGTCTGTATCATTTGGTTTCCCTCTTAAGAGCTGCTCCCATGCACAGCAGAGAGCCTGTTATTTTGGGGAGTGTATTGTATGTGCTGAGACGAGGCCCCTGGAATGGCCAGGGTTTTGGCCAGCACTCGCAACTGGCCCCCTGGGAAATCTGAGTCTGCAGCTGTGCCCAATTCCACAGCCCCCCTTCCCCTTCCCGCCTCCAGTACCCTCTGCCTCTCTGGGATCAGTCTGGACACTCCTGTGCCTGTGTTCAAAGGTGTGCAATTCCCTACCATTTACCAGCTTGTACCCAGTTATGGTTCTGATATCTCCATGCTAAGTCTTTATAAAATGTGGGAAAGTTTAACTGTCCTTGCCTGTATGGCAATCTTTCAATTGGGTCAGAGTTTAACTGGTACAAACCAATTAGGAATGGTTTCTGTGACATTTATTTAAGTTTCCATTTGGTGTCACACCCACTATTTTCCCTTGCTCTATTTTCCCTTGCTCTCTCTCATCATGTGGGCAGCAAAGTTTACTAACCTCCCCCATTAGCTGAAATGGAAACTCAAAGAGCAATAAATGTGAGGTGTACTCAAGCCAGGTCTACAGCCCAATATATCCCACCCCACCAGAGCTGAGTAGTTTCCTATGACTGCACAAATTCTTCTCGTGTCGTGCGGTGGTGTATGCGTAATCGCATGAGGGGTGCAGGCAACGTCTGGGGGGTCGGGGGGGACCCCCCGGGCGGGGGGCTCACGTGGGGACCACCTCAACTTGGCAACCAGCAACTCACCATACCCTTGCTTTTCAAAAAACTTTAATGTTCTTCCAGAGAATCGAGGCATTTGGCTAAACCGAGATGGTTCGTTGATTTGCAGCACAGTCTGTGAACATTTCTAAGAGAATCAGAAAGTACACACTGTTACCCCCTTGATGAAATCCAACCATAGGAGAAGCTTAACTGTAGAAGTAGGGGTATTAGATTGTATGTTCAAGTTATGGGTCATGAAAGTCAAATTGAAAAGGATTACAAGTACACTCTGCTTTGTTTTTGAACAGTCACTTTTAAAAGGCTTGCCACCGGATCTGTTTCTTCAATGATTTAATACTCTGAATGTGGAATCAGTTTTGTTTTTACATGCATTAGAACTGTTATTTACTGTAGTGAGACACCTTCCCTTCATGCATAGTATAGTGTCCTGAATGTTCAAGCAAGCCAGTTGCAATTCAGCGATGATGTGATGGAATGGAATGGATCCAATGTGCAATGGCCTTAAGTCTGAAATGCAGTCCCTTTCTACTTCAATCAGACACAACCTAATTTATTCCAATTATATTCTGCTACATACAAAATAAACGTCCTTTAAAATATGGATCAGATTTTCTCAGGAGGGTTTTGTTGCATTTAAGAAAAACATGTAGTAATTGCTCTTGATTGAGTTTGGTGAGCACTTAATAAAAAGCAGGTGGCAGTAAGCGCAGGCAGAGCAGCAGGTATATGAGACCAGGGACTCCAAGGAAAGCTGCCTTCACTGTGTTTACACAAGGAAGCTCCAAGTCTGGACAGGGTGGCTGGCTTGAAGAGGTAAATCTACAGCAAAGCAGCAACACTTAAAAGTTGGCTTTACAGTTCAGAGTAATTCTTGCCACATTAGTATGCATTGTTGGCACTCCTGTAAGTACCTAAATGTAAGGGAATTACAGATGGGATTTGCACTGTTTTGGTAGTGCCAGTGGTGTATCTTCATTAGGCTCCCTAGGAGTTTTCTCTAAGCTTATAAAGTCTCGTTTCTGCATCTGTTTAAATTACAAAATAGCCTATTCTCAAATGAGGAGAATGAGAAACAGCCTTTACAAGTTAAATAGTTTAATTGTTTTGTTTAATTAACTTATGAGAAAATTGTGGAATGTGACCAGGTGGGAATTGAATTACTGAAGTTTTGTGTCTTTGTTTGTGTGTTTGTGCAAGCTTGCTTCGTGGATTCCTGTTCCATTCAGTGCCTGTCCTTTGGATAAACACAGAATGTTGGTCTCCTCTAGTGTATCGTTCACAGACAGTGAATGAGTTACAATCATCACAATAACCCCTTATCAGGCTGTGTAAAATCCCCCCTTATCATCACAAGGAGGTTATCTGTGTGATTGGATTCCCGGGCCGTGCTTGCTCTTTAATTCTGATTGCCTCCTTCACCCCGTGTCTGCACTCTGCACAGATGCTCTGTATTAAGAAGTGGCCCCATATGATAATTATGTTGAAACAGGCATCTGCACTTCAAGGCTGACATGAGAAGGCAAGAGCCTCTCAGCCTCGCTCACAGGGTATTTGTCTCTGTCTTCCCTCAAGCCTCTGGGCCGAATACTTTATTAGTGTGACTGCAGTTAAAGCTTTAATATTAGAGACAAATGGAGTTTTACTTGTTTATTTATTCTATGATATTTCTAGAGAATAAGCCTTTGAGTTCTGCATGCTCTTTTCTAACACAGCCCAGTTCCAATGCAAGCTCTTTCCCTGACAGTGGTGCTACAAAAAAAGAAGGGAGGGGGGTAAGTGTGTCAAAGGAGAGGAGACTGGAAACTCTCCACTCTCTGTATCCCTTACTCCACCACACTCTAACCAGAGGAAAGAGTCAATTCGGCATGGCTCATAGTTATTTATTTTTTATTTTTTTTATGTGACCTGATCCCAAAGAAGTATCTTCTTTCATTTCTAGCTGTGCATAAAAAAATAAATACACCTAGAGATGGTCCTAGTAAGATGTATACCATACATACAGCCTCTGATGCATGGCCTTCTCAGCACAATATTATCCTTACATTCGTCTGCGATCCCTGCGGAATACACTTTAAAACCAGGATCAGCTTTGCAGGAAATGGCAGCCCCTTCAGGAACAGAATGCAGCCGTACTGTACTTGACCAAAGCACAATATGGGAATTCACAACCAGGGCTGTAGAGACAGAGCCATGCTGTGAGTTTGCAATCTTCAGGGCAGCAGAACTGCAGGACTTCTGCATTGATGCAAAGCTTGCACCACTGTTTCTAAAAGGAAAACAGAACAGATTGTCTGTTAAAAGGGTTACTGTTAATACAAGCCTTGCTAATTAAGGGTGAATACATAAAACTTAAGAAAATAATGGTAAACTGCATCATTTACTAAGGAAACTTCTGTAGGGATTTGGAGAGCCCCTTGAAGTAAATGTGAAATAAATCTCTTAAACGTTTCAATTAAAGGTTTTCTCCAAGAGCTGGCCATGACACAAGCATGAAGCCAAGATATGCTGAGTTAAAAGCCACCGGCTATTGTATAGCCTGAATTATTATTATTATCATTATCTCTTTGGTTAAGATAAATGATCCTGATAGCTTTATTACCAGCCACTGCTTGCTGTACACTAAACGTGTTTGCCTAGCTGGACCTTTCTGTCTTAAATGCTCAGGCCTGCCTTTGGCTGACTGCAGCCCCCTTTGTCTCCAAGCATGGCCCCTTCTCCACTAGGATTAACATTTACACAGCAAACCGCAAAGTGCCTGTAGCCACAGGAATCCTAAGATTAATGATCCATTCACACTGCACTCAAGAGATAGAAACCTAACCTGTGGGGTCAGTAGGAGCATGTTGTAACCTCACTAAATAACTGCAGGTTGTGAAGTCAGGCAGGCGTTTCACCAGTTCTGTTCTGTAGCTTTAGATGAGGATCACGGGGCAGGGTTTGATTACCTCTGTCTGTGGAATGTTTGGAAGGCCTGGAGAATCAAGATGGATGGTTTCTTGAGGGATCTGCTGGAACCATCTCACAGCTACGTCTTTGACAGCCTGACGCAGGCAGAGAGCTCTTGGACTCACTGCTCAGGCGACATGAGCAAAGGTAAGATCCTGCTGCTGCGCTACTTTCTAAAAAAGCCCACATGTGAACCAAAAACTAAGAATAAACATGAAGACTGTAAAGCCAACAGACATGGGGGAAGCATACAGGAAACTTATAGGATCTAGTGAACGACAGAGAGAAAAGCACAGCACAGAAGAGTAACTGAACACTGTAGTTTGTTTATATCTCGTTATAGGGAAAATAAATCACCCTACAGAAATAAAAAACAACAAGAAAGATTACTGTTCTGTAGAGTTAAAAGGCCACTTTTTAGGTAACTCATCAAAGTTATGTCTGGTAAATTTCTAGTTTAAAAAAAGTGTACAAAATATTCCACATTAAAAGCAGTATTTCCTATTTGGAGGTGTTTTCTGAGGTCCAGTAAGTGGAAAAAGTAGATGATAGGGGTTCACCACCACAGTATTGCATGCATAGTATATAGTTCTTCCCCATGAATTAAAGACAATCTTGCTCAATACAAGCTCTTAACAAACTTTTCTGGCATATTCAATATTTGGAACAGACAGCTTCCATTTCTCTCAGGAAGTTTTTAAAAATGTTTTAGCAGAAACGGGGGCGTGAAAATGTTCCTGTTTTACTACCAATAGGACATTTTATTGAATGCATTATTTCCTGTGAAATTTACAGTGGAGTAAACACGCAGGGCCCTGGAGAGAAATTTCTTAGTGGACATTTACAGCAGGTCTTCAAGATACTGCACTGAATACAGCTGAATACTTGGGTTGTGCAGGCCTTCTAGTTCAATAAAGTAACATCAGTTTTGTTAGGTTTAGTTGGATGTTCAAATAAACATGTATTTTACATGCACATGAATACAGTTATGATATACATAAGACATAGGTTATACACTTTTACTGTGTATACAATGGTAAAAGCATGGTAAAGCACAGTAATACAATATAATATTTTCTTATTACAGAAATTCTTGCATACAATGCAGTATGGTTTTTTTGTTTAGTTTTTTTAAGGGTGGCAGTAGATTTGGTGTGAGGGAAGGTAAACATGTTTGTTTCAAATGCACTATTTACCAGCTTGGTGTGTTTTAAACACACCCCATCAACAGAGACATGTGGCATTTCTATTGGTCTTATCACCGCAGCTCGGCTCGCTAGGGTTGCTATGGCCTCTTATTTGAAACAGATTGTATTGGTGCTCAATAGTTACCTCCATGTGAAGTGCTTTAGATAAGTACGAGAATGCTGAACTCAGCAGTGTTTAAACTCCTCACCCCTCTCAATCACTATATTATTAATACATTTACAACATATTGCATATCTAAAGAATTGATTTTAGGAGATTATATATATATAATATAATATATACACTATATTTATGATATATATATATATATATATATTGATATGATAATTATGTATATATGTTGTATCCGCGAACTTGTTTAGGTATATAATAATTACTAATATTTTATATGTATATAGATAAATATATATATATATATATATATATATATATATATCGATATTATATGTAGCGTCAGGCTTTTTCCAGGCGCTGCTTGCACCTTGTCAGCTTTTGCTCGCACAATTTTCTGTCAAATCAATGGAAAATCACGAGTCTAGGAAGAAAGGAAAACGAGCAGCAGGCTGCCAACACTGAGATCCAAACCCACTCTTTGGCTCTCACCACAAATTTAAAGCAGCCCTGTCAAACAGACAGGATCCACAAGGACTGAACAAATATTAGCTGTCATTATTGTATAAATCTAGGGAAGAAAAGAGTGTATTAACACCACAAAGGCAGTGTGGTTAAAGTCCAGGGCTTGTAACCAGAAGGTCACTGGTTTAAATCCCACCTCTACCACTGACTGACTCACTGTGTGACCCTGAGCAAATCAATTAACCTCCTTGTGCTCCATCCTGCAGATGAGGTGTTAAATCCTTGTCCTATTGTAAGTGACTGCACAGTTCACAGCCTACTTCTGTAAAGTGCCTTGTGATTGTGGTCCACTATGACAGGTGCTATATATTATTATTTATTATTATTATTATTATTATTAAAGATATTACAAAGGAATTATTCTGCTACCAGGTGCTGATTCTTGCATAAATCTACGTATTTGGTAACACTTTATTTGAATTGGACGTTATGCACCAATCACAAGACCTTCCTAAAGTCTACATAAGCACAGTAAAAGTGCTAACGGCTTTGAGTCAGAGGCATGCCCTTTCAAATGCAGGCTATGAACACTGATCTGCATGCTTTTCAAAGTGGTTAAGTACTGCAGTTTTAAAGGGTGCTCTGATGTGTCACTTCTAAGAAGTAACATTATATTCCTAATCATCCCCAGATCTCTAATGGCTACAGAAAAATCTCTGTAGTGCCTGTGCTGAGTGTACCATTGCACCACATGTTTCCAATGTTGCAGTTCCTTAATAGGAAAAAAAGAAAAAAACCTTGTTTAGTATGATCATTAAACTTAGCAGTGCGTTAAAGTTTCATTTTCAATCTGCATGCATGCATGCATGCATGCATGTATGTATGTATGTATGTGCTTGTGTTCACTGGTGAGGTTGTGCTATCTGCAGGAATGCCTAAATTAAACTAGACATGTAACATCTCTGTGCCAAACAGTTTATTTCTCATCGCTTCATCTCCAAGTACCTCCACACACCCATTTATTATGCTATACAAATAGCATTCAGAGAGTCTGCTTTTATTTGCTTTTCCTCAACAAACCTTCTAAGGAAAACAAAATCCTGGTTAATGTAAGCTTTTCACCTGTGTGTGCATTTCTCAAATGAAAGCACTGCACATAGACTGTGATTAAGCAACCATTGTTGGTAAGAAGATAAAGAAGAAGATGGCAATTCCAATTGAAGGGGAGTAAGTAGCACAAGAGTATCTACCATGGCACGAGTCATTGGTAGAATGGCATTATATTTTCATATACCACTTCAAATACAAAGCAATATACATGGGAAATCCAACATCACGATGCAATACAAACGGAAAAAGAAACAGACAAAGTCATTTCAAGCAGTCTTTCACTTTCATTGTTGAGACTTTCTCTTTCACTTTCTCCCAAATGGCCATGCATGGTTCTTCTTGCATGATCAGCTTTTCCATGGAACAAGCTCTCCTCCTTCCGCTCTCCCTCTCTTTCTGTCTTTGTTGAAAAAAAAAAAAAAACTGTTATATTCTGAGAATTGTTGGACAAACACAAGGGCATGTATGAACAGGGCAAACGCAAAACAATCAACTTGTAAAAACTTTTACAATTTGAAAACACATCCTGTAGAACTGCTTGGCAGATCTCAGATCTGGTCCATGTATGGGAATGAGAGCACTGTTTAAGATTTACATTTTCCAAGCGCTTGGCAGGTACTGTTAACTCTGGCATTTCAGAAACAGTTACAGCCTGCTTTATTTTCTATTAGAATTAAATGGGCTATTGGAACATTGCACCATTCTTATATTTACTCGGCAGTAAGGGTACAGTTTGCAGCCAAAAGCTACGTTTTCTTTTTCCTAAAATGAACATAAATCATTTTGTTTTCCAGATTCCAAAGTGTTATGCCTGTTCTAATGGATATCACGTGTTATTTCCAGTTCAAGGCTGCTATGCTAGAGCGTAACACCCTTCCACTGTTTTGATGTGGTTTTATAACTTAACTATCAAGTCCTCCCAACTTATAATCAAGCCGGTTAATAGTTCCAACTTTTTAAAATCTGCATAGTGGCCAAAATATTTTAATTAGATATGGAAAAACTACCTGCAATAACCAATAAACCAATACTTGTAAAAATGAAAGCAAAAGTGGACCTGGACCACTGGGAGGCTTCCATTTGACTTAATCTTATGGGTTAACAAGCCCATCCTCTACCCAAGACTGAGTCCTTTGACTCCCTGCTTCCCTAGAAGTTGCTGAGCTAAGGGGAATTGTCGCCGATGCATTCCTGCATGTTGAGGAAGGGTTTCCAGTGCTTATTTTGAACAGAGTTCCCTGTGTCTGAATCCACTGGGTGTTAAATTTTTCCAGATTTCTGGCTTGGGCCTTGCTGTTCAGATGGGCAGGTTTGTGAGGCTCTGGAGCAGATTCACAATGCCAGAGTGGGCTGGGCACCTCTGTACTGTTCAACAGCAGCTCTTGAGGGGTGGAGCATGTGTGGGAGGGGGCAAGGATGGAGGGAAACTAAGGGGAAAGTTTTGTATGAAAGTCATAAAAGAAAAACTGTTTAACAGGCTATCCCCTGACCATCTGGGGCTGAATGGCCCTCATTAGTGGCGTGACTTCTGGTTACAGTCACTAGGGGAATCGATTTCATTTGCCACATGTGTTTCCTTACTACTTCGGCATTTTATTAAAGGTTTCTTTTATTTAGTTCAGGATACAGTATAAATAAGAGATAATAACTATTGGGAATTTTTGTTAAATTGGGACAAATACATCTAGGTCTGGCGATACTGCACTGTACCATAATGAAACAGTTGCAATGTTAAAAGTAAAACTTTGACAAACTAGACATAAATTAAGAGTGCCGGTAGAGTTGGAGGGGCAGGGACTAGTAGGCCACCAGCACCACCCTTGTTTTGGAATCTTGGCCTGTACATTCCTGACATTCTCCTGCAAAGACCTTGAGAAGATCAGCCAGCTTTGGCTTTAGAGTCTGCTTCACACAAGGCTGTGCCTGACAGTTCCACCCATCACCTCTCCAGTTGGAGGACACCCTGGTTTGACAGAGATGTCTTTGTTGGGAACTGGTTCCCATCCATCACCCAGTGATGGGAATCCCATTGCTGCAGGTACCCATCGCTTACCCTGCATTTCTTCTTCTTCTTCCTAAATTCATTTGATTCACTCCTGCCTGTGAGACTTCTGGGGTTAACATGCTGAACACCATGCTGTGATGTTGATGGAGGTGGTCTAGGGTATTCTTCAACATCACCCCCCCCACGCCCACCCCCCCCCCTGCACTCTACCAGATAACATTGGAATACAGTATGGTCTAATAGCAAAGGACTTAGCTTGACTGTTGATTACACTGGTCCCAAGACAGCATATTTAAACCTGTTTTACTTCTGTGTAGTTAGAGACAAAACTTCACCTGACTGCTGTTAAATACTGTAGCCATCCGCATGGAGTATGTGCTTTAAACAGGAGACAAGGTTTACAGTCTTGCAATACAGATAGGATGTCACCAGAGAGGCTTATAATAAGGAGTATGAGGACTTGTTTAGAAACTGCAGCTTCATCCCAGGGAAATTCAAAGAAAAACAGCCAGTGTTTTTAATTAACCTCTTAAAAACATGAGCACAGTCATAAGAAAGCTTGCAACTCTTACACAGGTATATGAGTACACATGGATACTGCAGACGTGTTGAATTTGATGCATTTAGCCATCTAGTGCTTCTGTGTTGAGGAAAAAGCCCAGTCAAAGAAGTTAAGTTCAAAGTTTTAATATAAATTGTTATTGCAAACATCTGGAGAGCTCTTGGGCTCATGGGATCTTGGCCCGAGCTCAGATATTTATCAAGTGGCTGAACAACAATATGACTGAATAAAAAACTCTGACAACAAGAGCAGGCAGAGACAGTGGGAATATTCAATCAGAGAGAGAGAGAGAGAACAAGTCTATTCAAACCTTTGATAACAGTAAAAAGAAGCTGGGGGGGGGGCTGTCAATGATTTACTCATGATGTTGTCCACAGTGTAATACCCAACAATTGAAGCTTCAACTCCAGGGTATGCAAGGTTGACCCAAGTATGTTGATCGCAGTTTATGAACTGTACATGCATTCATTTCACTTTGAATGTCTTAAGAGAACCACAAGGAAGTGAGGCATTTTTACAGGTTGTGAGGGGAACACAAAGGCCCGCAAGAGCAGAGTAAAATGTCTCTTTATTCAAGAAGTAAACTATGGTTGAATAAAGTCATCTTTTCACTTGCTAGAGGTGATGGACCATGTGATGTAGTCTTGACTTCAGCTGGTACCAGGACAGACTGAATAAATACAGGGGGGTTGGGTTGAGGGTTTGTTGCCTGTCCTCTTACCCCAGTGTAAGAAGAAGGGATTCTTACATGTTAAGTCAGGACTCTGTTCACTGTGCGTATGCTTAAAACAGTAGATTTCCACCCAGGAATAGTTTAAACTAGGACAGTACCTGGATATTTTATTATTTGCAGGGTTTTCACAAAATAATATGAACAAAGGACAAAACAAAACTTAGCTTGTGTCCAAGCCTAAACTAAATAGTTGTAGTTTCCCTAAAATAAATATTGGACAGCTAGACTGCTTATCAATGGCAACACCCCACTTGCACTTTCAAACCAAACTTAAAATATAAACAATACCTTCTGTTTCACAGAGTCTCAGTCCTTTCCACTATGAGGCCTTAGCCTAAGCACAGACAATATCATCAGTGTTTCCCTTGCTTTTACCCAGGGGCTCATCCGACCCAGGTGCTTCACCTGCCTCTTGGTACAGTGCATGCTGGTAAATGTAGTCCTGGTCTTTAAGTAGGTCCCCAAGGACACATTTCCCTCTGCCTCCAGTTAAAGGGGAAAAATACCATCCTGGAATCTTGCACTAATGTATCTCCCCTCAACTACTTTAACACCAGTAATTGGGATTTAAAGACTTTGAATTGCATTATCGGTTTTGGCAGTCACCAGTGCAGAAATCTGTTCTTGCCAGCACCTGAGTATCTGAGGTGCACAGTTAATATAATAATAATAATAATAATAATAATAATAATAATAATAATAATAATAATAATAATAATAATAATAATCTTTATTTTTATATAGTGCCTTTCATAGTGGACCACCATCACAAAGCGCTTTACAAGATACGAGACTAGGGTGTGTGAACTGTGCATGAGCTGCAGAGTCGCTTACAACAACATCTCACCCGAAAGATGGAGCACAATGAGGTTCAATGATTGGATCAGGGTCACACAATGAGTCAGTGGCTGAGCTGGGATTTGAACAGTTAGTAGCGTCATGTTCTTCACATCCTGACGGTGGTCGGATCTCTGTTTTTATGCTTGTTCAATGATGGAGATTTTTACAGTTAAAAATTAGGCATGAGAGGAAATAGCTGTTGGTTAAATTGCCAAGTGAAATTACAGAGAAGCAGGGCTTTCTCCTGTTCCCAGGGAAGTGCGGTGTGGCTGTTTATGAGTGTTGCACCAGGCTTCACCTATGCACTTCAGAGCACTGCTAATATGCTTCCTTGTTCTCTCTTTGGATAACTATATGAGCTGGCAGTGGTGGCACAGTAATTGTGTCAGGCAGTTCGCAGTCAGTAATGCTGGGGAAGGTTTATAATTTGGGTTGTAGGAATTTCCTCTATAAAAAAAAAAGCTATGTTGGCACATGAGAATCGCTTGGGATGGTATGTTTTAACAAGTACTTTGACAGATATGCAATGGGTGATTTAAAGTATGTTTTTTAAATCTTATTTAATTCATCAACAGTCACTAAAATGAGGTTTGCGGTTTGTATATATGTTAAAAAGGTAAATAAACAGAAACGCACCGAACTATGTAAATTCTCTAGCGACTTTTAATTTCAAGAAATTGAGAGATGGGATTTATTCGGGTCTTATTGTGCCTTTGGGGCCTAGTGAAATACTATAACATTTGAGGGAAAAAAAATCCTCTGCTCTATTTAAGCTTAGTAATGTTGCCATAGTCCACATTCTCCAACCCTGAATCAGCTGACAACACCAGCTTGATATCAACCAATTAAGATCTTTGCCAAGTCCGGGGGAAGTTTCAATACAGCTTACTGGCTCCAGTTTCCTACCTTCCAGTGTTGGCTTGGTTTGAACAGAATTATACACATGCGAGAGAGAAAAAAAAAAGACTAAAATACCCCCCTCCCCCCCACCTTCTGAGTAGTGTTTTTGTTGATTAAACTTTCATCCTGGCATGTTTTATCGGAAGGGATGAAAAGGGAGCCTTTTGTGAGAGCAGAGCACAGTGCGGTCCCACAGGCTGTGTTAATGTCAGCATTCAGTTCTCATTTATTGAGTAAACAGCACATTTCCTATAAATGTCCATTCTGTGAGGGACGCTCTGTTCAGCTTTCGGAGTTATTACTTGCCTACTGGACCCTAAATAACTGTGCTGTGTAACCTCATAGGAGGTCTTGCGGTCCGAGGCCATGCTGCCTTGACAGCAACAAGTACCTTTGAAAAAATGTGAGCATATCTATTAAAGCAAGATCACTCCATTGTACTCAGTTATTCTGTTTTACCATTTTTTCAGCCAATAAAAGAACATAAAGAAAAAAAAAATCAGCTTTGGTGATCATGAGTTTCATTCTAATGGTTGCAATGATTCATCCAGTCTCAGAGCAGTCTCACTGAGTCACCCGCTCCCATGCTCCTCTCTAATAGCCAGAGATATCAAATGCACTTCAGAAGGTAGTGTAGGACAGAAAATAAGTCATTTTGAACTATTAGGCTTCCTGTATGTTGACGGAGAGTTGAGCTTTATGAAACACAGGTGAGTCATGTAAGCAAGACTGAACACTGCACTATCCTTTTTTCACTCTGCACTCCTCTTAATATCTGTGTTATCTATATCTGTGCTCTACCAATAACGCCTTTTGAACACACTTATTGTGCATTGCCAATTATTACACCTAGTCTTACACTAGTGGATAGGCTGCCAAATCATGTTGTTCTTGTTTTGGTTCCTTCTTGGCTTTCTCCACTGGTGTGGTTTGTAATGTGTGCAGGTAATGCAAACTGAAGCTTGGAAAATGTAACTTTTCCTAACCTAAAATTTCTTTCAATTCTCTCGCTTTCCATCTGTCAGAGGGATCAATCTCACCCCCCTGTAGGAAAACGAGCAGGAATAAAGGAGGGCTTTAAATCCTTGGTGAGGAACAGAACATATGTTAAAAAAAAACAAAAAAAAAAAACAATTAAAAATCAACAAACCTGCAAGGGAAGGCAGAAGTCTGCAAGGGCCTGCAATGTGTTCAAAAATATTCTGAAAAGTTATGACTTATTTCTCAATGATTACTACCATCTTCAGGGAAGGAGATACCAATAATGGCCAGAACTGGTGTTGCTGGGGTGCCCCCTTGTTTGTAGCAGGGCTCCAGTGCTGACTTGGGCTGGCAACTCTAGCTGTCGGTGACATACTGTCTGGTAGCAGTGCTGGGCTGTGTTGCAAAAGACACAATGTGCAGTTCAGCAGTCCCCAGTAGAATGACATCAGGTGGAATCTGTGAGCCTCGCTGCTGCCACATCTAGATGGCTTTCCAGCTGAGGTTATATTCCAGTCAAAAGCTGCAGATGATCACAGGGAGGCCATGGCGATGGGTGTTAAAGAGACTACAGTGAGGGTACTTATTGAGACTGCAGCTTTGTTTGCAAATGTTTTCTCATGTTACCTTTTCCTGTCACCTAGAACCAAACTCAGGAAACAGAATTGCGCACACCAGAGCCCTCCCTCAGTCCCAGTCCTGGCCAGCGTACACAACCTACGTTTCTGAGACAGTGAGGGGGTTACACAGAGACCAGGCTGCACAAGAATCCAAGCTGGGGCCACAGGAGAGGAAAGGCAACAATAACTGTACTGGACAGCAGGCAGTTTCAGGTGAATGTGAGAGTCTCTTATTAGCTTTGGAAGTGTCACAAGGAGGACCGACCTGCAGAGAATCTCCAGAGAGCGAGACCAACAATATAAACAACCGAGGCCTGCCATCACACACAAGACCTTGGAGCGGTCCAGCTACTGACAGAATCTTTCAGAGGGTCATTTTCTGCCAAAAAAGATCCCCAGTACACCGGATCAGCAGTATGCCTGGACCTTAGAAGACCACAAATAGACCTGTTTATGTTTTAACATGGTCTTAAAAAAAGAAGAAAAAAAAATAATAATGTAATGGAGATTGTTATAGAACAGGAACAAAAATTTAAGGCACCTTGAAAACCTTTGTTTTCAGGTTTGTTCCACACAGGAACAAGACTGCAATGTCTTAGTTTCTCAGGCAATGCTTTACACAACAAATGCAAGCTTGGAGGCAGCATTGCCAAGCACTTGTGAAGAGTTCTGTACCATTTTTTTATGACAAAGCAAAAGAGTTACTGCTGTACCAGAATGATATTAGAAAACATTTTGGTTGTAAAATACAGTGGGGACTATCATATTACCGCTGCTCTTTAACTCTATGGTATGTTTTTTGACCCACTTATTAATCTTATTACTTACTATAAAATAAAAATACATTGAAGTTTAGAAATATCAGGGTGGTGGAATTTAGATATACAGTTTGGTTATATTTAATATGAAATGAAAACATGCAAAAATGCTTCAAGGTTATTGAGTGTTAGTGGGTTCAGACGAAAAACCTATACAAACCGTATACAGAGAAAAGGCCGTTTCTGTAACTTTGCCCAGTTGCGTTGGGAGCTTGGTATGATGTCAATGTCAGGGGTAGGTGGGCAGTAGGCAGCCGCATTGATGCCCAGACATTTCTTAGCTCAGCGTCCAACAGAATGGTCCAGACTGTGTATACAAACACAGCGTCTCATTGTCTTCTCCTGTTGTGTACAGAGCTGGGCAGTGTGGTCACATCCTTTGTCAGCTGCAGTGGTGAAAGCCAGCCAGAACCAGTCCGCACCCACTGAAACGAGAGAAGAGTGGCACAAAGCGAGACTCTTAAAGGCAAACTCCTCTGATCTATACTTTGATTTACGTTCAATAAATCCAGGTGTCCCTGCCTTAACAGTCAAGGAAAATGTGTTATTAATATTATTATTATTATTATTATTTTGTCATGTTTTATGACTATTTACTATACCATACTAAACCACCAAACATGTTTCAAGTGCTAAAGTTTGGCAACTGAAAGGACTTATCTAAAACTACTTGGGGAACTTTTAAGATGGTATTAAAACACTAGGCTGACATAAACCAGAGCAACTGTCCTTTGCCATTGTATTCTCTTGTGGTTTTAACAGATAAGTATGGCTACTTAATATCTCTCCTAATAATAATAATAATAATAATAATAATAATAATAATAATAATAGCTGCACTATTAGCCTGACAGGAGTGGTACTGTGTGTATGGGGGCTGCAGCTGTTTCAGTCCCATCTCTTTTAGCAGGGGTCAATACACTGCATTGGTGTTTAATGGATTGGAACAAGAGAAAGGGAGATGATAAAACTGACCAAAATACGATGACAATGATGACTGGCTTTAACATTTGCTTTCACTTCCCTTACCCCAGAGTTATTAGTCATAATTCGGATATGAGGCATTTCCACCCTTAATCCGCCCTTGACAATGAGTTGCCTTGTACATTTTAAGTGAGCGCGTCTGATCTGTGGGACTCGGAATCTGAGTGGGGTGCTTTCACTGCTTGGGGTAGATAAACACAGTATGAACATATTTCCTATCTCCTATACAGTAACTCCATTTTCACACTTACAATAGGACACCCCTTATAAAAGTTTACCATCGAAAAAGCACAGCAAAGTCCAATAAAGAATTGCATTGTAAAGAACAGAGAGGTATGGCAAAGCACAGGGAAGCACTGTAAATAATAAAGAGGTATGGCAAAGCATATGCAAGCATTGTAAAGAACAGAGAGGTATGGTAAAGCATAGGGAGGCATTGTAAAGCACAGAGGGGTATTGTAAAGCATAGGAAAGCATTTTAAAGCACAGAGAGGTATGGTAAAGCATAGACAAGCATTGTAAAGCACAGGGAGGTATGGTAGGTCTCTAGGCTTTCCATGCACAGTTGTATGAAACCCCTTGGAAAATGATTTAAGGTTCTGTTTTTTATATGCATTCATAGCTTGTATGTTACTATCATACAGTAATATTTTCCATCTATTCCTCTTATTGGAGTAAAATCAATTTTAATATTCAGGATTCACAATGGGTTATTGGCTAATTAAAGAAATCTGCATCAACTGTAATTAAATCAGGCTGGAATGCAACTTGTTTGTTGACTATTAGTTTAGTTTAATTTATTTACTTTGGCCCACAGGGCCAGCACAGGTACATCTTAATAGTGCACCATATTCAATATTAAACGATGTAGAAATTATTAAACATCCAATTACACACATTTCCCCTGTAGTGCACCTCAGCAATGAACTCCCATCTCTCAAAGCAGGACTGGAGTATAAATAATACATTCATACTCTTCTTAGGGACAATGAGTTTTCCATTCTGCTATTAAATAAAACACAGAGCTCATCATTTATCAAGCCCAGTTTTCCAGTTCTTTTAAACAAGCTGTAATATCTGAAGGATAAACACATGACCGGGTTTCCACAGATGTACCCAGAGAGGGAGAGTTAGGCATCTCGCTCAAAGGATAATCACAACTCATTTTGTCTTAAAAGAATAACCATGTCGACTGATCCAAGGAAAATCAAGTTGAGTAAGTCCTACACAGCGATTTAGTGACACCAGGTAAAAAATCATTACTGGCTGTACAGATGTACATTAGCAAGTGATCTCTGGATACTAGTGAATAAATGCATTGCTGAAAGCCCTGGAATATATAAGGATCTTCATTTGTCTTCCATTTTCTAAATAATGGCACTTGGAAGACTGTTGCATAAAACATATTTCATCAAAAGGATTCAAAATATATAAAGATCTCTTTAAAATGAAAACATAAGGAATGACTGTAATATAAACACATGTATTTAGCACTTGGTTTCAAGCTAATAATCATGCAATCATGAGGTGACTATTACATAGTTTGTTAGGAATCGTTTTTTAGTTTTGTCCACATTTTGTTAACGAAAAGGAGAACCTGGTAACTTATTGCTTTGCTCATTTAAAGGCTTTCAGCTTGGGGTCTCCATCAGTGAAGGGGCTGCCAGTGCCACTTAGCTCTGAGAATAAGGCAGTCAGAGGAAGAACGTGTGTTCACACATTTCCAGCAGCTCTCGCAGTCTCCACGGTTAGCTTTTCGTTTCTTCTGTGCTTTAAATACTTGCTGTAATACAGATGGGGATACACTATAAAAACTAATCATTTTCAAAAGCCCAAACAACAGAGAAAGGGGAGTGTAGCATGACATGGGGAAGACCACGAACCTGATTTGAAAGGTTTAACAAGCAATAAAGAAAGCCTAATTTATTTGATTGTATGTTTATTTATTTTATCAACTGTGTAAAATTTGATGCAGCTACAAAATATTTAGTGCTGTTTGTAGTTTTTCCTTATACTTATTTTCCATGTGCACTGAACTTTATGTTAAAAGCCAGAAACACGAATGAAATCTCAAAGCTGTGCATTTCAGAAGTCTAGTAAACTCCCACACACTAATTCTGGGACACTCATACATCTGCTAAGTTCATGGGCAATTAATTTTGGGGGAAAGAACACATTGGACCCATGTGATGATCTCACTCATTAGGAATGTGGCATACTTGCTGTTCAAATCCCTCCAACCCCGTTCTTTAAAACCTGACAACTGTACCATTTGACATTTAAAACAAAATACATATTTTCCCACTTACGAGATGGTAGGGTTCTTGGGTGTTTCAGTGCTTCCATAAAGCACAAACCATGCATGCAGCTTTCACTGGTGTCACGTTCGTTGTCTTTTCCAAGGCACCTCTGCATTGAAGGTTTTCTCCAAAGACCACTATCAGGTGCAAAACTTTATGTATCTATACCACAAGCTATACATTTCAGATTTCGAAATCAAACAACTTTAAATAACTTTTATGTTTGTCAGCATGTGGTATCTCATTTGCAACAACTGATATTAGGATATTAGAGGCATGGATTGTTTTTTTTTTTTTTTTCGCAATGTTGTGATGTGTGTTTAGTAGCACAGCAATACGTTTGGGATTGTGGTAGATGCTCTTGCATTGCTCTGGTGATAAACCAGGGAGCACTAACTAGGATTTATTTGCAGTGCACAGGTTGGGAACCTCTAAAGGCTGCCAATGCATTGTGGCTTCCAGCTCAAATACTTTTCAGGACAAGGGTGAGGAGGTCTGTGGGGAACAGGTGTGCACAAAGCCAAACTCCAAACCATACCGTTCTGCATTCACCCGAAAAAGTGCTAACTCAACTACAATATCAAATCAACTCCAGATCATCAGTCTTTAAAGGCTGAATTCATAAAAAAACAAAACAATAAAAGTAAATGACACCTTAAATTCAACAACCTACACATACTGGAGTGGGAAAATGTATATAAAATTCAGCACTGACAGTATTCTCTTCAGAGCTGCTGTGTGTAACATGTAACCCAGCATACTGTTTTAGATTCTATAATTGGCAACCCCTCCCCTCAGTTCAAAATGCCTTCCCTCCTAAAGTTTGCAGTACATTCCCAGCTGCTGCAGTCCACTGAATCAACATGCTAGCCCCTGTCCTGGGCCATGAGGCAGTGAGGGTGCTCTGATAGATACATGTGCATGGGCAGCCTGCAGCATTCACCAGCTAGGCATGCATTGTTTTTTTTTTATCTGTATCCATACTGTTTTTTTAATCTTTATTCACCAGGCACCCCCATTTAAGATGCTACTGTTTACCTTTGATTTTAGAGGAATTCCTTTTTTTTAACTCTTTACAATTACTCATTAATCATTAATTACTAATCAATAATTGTGTACAATATGAATTAATCATCTTTTGATATCCTACTGAATTCCTGTACTGTGAACATCAATTTATGACAATGCCAATTCATTATAATCTCTCATATCCACAAACTATATCACTGCCACACACTGTGGATGACAAAACCCTAATGCGGACCTGCCCATAACCTCTGTGGCAATGGTTCAAGATGGGGTGTGAAGTCTGTCCCCCCACCCTGATTGATTGGGAGGGTGTGGGCATCCTTTTATTACCGCTGTCCAGTAACAAGGTCCATGCTTCTGCTGTTAATCATCAGCTCTGCTCCCGTGCGCTACACCCATATAAAGTATGTTATTTACATGAAGCTGGTCCGTAAAGACCCAGGGTCAGGCAGCTTACAGTTGTAGTGCAGGGTGTCCAGTTACACTGGACATATAAAGGGAAAGGGCTGATGTGCAGCCAAGCACTCCTTTCATAGGCTCCCATGGAATCAGAGACTTTAGCATGTGACTCACATGACTATTTTAATCCACAGAGAGCCTGCTGACATTTAGCACATTGAATGTAACTATGGAAGTTACTCATGAGCAATTACATCCCCTGTTTACATATCTGTTGTGGCTACCTATCTTACCATCATGCAATGTGCATTTTAAAAGACTCTTTGGATTCTGTTGAGTGTCCTTCTATAGATCTAATAATAAAGAGGTAGACTACTATGGTAAATGGGTAAACCAACAACAAAATTATTATTATTATTATTATTATTATTATTATTATTATTATTATTATTATTATTATTATTATTATCGGTAACACTTTACATTAAGTATCCTTAACTACACTGTAATGTAGTTAATGTAATTGCATTTGTGGTTATTGGGAATTGCTTTGCAAATACAAAACTGCATGTGTAATTGCAGTATAATTACAAAAGACCCTAGCAGCTGCCAATATGTAAATACATATGCTGTTGCATTGCAACTAAACAACTATATGTGTAGCTAGCGTGTGACTACAGTGTAATTACAGTGTAGTTTGGAGACACAATGTAAAGTGTTACCTTGTTATTATATACAGTACTAGGTGATTGTTGGTTTATTAGTACTAGTATTAGTATTAGTTTATTAGTTTATTAAATACATGCATCTTACAAGAATGAAACTACAGCAGTGTTGTAATCACATTTCCTAGCTGATAGTACTGTACATACACAGCAGTGCCAATAGCAATAAAGCGCTGTGTGGAGATCTGCAGGACCTTGCTTCTCAGCCACTGCCACATACTTCCACCCTCTAAGCTGGCATCTCTGCCTAAGTCTTAGCCACTCAAGGAGATGGATGGCATACCAGCATCCCACAGAAGCCACTGGTCAGCTAAAACTGCAGCTGCCATTAAGGGCATAAACACAGCCATTAAACAGAGCCCTTCTAAATACAGCAACAGCTCCAGCGACCGAAGCATCCCACTCCCTTATTTTGTGTGCATTCTGCAGATGTGTTCTTTACAATATAAAAATAAATAATGGTTTTGTTCCTGCCACCAATGCCTATCTATGTATGGAGAATCAACTTCTACTCATAACACTTGAACAAGCTCCCAGCTTGTACTGTGCCATCAAACCCGTGGCATTTAAAAACACAGGCAGCTCTCAAATGCCAAAAGATGAAAGCATTTTGTCAGTGCAAGTAGTACTGTACATGTCTTTCTGCTGGACTTCATAGTATGAATATAAGAGATATATTGAACACATGCGATAGAGTGTAAAAAGTAACAGCATGAATACCCTCCTAAGGGTTAAAGGTTAATCTTAAATCTAGACTTACACCCATTAAAATGACATTCCCATAAATCCAGCCCAAGCAGTGGCTTTGACTGGGCTAGTGTAGATGCAAACTTGCTGAACAGGGATTTAACAGGTAACAGGTATTTATAACTTATATACACTGCAGTGCATCACACATTTTGTTGTCTCATTTTTACTGATGGTTTGCTTATTTTCTTAGTGAAAAACTTTTATATTTTGCAATGGTTAACTCACAAATGTGTTTAATTCATGATTAGGCAAAGCTGATGGTAAATTGTCCTTGGATGATCCTTCATTGCGTCTGTACTGTTTAAGAGCCCTTCGCTTATTCACTGCATATAGCATGCAAGATGAAAGAGCTGACCAATGCCATTGATAACTCATAATAAGCAACAAAATCATCATTAAACATACCAGAAAAGCACGCTCTGGAACTGTTAAAACTAAGGATTTGTTCACAGCATCCACAGATTGCAAAATATGTTATAAAGACTATGTGTTTAAATATTGTACAGTTGGGCTGTAGGACACACAGAGCCCACACTAAAAGCACCCCAGCTCCTGCAGCTGTGGAAGCTTGCTGGTGGTTTAGAGATTTTATCTGTGTGACTGACCACAGGCAGCATGCCTGGGCTCCTGTCCAAACCTCTCCAACCTAGATGGATGAATACACACTGTGCACACGTTGAAAGGTACCAGGAGAGATGTTTATATACAGTCTGTGATTAGAGACTGGGGAGTCATCACACCTGTCAACAGGTATGCACACACGACCTGGGCACTGAAGCTTTATAAAAACCCTCTACAGTATAAGCAGTCTTAGAATCTTTGGTGTTCTATATCCATTTACCATACAACTGTGCAGAGAAATAGAAGTAGCATAGTTATTACTTCTCCCCTGGTAATTTCAAACAGTCAGTAAAATCTTGTAAGACTGCAATGTGTTTTGCACTTGATTCCATCAACAAGGTTCTGCCATTTATTACTGCAGATGGAAAGCATGCCAATTTTACAGCATGCAGCTAGGAGAGAGCATATTCATAAACACAGAGGGGGCACAACACCGCCATGATGTATCCAGTAGCTTCTTTTAATTACAAATTAAAAAGTGCTTTAGAAACTGCAAACCCCACACTGCTTATTACTAAAAGAATCACCCCTGTGCTTTTCTCAAGGTCTGTGATCCATATACATCAGGAGAGATCCATGCAATGCAACAATGCTATTAAAATATTAATGCAATATTAATAATACTTTGAGCCTTTGTTGTTTTGGGTCACTGTAAGCTCACTGATGATCAATTATGTATGTTTTTGTTTTTTGGGGGTTTTTTTGCCCGGATTCAAAGTAACTTTTCTGTGGCCGACAGAAAATCATTACATGATCATATTAATTGCAGGATTAGACTGTACACAAACTCTCCGTGCCAGTCTAATCCACTCAGACTGGCTATTTACATTAAGAGTCTACGATGATACATTTGCATAGTCATTTTTCAGTGCATTCATACTTAGCAATGCTTTTCACCATTTTTAATCGTACCTATGTCTGGTTTATCTTACTTGTCTTCTGCGATTTTACCTCACTTGAAGTTGAAATGTTTTTTTTTATGCCTGTTTTGATTAATAAAATCAAGTGTGCAGCCTACAAAACCTTTATCAGCTGCTTTAGAACAGGACAGGTGCTTACTTGCTTTTTTCAAAGCCCAAGAGAATGTGTATAAACACTCCTAAAAACAGTCCTTAAAACATTCCCTAAGACAGTCCTTAAACGATTGTGAATAAGGCCTTTTCAAAATGAAGAAAATGTATTACGTATAGTTAAACTGCACAATTTTAAAGAGAGCCTGTGAGAGAGGTAAGTGAAATCCATGAGGGTTTCACTCTGAGGGTTGTATTATTATTATTATTATTATTATTTATTATTATTATTATTATTATTATTATTATTACTATTTATCAAATTTGACAATTGCTTCATTATTTCCCAGCTTGGTTGATGGGCTTGTGTTGTGCTTGCATGATATTATTGCATTTCCATTTTAAAGGTTTGTGATGCAGATTCAGTACCAGTGGACTGTGTCTATATCATTGACTTTCATCTCAGTTCCAAGCCAGTCTGTATCATACACTAGATCTTTATATTTACACCATGCAGTGCTGGTGTTCCAGAACTTCTTGTCTGTTGACATTCTGTGACCAGAATCTCCTGGAATTCAGGATGACTCCCTTGACGATTGTTACTGAGATGGACCTTTGCAAGATCCCAGAACCGCCTAGCGTGGAATGTTCAAGAGCAACGCTCACCAAGGTACCCTAAAGCACAGGCCATTTTCTTTCAGCCTTGGATAGGAAGGCTTCAGATCACACTGGCAGTATATTAATTGTCAGGCACCACTTTGTTAATATACAAGACATTTCTCCTGTGCACAGCAATGAATTCCACTGAATAGGTAATGGGTCACTTACTATACCATACAACTATGGCAGCTAATAAAAATGACTTAGAAGCTTAGGGATCCTGCTCCCTGGGCACTGAATAAAGATTGGGAACATGGCTCACATCTTCCACCATGATGCCCAGTTCAGGGTAAAGTTAAGGCGCTGGTATTAAAATAACACTTGGCAGAACATTTGAATGGATGTGCTCTGTGTAGATGCACAAGCTGCCTTGGGAAAGCAGTGTTCATTGCAAAATTATACAGGTGGGGTGTGGCACCTAAGCCAAGTAGCAATGTTAAAAGTCAAAGTTATGAATTTGTTTAGAAAATAAAACAACTGATACCAAACACAATATTTTGATTTGAAATTAAAAAGGGGAATAATAATTGTAGAGAATTTCAAACTGCAAAAAAGTAAAACCGTAAAGTGTCAGCTAAAACGTTATACACTTTCAGCTGAAAAGTTTGTCTCTGATAGTTTTACCCATGATCGATTTAAGATAAGGTCAGGAGATTACTCTGTGAATCTGCAGCCATCTTGTAAAGAGAACAAATTACCTAAGGGTGAATGAACATGGGACAAACTGGGATCAAAGGCATTCAACCTTGTCAGACTGTGCATGGTGGTCCAGGCTAATCTCAATAACATTTCCCATATGCGATCCATTCTCATATACTTTCGCTGCCTTGGGGGTCTCTGTCCTGCATAATAGCGCAATTCTTCAGCCCAGAGCCACTCCACATGGAATACCAATTTAGCCTAAGGCATCTGTTTAAGTTTTCTTTTGGTTTTTTAGCAGTTATGTATTTAAGTATGTTGATTGCAGCCTAATCCTGACAAGAACACACTGATTCATCAGACCGACACTGCTTATTAAGGGCTGGAGGCTAATCTGGACCATTGGTAACATGGGAGTCTTCATTAATAAAACAAACAAACAAAAAACAAGCACAGCATTGTGAACATGGATAAGCACTGCAAAATAAACCCATGACACACAGAGAGAGAGACCCCACAGAAAGGAACTATCTATAACTATCAGTTCTGTGCAACATTCATAATCAGCTATGAGAATTCTGAGCCTTGTTCATGCTTTGTTAATGCTTAGTTAATATACAGTAACAGATTTATAAACTATCTACATAAAAGTATACCATACAACCTGATGTAAAAAAGCATAGTGAGTACAAAATAGGGTGTCGGGTAATGACTACTATAATTCAAACAATAACTGAGATCTTTCACCATTCGAAGTGTGTGACTGCCACTCCTGGCTCACCTGTAGTATTTTTATGACATGCTTGATGTCATTCTTGATCTAAGAGCAACCCAGTTTGGCCAAAGTGGAGTGACTAAGTTCAGTATCTGCAAAAACATGGCAAAAAACAGTTGTTAGTTATAAAGTTTATAAAGGCAGGAATAGAACATTGGTAGAACATAAACATCCATATTGCATTTTTGAAATTCTGCTAACATCTGAAGAATCTAAACTACTTCTGGCATTCTTCACATTCTTGTTCCCAACAGAAGAAACGGTCAGATATCTGGGATCTGGACAGTATCGGGCGATGCCCACTAAACCAGAAAGGCTTTCAGCCAGGGCTTTGTTAGGTCTCTTTCTGGCTTCCCCCTGCCCGGTGGCTCTAGTGGAATGCACTAATTGCAGCTTGAACAAAGACAACCTTCATCCCACCATCTCTCGCAGCACAGCTCCAGTTCTTTGGGCTTCCTGTGTAGAAGGACATGTGTTTCATGCATGGGCCATGTTTATTGGTGGGCTTTCAGCTTGATTATATTCTTACCTGCTTGAACTGGAGCAAGTCATGAAGATACACTATACTTTAGTTTAAGGTGTTTATTACATTCTGCTATACTTTTACTGTGGGAAACTTCTATAAGGGAATGGAAATAATTTTAAATAATTTTAAATATCCAAACACAGTCACTGACACATCACAACAGAATGCAGTCCTGGGACGAGAGCCGGGAAGCAAAGTCTCTATAAACTTTGGTGCCGTTAATAAGACAAATATTTATTCAAAGAAAGTCGTCCATTATACAGCCATAGATCTATGAAGATACAAATGAAGCAGGACTGCAAACAGGTATATAGCGATGAATCTAGAAAAGGAAGTGCTCAGAGCAAACTGTCACTACTTATATATTATGGAAGTTCCTTTACAAAAGCTTCCCATAGTAAAAGCATAGCAAAGTGTAATAAAGCATATTTAAAAAACATGGCAAACCACCTTAAACTATGTTGAATACATAGATGGGAAAAGCTTGGGAAAACTTATATAAGGAGGTTATCCTGTAAACAGATCTTCTTCTTCTTCTTCTTCTTCTTCTTCTTCTTCTTCTTCTTCTTCTTCTTCTTCTTCTTCATCTTGGACAGTTAATAATTTTTAGGGTAGAAATGGAAGCCACAGAGAAAAAGTTAGAAGAAAAACTTCCAGCCAGTAGCCAGTCCAGTGCCTCTGTCTTTGATATACAGGAATTGTATAGGTGTTTGAGTATTAGAGCAGGCTCACGGTGAGGGTGCACACTTTGTTTTACAGTCAAAAGGCACTTGGGCTGAGCTGTTATGTTTAATAGCCTGTCAGACATCATCTCCTCAAGCCAAAAACTATAAAAGCTTGCAGAATCATGTGATGCTTGACTTTTTCTTGCATACTATTTTAATTTGTTTGATCTCTCTCTCTCTCTCTCTCTCTCTCTCTCTCTCTCTCTCTCTCTCTCTCTATATATATATATATATATATATATATATATATATATATATATATACACACACACATATATATATATATATATATATATATATATATATATATATATATATATATGTGTGTGTGTGTGTGTGTGTGTGTGTGTGTGTGTGTGTGTGTGTGTGTGTGTGTGTATTCCCAATTCCAGTTAAAGTGCATTGAATTGGAAAAATAATTGTAGAGACACACTGTATTTAAACTGCAATACATTTACATCATGCAACCCAATTGAACTATATAATGGTGCTGTAACACTATTAGAGACTACAGTATAGCTAGTGAGCAAAAACTTTGCAATCAAACTTTAGTCTACTGTAGTAAAAAATGAATTCCCTTTCATTGCAGTTAAAGTGGTTGTTTTTATTTTTTGCATGGGTGATCCCTTAAGAGTTCTTGACTTTCTAAAATATGTTTTTTTGTTTATTCTCGTGCTTCAAATTAAAATATGGTTTTATTTTGCATAGGATAAGGAAGATTGTGACTGATTATTACTTGTATAGGAGACCTCCATCTTGTCTAGTACAATACAGAGAGGACTGGGGAATTTGAATAAAATCAAATTCAATATTTGAGAAATACTGTTATCTTCAAACATTTCATAGTTTTATCTTAAGTTGTTCTTCAACTGAATCGATTTAAGTGAGTACTTATCAAACTACAAATCCAGCTTTATTGCTCTTGGGTAGGTGAATACATTTTCTAACTGCAATTATGTTGTCAAGTTTTATTGTTTGATTGCTCTGTTGGTCTCCCTAACATTCTTAACTTCCGACACATTTATAATTAACAAGGACTGATCAGAGAAGCGGGTGACAAGAGTAAGGGAGTGCTTCTGAGGTTCATTATCTTACTGTGCTGTGGCATTGTTATCTTAGCTCCCTCCCCATGCTGTCAGAGAGCTGCTTGATTTAATATGATTCGCTCTGCCCAGTTGTTCTACCATGAGTGACTTCACAACTCATCCCATCCTTCAGTCAACAGCAGTGTCAGGCTGACGGTGCTACACCTCCACTGGTGAAACCATACAGAGGAAAGTCATCTGAGCCTGCAGGTATGTACGTTTCAAATCACGTACTAGTACATCTCAGACACACACAGCCCACAGTTACGATGACATTGATAGGCTTCACTGGAGCTAACCCCTGGAGTATTCCATTTGGAAGAGTTTGTCATCCCTAAATTCCAAGAATAGGAATCTAACTCCCAAAGGAAGCTTAAAAAAAAAAAAAATTCTTAAAAAAATTACCGCTTCAAATTCCTTTGGGGATGTTGGGGTGGAAATCTGTACCGTAGCAAAGTAAGGTCCATAGACTTTACATTACCGGTAGTTAAAGTTACACAAAGCAGTGTGCTACATATCACAGTTTCAAACCAACCCTAAATAATTATAATAGTTTCTGTATGTGTACTGCACAGCATGCATCTGTGTGTTTGTCTGCACATGTGTCTATGGGAAGCTATTACTTTTAAAATGAAGCTTGTCTATATCTCTATGTCTAAAATAATACTGTCAATTTAGTACTGGAATGCTGTCCACATTTGTAATATATTTGCAGTACCGTTTGTTACATTTTTATAAGGAACATACAGTACTGAATTTAGCCCTGGAATTGAAGAGTTCAGTTTGACATCTGTTACTTAGATATTTATAGCATGTGAAGTCCTGGTCAGTTAGACAGCTTTAACATATCTTTGAGTTGAGTCTCAGAGTTGGTTCACAAGTATACAGTAGCTGACAGCCATGCTTGCTGAATACAGTATGCACTGTACCCAAAGGAATCTGCTTTTGAGAAATCTAATGTTATGTTTAGGGGTGACTGAGACTCATTTGGATGTTAGTGCTTAACAAGAATTAAAAAAAATGATTACGCACCATCAGCAAATCAGCACACAGCATCCTGCTCCAGCATGATTCTAAAAGATTGTCGATACCTGCCATGACTTTGAGCTATGATTCAAATCCATCCAGGGAAGAGAAGGCTTACTGGAATTAGCAATGTATGTTGATGCTGTGTATTTAATCAATTATTTCAATAATTATGTAAAAAGCCTAAAAATATATATTTTAAAACAATTCAGAATCCCATACATTTCTATTTTACCAATATCTCATCATACTAGTGTATCTGCACTTGTACCATTACCCCAAAATACCGAAATATTGCACAGGCACTGTATAGCTGCTCTGCTACCTACCCTGCCCCAGAGTACAGAACTATTGCACTATATTGCCACTGGAGAGCATTTGGCGGAAGGAATCATTCTATCTCCCATGTACATTAGTGTGTGCATAGTGCAGTAGGAAATGGGTGTTGTCATGCAGATTCCTTTATATGAATCATGAGGGAGTCCACGTGCCTTTATATACTGTACCACAGAATGTAACACCGTAAAAAAAATTACAGCATGACTCAGAGGGGAATGGTGCATTTTGTTGTTTTAGTTGCCATGGGATGACCTGGAGCTGCTCAGTGTTCAAGGGAGCTTTACCAGCAGAACAATGTAAAAGTAGAGGATGCTAAAAACAAGCATGCAATGAACTGTCTTAAACGTGTTAGTCTTGGACTGGTCATCGCAGGACTGGCCTAGCTGGCTTTACAGAAAAGAACAAGCAAACAAACAAACAATGAAAACAAAAACCAAATAAATGCAGTTATGAAACCATAGCACAGCTATGTGAACATATTAGAGTGCAGTATAATGTTTTGGCAAAAAAACAACATTTAAAGAGCAAATCTTATTTTAATTGGAACTGGGCTATACAGTAGAACAGGTGCATCCAACATGCCTGGAATGAAGAAATCAAAGACAACGGGCAGATAGCATAGCAAAGAAAGAAAGAAAGAAAGAAAGAAAGAAAGAAAGAAAGAAAGAAAGAAAGAAAGAAAGAAAGAAAGGTGAAGTGGCATTCCATGAAAGAAAGAAATTATACCTAAATATGGCTATTTTACCAATCTTGAGCATTGTTCTTTAATGTCCCTATTTCATATTAGCAGTTCCCATTAGGAACACTGGTTTGAACATTAAGCCTCCTAGTTCATCTACTGTAGTAGCTTATTAACATTTGACTATAGGACAAGTTTGTGCATGCTGCTGGACCTTCTACCATGCCATTGAAACTGCTAATTGCAGTGGTGCAAACCCCCAGGCTGTGACTGAGGCTACAGTATAGGAAGCCTTTACGGGGGAGCCCGGTTGTCAATCAATGTCTCTAAGAAAACGTAACATTGTATAACATTTCCAGTTGAAACCTAATGATTCCAATAGAAATGGAGAATGCAACGTAAAGTACAAGAACGTTTTTAGATGAGCAGCAATCAAGTGAGCGTCACAGCCTTTTCTCTGCATACTTTTGAAAGGTGAAAGAAGATGGCTTCTTGTTGGAAAGATATTTTTTTCAGATGAAATGTAGGCGTAATCTGTAATCTGTAAAGGAAGCAGTGCTTAGGGAGCTACATTTTGCCAGAAGTACACAGTATTCTGTACCCACCCCTTGCAGCTGTATCCAAACAAATAGCATGACTCCAAGAATCCAAAGAGAAGGGAAGGAGCATGCTACCAACTCCCTGTTGCTTACAGAACAGTATATATCAAAGGGTTTCTTTAAAAAACCTGTTTCTTGGAAACAAAGGAAAGCAATTTGCAAAGGCATATTGATTACCATTTCAGTAATTCAAACTAGGACATACTGAAATCATTTGAAGTAGATAATTTTTCGCAACCTATTTCATACGTATTCCGCTACACCTTTTTAATCATTAATTGACCGTCCCCTGAATAATATATATATATCTACCAATCCTGTTCTTGAATCCATAATGCATTGTTTTTGCAGTCTTTGTGACACAAACATTTGGTCAAAAGACTCATTTTGGCATTGCTCTTAAATCCAGTTTGAATAAAGCTATATTTCTTGAAACAAAGCTTCTTGAGTCTTTAGATTTTTTGAATATGTAATTGTACACTGAAAAAAAAAAAAAAAACTATTTAAAAAGTCTCCCTTAGCAATAGATTAAAGAATAATGCAATGCAAAATGACTTAAATCAGAGTATAAATAAAGAAATACAATCAGAGTATAATTTATATTTCAGACTTGCGAACATAATGACTTGGTTGCTATGAATCAAAGGTATCCACAACATCAAGAATCATTCACTGTTCACAAGACTTAAAAAGGCCAGGCTTACCACTTAAGAACTTAAAGAAGCATTTTCATTTATTTTGATATTTTGCTAGAACTGTTTATTCACAGAGAAATATTCCTGGAACATTTGATGTGTATTCTTTTAAAGAAAAACAAAAACAGACTATATCAGTACCCCCCCCCCCCCCCCCACACACACACACACACATAGAAATCCATCTGATTCCCTTTCTTAGGGAGCAGAATTCACAGAAAAACTAAGAAGCTTAACAATTTTGACCATTCTATAAAAATGTGGTCCAGCAATCAATATAGTAGAAGCCACAGTAGGAAACTGAAATGGACCTCTTTTCCTGTGTCATGTTAACCCCAGCTGTGATCAGACAGGTTTAATTGTCTCCTTTCTTTTTTTCTTCTTCTTAAATTGGCTTCAAAGAGATTGACATTGAAACCAAGATGTATCCGTATAATAGCAGCTGAGATTGACAGGGCAACACTCAAGTTAAACACATCGGGAAGGAAAAGAGAAGAACTATGATGGGTTTAGCAAAACACAATGTTACCCTGCAGTCAGCTAGCTCTAACATGGGTTAATTTCCCATCTATATGTCCTATTCATTTCATACATCACTCAGGAATCATATACCTTAGCTTCCTATATCATGATCGATCAATGTTGTCAATAGAATCGTACACTGACTATTTATACCCGTTACCCATGAAACCTAATGAAATCTGCCAATAGATCACCATTCATTCTGGGTCTCGGCTACCCATCCCCACTCAACCCTACAGCTCCCAGTCTGATTCACCTACAAGCTGCAGAACCCCCCCCCACCTACCTACAAACATGGTTATGCCACGGTTAAGTGTGAACTGTCTGCTGTCAACAAATAATTACCTTAACATCGACTCGGTTCAGTTCTAAATCAGCTCTTAGTATGCATGCTGGAAGCAATATGTAAAAATAAAATAAAATAAAATGTAACATTATATAGAGAGCAGAGGTACTTTAGTGACTGTGGATAAGCACTGGAAATGCAAGAGGAATATGGGAAACAATACCATATACATTGAAATTGACGTTTATAGCACCTTGTTCAAATCAAGCTCCTGCTTAGCCAATTCCTAATCTAACGCGCTCCAGAACTGCAGTTCTCCCCGCTAGGGGGCGCTAGCCAAGGGGTACGTTTAAAACACAGATTAGAGCACCTCGATACTCTGCACACACAATACTGTTGTTTTAGGATTCTCAGTTGTTTGTTCAGTCTATTCTTTTAGCAATTCACTATGCTTTACCACATGTTTAAAAAAAATGTTTTGCAATTGTGAAGTTGTGAATTTTCTTGGTATAAGTCGGTATTTTCACAGGCTTGAGTAGAAAAAATGTTACGCTTTTTTTTGAAGCCCGGGTTATACAAACTTTGTAAATCATATTGTCTTTTTTACAGATTCATTGTTTTGTTTGGCACTGTTTGTCTTTGCGTGGTTGTTTTTGTTTGCAGCTCAAGGTTGAAAGGTCCTATCATAGTTTAGTTATCACTTAAGCAAAATACGGTACAACAACTGAAGGACAATGCGTTTGCACTGCTCCAGTATTTATAAGGCAAACCTTTGTTTTGAACTGACAGGTCGCTCGGGAGTGTTTGTACCACAGAGAGAAGAGGATGTCCGTTGACCTGGTCCATGATAAAGTGGAGAAAGATTTAATTCAGGTTAGAACAGGTTCCCTGAATATTTGACTTGGCAAGTACAAATGATTGCATCGTATGAAGAGTACCAATGGTAGAAATGTGTATTATTATTATTATTATTATTATTATTATTATTATTATTATTATTATTATTATTATTATTATTATAAAACGTGAATCGTTTAAAAATTACTAAATAAACTACTGTTGACCTGCAAACACACACAAATTATAATATTAAATTATTAGTTTATTGTTAATATACAGCAGTCTCACTGAACTGTCTTGGTCAATTACTTTTAAATATAAATATATTGAGTTTTGACTAATAATAGATGTGTCTTTTAATGGTCCGGCTCAATACAAACTATATCATGTGGCACAAACAGTATATTGTTTGTTGTCGATTTATATGTAAGTATTTACCATGTATATGTTTTTGTTTAAACAGGAGGTTGAATCCATCAATGGCTGTCAGGAGAGAATGAGATGTTCTCTGGATGCAGCCAATAGCCAGCTCGCGTAAGGGAGCAGGCAATAGAAAACACTGAACGGGATAGCATGCCATAAACAAACATACATTCATTTAATGTTATTTATTAGATGGCTAAAGAAATAGGTACTTCAATAATCAAGTGGTAGTAAAGCACAGTGAAATTGTGATAAAACAATGTGTAAATGCATAGGATATAAGCATGGTAAACTACATAACTAGTACTGTGTTTATTTGATTAATTTATTAAAAGCACTCTATCTGCAATAATAATTAAGCATGCCATCACTGGGCTGCAGTAACAGTTGAATAAAAGCAACACAATAGTCATATGACTTAACTTTCTAACTTTTAGTTTTTCCTGCATTGTTATGTTACATCCCATTACTTCCCCTAGCAGTAGTAAAGATTCAGTGTTGGAAAATGTCTTGAGCATCAGAAGCATGCACAATGAGAAATGCGTATGAAATATTTACTGAGATCACTGACTTATGTTAAGGCTAAGGTGTGTACTGTATGTGAGTAAAAGAGACAACTAGGTCTCCAGGCTTTAGGTCTCCTATTTTCTAGGCAACTTCACAGAGGTTGGTTGCTTGCAGATAAAGGAGGAACTTGGTTGCCTGCAGTCAAGTGAATGTAAGGTGTGCTTGTGTAAAAAGTAAAGGCTAATCATACATCTTTCAGTCCGTTCTTAAGACAATGTGTAAAAAATTTTTTTTAATATATTTGTATAATTTTTTTTTAGGTCCAACAGAGCAGCCGAACATGAGTTAGATAGAGACATCAATGACAAACTGATCGCCCACAGGATTGATGATAAGTGCCACTATCTCAGAAACACCTCTGATGGCATCAGTTACTTCCGTGGTGTGGAGAATATCGATGCAACATAGGCAAAAAAAAAAGTTTTTAAAAGGGGGCATGCATAAGGCGTACCATATGACTGCTTGGGACAGTTCAGGCTTTTCAACTCACACCCCAGTGCATTCTGGTAAATGTAGTCCTGCTGTGAAAGGTACATAAGACAGATGAAATGTACCAGAATGCATTGCAATGTGAGTTAAAAAGCCAGCACTGGGCCAAACTGCCCTAGTGTACATGATATGGTAAGCCTAGACTTGCAGTGTAGTCCTGGGGAGTAAATTACTCTTACCCTTCAATTTCCCAACCTGTACGTGTGTGCCTTGGAGTCTTTCTTCTCATTAATACGCTTGACTACTCCATTGTGTGAGAAAGAAAATGCAATTTCGTACTGCTCACGGTTCACATTCTTCTGTTCTTCTAGTTCAATTCTTAAGGGCTGCTTCATGAAACATGCTAATATGCATAGTTTATATTTATCAGAACGGTTTGCACTAATTACTTGACATACAGGATGCAGCAGGAATTAAAGTCTGGGATATTAGGGACTGCAAGGGGTTCAGTGTTATTTCCTTCACATGAGGTAATATCTGTAACCGACAGCTAGTGCCTGCTGCTTCAGGATCCCGGTGCCAGTCAATGCTGCCATATACCAGCTCATGGATAACTGATTATTCCCAGTTTGCTTCATTGAGCTCTGCTTCCCAGGGCCAGCCTCTGCCCGGGTGTGATAACACGTGTTTACTTTCCTGTGCAGAGTGTCAATGCCCGAGTCCTGGGCCAAGTTTACGGACAATAACATCCTCCCCTCCCAGAATGAGCGGGCTGCCTCAGCCAAGCTGCGGCATGACATCGAAACTCTTCTGAACACGACCTCCAACGAGATGTGGAATCACTTCAACAGCGTCAACGTGGCTTTTACCAACCGCATGTCCGAGGTGGCCGATGCCAAGAACAGGCTGCAGACGCACCTGGCTAAGGTAACTCTTACAGAAAGTTTGAAATAAAAACGTACATTTGGATACCTCAGTAATGCCAGGGCTCCGGACCTATTGCACAGTGAGTTTGCTGTTCCCCATCCTTTTCCCTTGCTTATAGTGGGCAGTTACTGTGTTCCCTTATAAAAGTTGACCATGGTAAATTTAAACAGAAAAAAAAAATATTGATCATCTAAAACTGAAAAATAAGAACATAAGAAAGTTTACAAACGAGAGGAGGCCATTCGGCCCATCTTGCTCGTTTGGTTGTTAGTAGCTTATTGATCCCAGAATTTCATCAAGCAGCTTCTTGAAGGATCCCAGGGTGTCGGCTTCAACATCATTACGGGGGAGTTGGTTCCAGTTTCCCACGATTTTCTGTGTGAAAAAGTGCCTCCTATTTTTGTTCTGAATGCCCCTTTTTCTTTATTCGCACTTAGCTGCGTTTCAACTGCATCTTGTTTCTGAGCAATATACAACCTTTGCCAAATGTCAGTGTTTTCTGTACAGATTAGTGTAAATGTCTTTCTGTTTCGCCCACGTGGCATTCCTGAGCATACTTAAACAGTCTGATTAAGTTCTCATTATAATAGTTTTATGACGTGGGTTAGGCTCTTCTATTAAGACTTCTCTATTGCATGACGTCAAAACTATTCTTCCTCTGGAGACTTATTACCACTCCCACCCCTCTGTTTAAAAAACGTGATTAAAACGTTGCCGATTTCTTTCCTTAATGTCTAGACCCTGCAGGAGATCTTCCAAACCGAAATGCTCATTGAGGCCCTGAAGAAGGCCATCCGGGACAAGGAGAGCCCTCTCAAAGTGGCCCACACTCGCCTGGATGAGCGCACAAGGAGGCCCAGTGTGGAGCTGTGCCAGGATGCTACTCAGCTTTGGTCAGTTCAGAAGCACCCTGCAGCTGCATAGCTCAATCTGTTTCAAGAGTTTCTTTTGAAAGCATGTCTGCTTATATTCACACGTGTGCCCTTTCCCCCATTCCTCTCTGCCAAAACATTTCCACAGCACAAAAAGACACTGGGGCTGTTTAGAGTCCAGGCTAGGGGACTTAAACCTGCTGCTACATTTGAGTCTACTATACCCAAATCACTATAATTTAAGTAACAACTTTTAGAAAAGTGCCTTTTTAAAGTTCTTTGCTAAATACTCAGCTGTTCAGCTTTGATGAGTTCAAGAGACATTTTCAGAGGGCAAGAACTGTCCCATATAATTACAGCTGCATGGTACTGTAGACTGGATATCATAATCCACACAAGGTCAGGTTAATTAGCCAGTAATCAATGAATTCGAATGCTCAATTTGGAAAAAAGCATTTGCCCCTCATTTGTCATACATGTGTGCAGTAGAACTGTTCTTGCATGAGACCTGATTATTCTGCTGCACAAAAACACAGAAACATCAAAGGTCACAGGCTAGAGTGGTCCGGACTGCAGAAACTTACTGGTTCTGCCTGAAGAAGGAAAAAACATACTATTTAGTAGGACAAGAAATTATTAAAGAGATTATTTAAAAAAAAAAAACCAAAAAAAAAAACCATTATATTATACAGTTGATGGTACTTTATTTCCCTATATACTGGTGCTTTTGTTCAATTATGAAAATAAATTATGCCTGTTTTGTGCGGTTGTCTGTTTGCAGGCTGGTTAGTGAAGTCCGAGAGATTGACGATACCATCCAGAGACTGCGTGAAAGGCTCTATGAGGCAGAGAAGACCCTTCAGATGCTGGTCAACACCAAAGTGACCCTGGAGCATGGCCTGTCCATCAAGGCTAACTCCCTGTTCATCGACCATGAGAAATGCATGTCAATGCGCAAGAGCTTCCCCAGCACCCCCAGGCTGGTGGGCTACACATGAAGGATTGCATTCCAAAAAGGATTGTATTTTGAAGACAAGGCGTATGGCATTAAATATATAGGGCACTTTCCGGCACTTTTTATTTTATCCCACTGCCCCCTCCCTCTCCACCCCCTGAGGTTCTTGACGGGATTTTTACACACAGTGGTTTCCAGTGGTCACAATGGTCACCCCTTCCACAGGGTGCAGCTAGTCCATGAAAGCACTGCGTCACATGATGACTAATTTTGACTTTTTATGTTTACTGACAAATTAGTAGTGAGCTGCCATAGATTACCCTGTAAATTACTGTGTGTGTCTCTCTCTCTCTCTCTCTCTCTCTCTCTCTCTCCTCTCTCTCTCTCTCTCTCTCTCTCTCTCTCTCTCTCTATATATATATATATATATATATATATATATATATATATCGGCAGCTGTGACTTTGGAAAGTTTCAGATTGAATGATGACTTGTGCTAGGCATGGTGACTTCTGTTGGTTTTAAAGAATGTCTCAGTAAACATCTATTAGTATCACTGAAAAGATCTACCATCTGAGCTATCTGTTTTTGTTTACTTCCAAACACTTGTAAATCTCAAGTATCTGTTTATAAACCCAGTTGGAAACAGACAGTAATCTGTGAAACAAAAGAAAAGAAAAATAGTCCAGAGTGTTTGCAATATTGAAGCCAAAAATCTAACACGCACGCACACACACACACACAGAAACACAGGAACATAAAACAATTCGGTAGATTGTTCATGTTTGGGTAAACCTGATGTAAATGCCATACGCCAAACTGACAGTGCTATGGCAAGTGCTTCAAATCTATTGCGATTCTCTCTTTATTGGAGGAACAGTATATACCACGTTCCTTCTCATCACCAATATTCATTTTTTTTGGAACACCAATGCAAAGACCAACACTGCAATCCATGTAAATAATTAAAAGGGCTTGAGATGAAAGTGCCAGTAATTGCACTGGGTTGCATTTTTACAAGTAACTTGCCTCACCCAGTTAATGTCAACACTGTGACAGCCTATATTCAGATATATCTGTAGCCGTTGTGAAGCTAACGTTAACCTACAGTATATGCACAAAACATATACTGCTGTAAAAGCACCACTATGTATGGTAATGCATGGTAAAATAAAGACACAGAAAATAAGTGCGTTGTAAAGAACGGTCAGTCCATGCAGTAGTATTTGAAGGGAAGATCATCATACACTTTTTTAAAGGACTACCTTTATAACTGTATACCACTAGCACAATACCTGGTTGGAGCCAAGTACTGGATAGCAGTTGGAGTTGTTGGGGCCCCAGGCAGATAGTGCTTGTTTGTGTGTGTGTGTGTATAGAAAGTTACTCTGTTTAATTAAAGCAGAACAAATTCCATTGGATGTGAAATCTGCTCAAGCCAAAGGTTTCAGTTGCACAGTTTCAACAGCTCCTGCCAAGTTTTGGCCCAAAGTCACTGTCTCTCATGTTTATTTTCAGATTGAGGCCTTGCAGTTTACAGGCCAGACAGAGTTGAAGTATGAGCTACAGTTCTTGTGTTGCTGCTTGAATGGCGTTAGGTAGAAAGCACAACCCAATGAAAAGTTTTTGCTAAATATCTTTTTTTAATTCTTTTGTCATGTTCACCCCCATTTCTATACTCTGATCATGGTCAATAATGCATATACCATGCTAGTACCATATGTTGGTTCTTACAAAACAGCATACTTACACCACAAGGCTTTTCCCCAATACTATTTCCCCAATACTTTTCCCCAACTTTTGTAACTAAGGTACATGACATGTTTTGTATTGTATAAATAGGGAGGGGTTACTTTTATAGCAGTAATGATTTGGCAAATGTGCCTCTCTTAGTCATATTCTACAGTTGCTTCATCTGCTGTTCTAAAAATAGACGGTGCTTTTCCTGATTCTTCCTCTTTCCAAAGTCTATGCAACTGCTATTGAGAACTGAACTGGCACTGGAACAGAGCCCAGAGATCAAGATGTTGTGGGCAATTCTGAAAGATTATCATTTGGGTCCTTGTTTAAAGTACAAACAGTCTCAGCCTCAATAGGGAAAAAAATTATCTTTTTTTCTCTTTTTTTTTTAAATAACTTTCATCAACTGCACTATTGTTGCAGCACTCAATATGTTGGCAATCATATATATCTGGAAGGATTTATTGAAGGACAGTATGTAATTAAGTGGTTTGAAATAGGTATTAAATCTTAGTCATCTGTCTGGTCTTTTAAGTTTCAAATAATGATGCAGCACATGCATAGCAAATGTATAACTAAAATGCAGTTGCATTTGAAAACAATACTGTTCTGTTATGTAGTAAACATGTTTACAGTATTGCATGTGGTAACTGTCTTTTTTTTGGCTAAGATATTGAAACCATTGAGCCCATTTCATTGTCAGCACTGAATGTACCAAAGTTGATCTTTGGAAGAGCCAGTGGCCCTGTCTGAAAGCATGCATTTGCTTGCACAACAAACAGCAAAGTGCAGGGCCAAGACCAGCAGGGAATCATCTGAGGAATTCCTGATGCTGCCCCTCCCAGCACTGTCCCGACTGGCCTGTTAAAGAGACAGGGCACCATTGTTCCCTGTTACTTTGCAAGGATTGAGGGATCTTTCAACACTTTCATATTATCAAGCTGGCCTTCGAAACACATGTTGCAAATTTTATTCATGGAGCTAAATGCATGGCACGACATTCGTGGGGCAAATCGTTTTTATCAGATAGCATAAAAATTATAAAAGTATTGAATAGAAAAATATCTGAGAAAGGGCAGGCATTTTGACACCAGTCAAAAAAATACCAGTGGGACCCCATTATAATCCCAGGGCATTGCCCCTAAGAGAACCTAGGAGAACCATTTACAGACTGTAGCATTACCAGAAATGACAACACAATGTATCTGTGATTAAAAGACTACCTATTAAACAGGGCCCGAGGTGGCCTTTCTAGAAAAAGCAATTTGATTTGGTTCCTGGTAGCAGAGGCGTTCACTGTTATCAGTCGGACACTTGCTGAAATTTTAGCGTACATACTGCCTCTCTGACTTCCTTACGAATACCCATAGGCTTTTGGGGCTCAGAGATAAGGATTTCCTCAGATGACTGGTCTGTTTGGTCCTTTCTTTCCTGTCAGCAGTGCATCAGCCTATGCATTGTGGAGCGGGTGCTGTGTGTCTTTAAACAGCCAAGGTTTAGCTGAATGAAGCCACAATGACACATCTGGGCGTTGGAGCGGGAGCTGTACAAACTGAAAGGGCTAACTGCATGTGGCTTTAGAAGTGTAGTGGTAGGCAGTGCCCGATGAAGAAGTGACAGTCAAGCAGATTTTGCAAACTCTGTTTGCTTCTGGTAGTGTGCCCTTCCTCGTTTTCAACTGCAGGCAATCTTTTGCATGTGCTGTGCTTAAAATTTAAATGTCATGTTGGTAACTATTGTCCCACTGTGTATAGTTTCTATGATTAATATAAAGGCATTGATTCAGATAAATCATGTGTCAGTTTAACCTCTGGTTAATTGCATGTATGTTTATATTGAGCCACTTCCTTCACACAGCACAGGGAGTTATTGTGTTGTAAACGGTCCAAGGTGGACATATTCTCACCTGGTCAGGTGGTGTGAGAAAGAAGTACAAAGCAGAAGGACAAACCAGGTGGCATTTATTGAGTTAATAAGAAGGGAAGACGAGGCTAGAGCTCAATCACAGCTCAGATTAACACCTCATTATGTAACTTGTTACTATCAAAGCTGCTGATGAGAGGGATAGGGTTTTGGTCTAAGCTTATTAGGGTAATAGCATTGTTGTAAATACGGGTACAATTACTTTGAGTCGGGCCATTGGGAGGGAGAGGGGATTTTAGTAAGGATTTATTTTCATTAAATTATGATTATCATTTTTAATATTTATTAATTGTTTTACTGATATATTGAAGCTTGCAGACAATAGAATATTTGGTGAAGTATTCATAGAAAGTAAATCAAATGCTGCTAATGATCCAGGTGTAATGTGATACAGATTTCAGGTTCCATTTATAACAGTGCTTAAGGATCAACTAATACTCGTACCTCACCCACCCCTAAATTATAATCAAATAGAGAAAACCTAACACGCACATGTCGCTGGCATGATCTCTGGTCTTTCATAAACGCTGGCATATAAGGGCCTGGGATAGCCTAGAAGAGAAGAGGGTTTCCTAATTTGCCCCTGCCACCTGTCTCTCCAACCTTTTTTTTTATTTTATCTTGTTGTGCCACAGAAACTCTCAACAGCATTAGAGTACTGTCATCTCGGATCTCTGCAAGAAATGATCTAACACTGGAAATGAAATACATTGAGAATGCACTCTTATACAGAATGAGAAACGTGTGTGGTTTATTTAAGATAGGGGTTCCTATTCACAAAGCATACGCACTTATTTTACATCTGTTTAATATTCATCCAACAATAAAACTAGTCTTGCAAAGCTCTACAGACATGGAACTTTATTTCAATTATCAAAACAGATTTCCTTCAGGAAAACAAAGAAAAAAAACAAACAGCAAAGGAAAATGTCTACAAAGATGTACACCAAAATATCAAATACAAACTCTTAGCAAGCACTAAAAATGTTCAACTGTACAACTTGAAAACACAGAGTACAAGCAGTTGTTTTAGAAATGTAGCATGTCCAAAAAAAGCAAGAGAAAATCTTTGGAATGCAGAAGGTATGCATTGATAATTGATAAGTGTAGTAAAAGAAGAAAGGAATGCTACTATCACTGCTTCTACTACATGAGCATATCAAACACTGCACATGGTGTGTAGGTTTCCAGGTGGTTATGCAGTGCAGCTGTGCAAAATTTGAAAGGCATTGAAAACAAAATTGATGAATTCTCTGAGCTGTCTTTAAAAATCGGCCCACGCTAAACAAAAAAAGTTACCATGACAGCAGTGGCATGTATTAGTACACATACCAGTGTACCACCACTGCTTCATTTCAAACATCTGCTGTTATTTTCCCATGTGTACAGCGTATAGAGGAATTCAACAGAGATTTAATTATAGGTGGACTATGCCAGTTCTTGGCACCGGTATTGCTGTTTTGCAGAATGCACTATTCCCAAACGCTGGCCATGACCGGGACACATGTTTTTATTTTTATGGGACATAAGTTTGATACCGAATTAAGCAGGGGCCTCAAACAAATCAGTTTTGAGCAGTTTTCTTTTTCACAAACTTGATACAGTACAGGGCTTAGAAAGCAGGAGGGGAACATGTTTTGTGAAATTAGAAATTCATGAAAGATGGCACCTGAGAGTTAATCTGGATAGGAGACTGGAGCCCAGCATCTGTAAAATGTTATCTACAGCTAGACCTTTTGGGGTGGATTAGGAACTAGCCTTGTAGAATCAGCAGTGCCCTAGAATTCTAATTTGGAACATCTGAAAAATCCATAGATGATTCTTACATTGAAACAGTTTGCAAAGCCTTATCGGCAAATGTAAATAGCTGTCATTAAATTTGTTTCATATTGATGCACATTTTGATGAAGGAAAAGGTGGCAACTGAATTAAATGTTTGTACTGTAGTTTTAAGTTTGGGTACTGAACGTTGCATAGCTAGAATAAGTGTTTAATTTAACATAAAGCATATGTGCATAATATTATCATGATATGTACAATGTTTTTGTACATACATTAGATATTGAATTCTTAGGCCATCTTAAGAGGAAAAAAACTGTTAAAAATAATTAAATTTAAAAAAATCACAAAGAGTTGTAAAGTCATACATCAGGCACCTGTGTCTTTTTCCCTTCACATCCCATAATGTTTAGTCATCTCAAACTGCCTGCTAACTTGTTTCAATGTGGCCAAGTGGAATTTAAAAGTGGCATCGTTAGGAGATAGCTTCAACTCCATAACGAGACATGACTGCATCCCTTTGTTTTCAAACAATCTGGAGAGGACTCCTCGGAAGAGTTTAACAGGAAACTGTATTCCAATAACAGCTGTGCTCGCTGACTTCAAATGTCTCAAACATGTTTCTATTTACTTGCATGGGTGAAGCAAAAGGCTAATGAGATTTCTGTTGTTTTTTTGTTTTTTTTAAATAAATAAATGTTTTACCAATAATAATAATAATAACCCTCATTTAGCAGTACTTCATGGTTCTTTTAGCAAATTGTCTAGCTTGGCTCTTTAGGAATGGACCATGTGGAACTAATTTTCAAACCATTGCTGTGTAATACATTTAATTTATTCCTGGAAAAATTTGAATGTGAATTTGGACAATAGAAAGGGTTACCAAGTGTGTCAGCCGTGTATGAATCATTTTCCTTGACCTTGCTCCTAAATTAGAGCATGACATCAATCAGTTGGAATGGGAGTTCCCAGGATGTTCCATCACTGTGTTCCATACTCATTCCTGGAAGTGGGCAGCCCACCATGTGAATATCACATGAAATACAACAGATTAGTGACAGCTACTTTGATCTTCCCTTCCTTCCACCACAGCCCCCTCTCTGCTTGTGGACATCCTTTATTGATTTGCCTGTGTCTCACAGAAACCCAGAGTTTGCAACTTGGAGAGACAGACAGACAGACAAACTGATAGATGGGGCTGCTGTCTGCTTTAATCAAACTGGAAAACCCAGGCAGTGCAATGACTTGACTCAGCCCTGTCCCTGCCACACCTACGCCAGTGTTCCATGACTAAACAGCATAATCTGCATACCAGGGGGCTGCCTTCCTTTCCATAGGGAAATGCTTTGCTGGCATTCCCTCTGACAAAGGACAACTTGCTGGCTCTGTGCTGCGGCCGGAGAACACACATGTCCACATGTTTGTGTATCCCACTCCCAGGACAACGCAGTCACACAGTGACCATGAACAGGGTCAAAGGGGTGGAGTTCTATTTCTCAACGCTTAAAGTTGAGCACCTCCTCATTCCAGCTATAGAACTTGCTAGAGGGAGGTAACCTGAATGCAGAATACTGCATCTGCATTTGGCTTGGAGGGTGGGTCACAGTTTCCAAGTTAACACATTCTGTATCCCTGATTTTCAGTAGGCCACTGAATAATATATCTACACAGGTGCCCAGAAATTATTAATAGATATGTATTTCTCTTCTCCATAGTTGAGTCAAAGTTTATATATATATATATTATATATGATATATATAATATATATATATATATATATATATATATATATATCAGCCAGTACACTCCATCCCAATAAACATTTAATAATAATAATAATAATAATAATAATAATAATAATAATAATAATAATAATAAATAATAAAACCATTACAAAACATATAATCAATGCACATTTGGTATCAAATAAACTATTAAAAAGCATGAGCCTGTGTATAATAAGCTTGCCATTTATAGGTATGTCTTTTAATGATAAAAAACAAACAAACAAACAAAAAAAGTTGGAGCTTTACCGCGCCTTGCTTGAAAATAGCATTGGTTACACAGCTTCAAAAGACAGTCCCGAACTGTCACAGTGAGCAGGTCGTTATGCAGAAACAACTAGTGATGCTGGAGTAGTCTGGAGACATACAATTACACGTGTGCTGCTGTACGTAACCTTTTCAGTTGCTAGCTTGATGTACTTCAGTTTCCATGCAACTCAACAACACTACACACACACACACACACACACACACACACACACACACACACACTCGTTATGAGTATGTTATGAGTAATTTCCCAGCGGTTTCCCCGGCTGTGTGTGATTACAAGTCTCTCGGTGGGTGTATTGCGAATGTAAACTGTCTAAGCTGGGCTCACCCTGACGTAGGGACGTGTCCAGGGCGTTGTTCTCTAGTATTGGGAAAGTTTATAACTCCAGCGGATACCTCTGACATCAAAACACTCGCAGTGAAGTTTGGGCTGAAGACGTGTGCTGTGGTTTTACTCGGCTGCATTCTGTCTTGCCTGCTTACTGTACTTTTTCTTTAAAAGTTAACTTTTATCTTTAAGTAAGTTGGATCTCGAATCGATTTATTTCTATTTTGAAAGCCTTATGTTTAATATTATTAGTCATGGAAATTGCATTGAAGCTTTCACAGGGGGCGATTTTGGAACCAGTACTACAGAACCGTTTCCACGCTGGAATGTGCATTTTAAATCATTACAACTTCTTTCGGGTTTTTTTGTGGAGGGACAAAACATGATTTGAATCGACTTTTTTTTTTTTTTTTACCACTTAACCCTAATATTGCTGGGTTGTGTTTTTATATGATGTTTATTATTTTTTTGCTTTACGCGTTTTAGGCTGTTGCAATGAATTACCATTTAATCGTTGAATTTCCGTTTGCAAACCGCATATTAAATTGAGTTTATTGTGATAAAATACGTCAAATTTATTATATAGCATTTTGGAATAACTAATATAACCTTTTAGAACCCAGATCAAAATTCTGGATTACCTAATAGAACCTTTTAGAACCCAGATCAAAATTCTGGATTACCTAATAGAACCTTTTAGAACCCAGATCAAAATTCTGGATTACTTAATATAACCTTTTAGAACCCAGATCAAAATTCTGGATTACCTAATAGAACCTTTTAGAGTCCAGAATCCGGAAACATTTTCTGATACTTTATTTATGTAGGGTTATTTTGCTTATATTTACTTTTAAGTTTTTTTTTTTTTTTTTTTTTTTGTTTGTTTTGTTTTTAATAATACAAGCAGTGTGTAGGATTTGTCAATGTTAGAAAAAAAGAACGAAGAGATTGATTCTACCATTGTGATACATCTTGTTTGTGCTTTAGCGTTGTGTCTTTGTGAATAACGGTCCACGACACTAACAGAAAAATCTGCAAAGCCTAGAAAATTATTGAGTTGTTTTTCTTTAGTGTTTACGAAAATGTATTTGAATTTCCAAAGTAACATTGTATACTGTTGTAAATCTATAAATGCTTGCGGTTGGAATTCGTTACTGCAAGGTATATAACACCCCGAAGCCAGTGCGCTCTCTGCATTAGTACAGCGAGTGTAGCGGTTTTGTTGAATGCACACGCCCTCTAGATCAGCCTCGCACTGCTCGCTAAACCCACAATTTATTTATTTGTTTGATTTTCGATTCTTTTCTCTCTTTTTTTTAAGTATTAGTTGGAAAATGCTCCTCTTGTTGCTGGGAATCGTCCTCTTGCACATTGCCGCATTGGTGCTCTTGTGTGTGTCCACTATTGTTAGCGTAAGTATAACTTTTTCCGCTTGCATTTGACTAACTTGAGAGGGCTGCTTTAGCACGGCCAGGCAGCATCATATAAATTAACAGAACAGCTGCTTTGCCTTATCATGATGTTGTGAAATGTGACCATTTATATATCCTTAATACGCTGATTTATTGTGTGGATATGTTATTATAGGTTTAATAAAGCAAGATGTAATTTGTTAAATGCTCGGTTTCATTACTGTACTGACCTGTTTCTTTTAGCTATAAGCACTATTATTGTTTTTCTGTTCAGTAAAGGGCTGTTGACAGTGTGTATTGTATTGTTTCTCTAGTAAAGGTCTGTTGACAGTGTGTATTGTATTGTTTCTCTAGTAAAGGGCTGTTGACAGTGTGTATTGTATTGTTTCTCTAGTAAAGGTCTGTTGACAGTGTGTATTGTATTGTTTCTCTAGTAAAGGGCTGTTGACAGTGTGTATTGTATTGTTTCTCTAGTAAAGGTCTGTTGACAGTGTGTATTGTATTGTTTCTCTAGTAAAGGTCTGTTGACAGTGTGTATTGTATTGTTTCTCTAGTAAAGGTCTGTTGACAGTGTGTATTGTATTGTTTCTCTAGTAAAGGTCTGTTGACAGTGTGTATTGTTTTGTTTCTCTAGTAAAGGTCTGTTGACAGTGTGTATTGTATTGTTTCTCTAGTAAAGGTCTGTTGACAGTGTGTATTGTATTGTTTCTCTAGTAAAGGTCTGTTGACAGTGTGTATTGTTTTGTTTCTCTAGTAAAGGTCTGTTGACAGTGTGTATTGTATTGTTTCTCTAGTAAAGGGCTGTTGACAGTGTGTATTGTATTGTTTCTCTAGTAAAGGTCTGTTGACAGTGTGTATTGTATTGTGTTTATCACAGACTTGGGTGGAGACGAGCGGCAGCACTGCAGACCTTTGGCTAAACTGTTCCACCACCAATGGGGGCTCGCATTGTGATCCTGCAAATACCTCAGGTGAGTGAAGTTCTCATTTCATCCCACAACCAACCACACATAGATACAGCATGGGGGCGTTTTGAGCTATTGATGCTAAAGACACTGCTCGGCCAAGATGCAACCTGAGGTCCCATGATCTAGCCTGTCAGTTCTGTTGTTTGTCAGTGGCATACTTTTACAGCAAAATTAAATGCTGTTTTATAAAATATTGTGTCAAATCAACTGCTAGTTTAAATCAAACTACTACTTCAGACCGTTGTGCGTTTGGTAATAAACTCAGTGATTTTGGATTGATGTCGCAGTTTGCAAGCTTACGTAGTTGCCAGTTTGCATTTCAATATTCTGCCGCTACTTTATTTTCTAGCTGGGCGTGTGTGCGTTCGCTTCTGTCTCCTGTGAACCATGCTCTTAATCCTGGAGGTGGGTGTGCCTGCACGCTGCGGTAGCATTTTGCTGCCATCTGACGGCGTCTGGTCGAAAGTGCACTTCAGCCTCTGCCAGAACTCCCCCTCCCCCGTCTTCAACCTCGTATAAATAGGCCTCGAGTTTTCCTTATTCAGCTCCTAGTGTTTGCAGCTTAGTTGAGAGTGTGCACTATGGCTCTGTTTAAAGTGCAATACGTATGTACCCTATATGATTAATCGTTAGATCATACAATCTATGGCTAATGTAGTTAAAATGTTTGTCGCTTGCACACTTTGATTTTTGGACTGCTCAGGTGTTTATCCCCCGTTTGTAAATAAAAATCTGTTGTCAGTTCTGAACTGAGTATCCGAACGCACCATTAAGGGATTGATTGAATGAATATAATAATGGCTAATAAGTAATGGTCAGTTGATATTCTTTAGTTTACTATTTCTATTCTTGCTTAGATTAATTGGGATTGAATTCCTTTCTGAAAGTTCTGCAGCTCTCAGCGTTGTTCTTACTGGACAGCCCAGTAAGAGTGCATGCCAGTGATGCTGTTTGCAAATCTGTATTTTCACACTAAAGTGTTGCAGGTGGCAGGGGTCTCAAGTGTCGTTTTTACATCTTGAATTCTCCTCTTGTCGGGTCGCAGATAAGGAGGCACTAAAGTCTGGTACTTCACAGTCCAAGTCAAGGTGATTCATGATAGTTGCAACACTCACAAAACCGTTTATGAAGCTGCAATGCAATCATCAACACCCTCAACTCTTTATGACTGCAACTCCATGTGTTGCTCGGTCTTGGACTTACCAACTTGTCAGGGTGATATAAAGAGTGGAACTGGGAAGTCTAAAGTGTGTATCCCTTTTGTACAATAATCCTTAATCCTGACTCAGCATTGCTTTGTAAAGGAACTACATTTGGAATAAGTGACGACTGTTACCAGTCATTATAATATAAGACAAACGGCTAGAGGAAGCTACCTTTTTAGTATTAATTAATATTTACTGATAATGCTGGCAAAGCACGCTAGATTATTTTAATACTCTGAGTTTACTTGAGATAAAAAGCAGTGGAACCGATCTTTTGTTCTGGTTATATTCAGTTTGTTTTGTACCATTAACCAACATATTAAGTTTATGCAATGATGTTTGAGTGAAGCTTGCAGAGTTCTGCAGACAGCAGTGTGCATATTTGCTAATGCCTAGCCTAACAGACGTGTCGTTTCATGCATGCGTCCACTTTAAAATGAATCTGTCTGCAAAAGACGTTGAATTTAGTCTTTGATCCATCATAGGGATTCGATACAGCCTCCGTGGCATTGGGGAAAGCATTCCTTCACTTCAAGGCTGTGCTAAACTCAGACACAGCTGAACATGAGAAGAAATAGTTGTCAAAGCAATCCTGTGAGGCTGTGTGTTCTGTTTAGAAACTGGAACTCACAAAGGTGGCTTGCATGGGCCCTGCACAAGAAATAAGAACCTGTGCTTGAATCTTGAGCCAGCAACACGTTCAATAAACTTCAGCTATTGGCAGCTATTGAAAGCTACTGCTAGCTGCAGCAGATTCAGCCTAAGGGTGAGATCAGACGATGTCAGTGTTAATAGCTTAGGTTTTGCATTTTAAATGGTTGCACTTTGCATTCGAGACAGCAAACAAAGACTTCTGCTTGTCTCTTTGTATAAGTTTGTAAGGTTAAAGCACTCTGAATTTTTCCTCTAGTGCACCTTAACCCAATCAGGACTGAACGTACTTGAAGTGCAAGAGCTTGTAACTCAGGCATTTTCTTGTATTGAACATTTTAATGCTATAGTGCTGCTTTAGATTTCTTACTTACAGAGATTATTGTAAAGCCCTTTATTTTAGAGGACTGAAAATGTTTATATATTTTTTAAATGTAATGACTTTTATTCTACTCTTTGTCACCTACAAATGTGTTTTTTCACAATGTGCTTTTGCACTGCACACTGCAGCTTTAAAGTTTAATATTAGTTTTGTGAAAATATTTGAAATGACAAAACAGTGGACATACTGCAGCAGCTCTGAATTGTATTTCAGCAGCCAAAAAATATGTTACCGGCACTTTAAGCATGTTGATTGTAAACGCAATCTATCTAATGTTAAAAATACACCATCTGCAATAATGCCTGGACTACCTCATTGTACCCCAAGTAATAATAATGTGGTAGACATTAATTATACATTAAGTATACAGTATACAGTATATCTAGCAGACAATGCTCATTCTTTAACCCTAGGGTGTCCAAAGTTGGGCCTTCCAGTCCTGGTCTTTGTCCCAACTCTGTTCTGTTGTTTATTTGAACCAATGAAACCTCCATCCAGACCCTAAAGTAGTTCATGATCTCATGTTACCTGTTAAACCTGGAGTGGAATAGCCCTCCAGGACCATGATTGGACAGCCTTGCTTTAACTAGTGTAACGCTTTGTTATTCTTTCGAAATGTGCAAGACAAAGGTATGAGATGGGTCTTGACTTTCTTATGCATGTGTCTCGTTTGGCTTTCAGAATGGATTCAGGCGGTCCAGGCCACAATGATCCTGTCTGTCGTCTTCAGCGTGATTTCATTGTTCCTGTTCTTCTGCCAGCTCTTCACTCTCCAGAAGGGAGGGCGCTTCTTCCTCACTGGAATCTTTCAGATACTTGCAAGTAAGTTCATTCAGCGCCAAAGCATTGTCACAAAGTTACAATGTTGAATTTGTATGTTTGTTACGTTGAATTGTATTTATTTTTATCAACTTACATAAGCTACCTCAATAGTTTCGACTGAATTTTTAGGATAGACACCTTTCATGCTTTTGCTGTGTCCGACACAGCATCCAGTCAATTCCTTGTACTAACCTGAGCAAAGCAAGGCTTGAGGGATCCCAGTGTTTCTGTCTTGACAGATAGGTAGCCCATTCCAGAAGACAGAATCCACCTAGAGCAAGACGGTTGTGTGAGCCTTGTGCCTGCGGCAGTTACATAGGCAGTGAGTTTTAACCTTGTCTGAGCTGGGAGTGGGAGCGCAGGGAACAGTGTTTGCTGTCATCGAAATAAAACAATTGCAGCGCCTTCATCTGCGTGCAATTAGGGTTATTGGTTTTGCCTGAGGGGATAAAAAATGAATACTGTATTATGGGGCTGTGAGCAGAACCTGATCCCACTGGAGCGATGGTTGGCAGAAAGAAACAGTGATAGGTCCAGAAGTTAAAATGTCACTGCGGCAAGCTTGTAGGCGTGACTCTGCGCTTGCCAAAAGAGGCCGCCAAATGCCAAATGTGTCTTCATAACACTAAAATATTAATGCTGACAGAACATTTTCTCATTTTGTGCGACGTTCTGAGAATGTCTATGGAATCCAGCCGGTTTGCTATATTGCTGTGGAAATAATCTCTAAAATCATTATGCTGCCGTGTACCTGGTCGTTCTTATAACACGATTTTGTGTGTGTGTGTGTGTGTGTGTGTGTGTGTGTGTGTGTGTGTGTGTGTGTGTGTGTGTGTGTGTGTGTGTGTGTGTGTGCATTTGGGTTTTCAGTTTTTGGCTGGACTGATGTATTGTAACACAAATTCGATTCAGCTTAAACACGTAGTTGAAAAATCCCGGATGACTCCCTAAAAAGTAAATCTGTTAAATGTAAAAGATGTTCTGCTCATCAGAATAGACTGTCTGGCACCCTAGTAAAATATGCATTGTTTTCCTTTTCTTTAGGTCTTTTCGTGATGAGTGGAGTGACAATATACACCGTGAAAAACGCTGATTGGGTCCCGGAGGCAGCGAGCTATGGGTACGCTTACATCCTGGCTTGGGTCGCCTTCCCAATCGCTCTGATCAGCGGATTCATTTACATAATCTTGAGAAAACGTGAATGAGCTTTCATCAATGGTAACAAGGCATCATTACTGCAGCGTCCATAGTCAGAATTGAAACTGATAAAAAAAGAAAAATTTTCAAAAAAAAAAAAAATATATATATACTGTCTATATATTTGAAGATGTTGATAGATGTATATAGTATCTATGGTTTAAAACCTATTTATAACACTTTTTACATACGTGTACATAGTATTGTTTTGCTTTTTTGACCAGGAATAAATGGATTTAAAAAAAAAAAAAAAAAAAATAGCTTGATAAATTTGAAATAATTTTCTGTATGTGAAGATAAACCAGAAAATTTTTTTTTTTTTTAATTTCAAACAGTGGTGCTATGTATTTACCATTCCTATTAATGATATCCATTTAGCCCGCTCAGTAGAAAGTCAATTAACATGATTTAAAAAATAAAATGAAAACGCTTTACTTTTGTGTAATGTACCTGTGCCTAACTGCTTTTATACCCAGAGGGTTTTACTAAAGTATTTCTTTTTATTGTTTTAATAGAGGCATTTATTGAAGATTAGAATGACACTAACTGTTCACTGTATTCGGATCTGTACTGTACTGGACTATGCTAAAGTCTGAATTAAATAAACATTATAGTTCTGTTCTGTGTATTTTATAGCTGTAGAAATGGCGCCTGCTATTATTTGCAATATATACCAGTGTTGTTTTCAGATTGGTTGTTTAAGTAAGGTTAGGGAAGACAGGAGGAGGCTGTTCAGTTAGACTTGACTGCTGAATACAGGACTGGCAACCGAGAAGCGACAGTATCTAGAACATCAACATTATAAAGAAATGTTACAAGGCATTTTATCCCAAGATGCTACACAAGCAAACCTATCAGTCAGTTCCAATTCTCTTCTAGTACAGGTCATTGAAGGCTAAATGATAAATGACTGCAGTACTGTACATTGACGCCAACTACGATGTATACAGTACAACCACTGAACAGCAACACCATGGCTGTGCTGTCGTTTTTATTCAATACAGGTCAAAGATTTTCTTCCCATCTTATAGTTAGCATAAAACATATGGCTCGCATTGTTGCTGAACTTATATCTGATGTGTTTACAGCATCTGCATGGATAAGTGATGTTTTAATTGATTACATTAATGTGGAAAAGCAGCTTGCTTGGTGGTCACTGTCAATTTCAAAAGCAAATATTTCTAATTTTATATTCTGTCTATAGCATTCTACAATAAAATGCTACCAAAGTGATACTGTTGTAATGTAGACTGTATACTGTGTGAGCACAGATATAAAGTGTTTTGTGTTATAATGCCGAATATCTTGCATGTGTTTGCAGATGCTGTATGTAAAAAGCTTACATGTTTGTTAGGGGGCAGTTACCCAGTGTGGTGCAATGCTTGTGTTTGGAACTGCAGAGCTTGGTTTGTAGGAGCGACTGTCAGATCGTTTGGATCTGGTGATCAGTCTGCCCCGCCTCGTTGTTTTATATGTAGCACAGCTGTGATTGGACAGTGACTTCAAGCCAGATCTGAGGTTTGGGTTTCATACGATGCTCTAGGTACTTATTTGGAATACCAGTTTGTCAGTTTCATGTTGCTTCACCCGGGAGTCACAACTCCAGTCAAACCGACAGTCAAATTCCTAGCAGGCAGAAGCACTGGCATGAGAACAGGCCACCTGGGTTCAGCCTCCTATTTGCATTGGGTCTGATTCATAAAAAGGGGAACACTTTACATGAAGTGTCTCTAATTACTGTGTATTTACACAACAGTTACTTAGCAAATACCTGTGCACTTATACACAATTACAATGTTATCATGCACAGTTATACACTTAATGCACAAATCTTTTTGCACGATATAACCCTAACCCTATCCCTAACCCTTTTCTGATACAATTGTGTCCTTAGATATATCTGAAAAATATGTCCATTTTAACATTGTAAGTATGCATGATAACACTGTAATTGTGTAAGTACACATGCATTTATTGAGTAACATAATGTAAACGCACAGTAAAGTGTTACCCCAGTAAGATGTAAGGATGTCAATACAGTGCAGCACACACTAATTAGACTTAGACTTAAAAGCAAATTAGCAAATTAGACTTGCCCAAATAAAATCATGTAGATACTAGGCTGTTCTTTGAAGGGTTAATGTTGTATGTGACTTTGGGTTCTAAGCTGTATGAAAAAGGCAAATTTACAGCATGGTAGCAACAAATCAGGTTCACTCACCCCTGTTGTTAGAAGTGTAATCTGCGTAATTTATAGAGAATGCTATGTGTACGCTAGCCTGCTTTCCTGTGGGTCTGACAACCAGGACACAGGCAGTCTGAGGGGGGGGGAGGCGGCAGCTTTTCCTAATGAAGACTGCCAGGCTTTCATAACGCTGTGGCCTGGCTAATAGAAACAAAATATGACTCGACAAGTGTTGTGTTTTTCCATTAAAAAAAATTAATAAAATGTTGCTTACTACCAAAACATCTCTGTGTATCTTTTTTTATATTCCCGACTGGTCCCTGGTTTAGATAATGAAACTCTCTGAAACTAATGAATCTCTTCCAGTTCTGGTCTTTGTGTCAGCCCTGTTCTAAATCGTTTAACTGAACCAAATAAAGCTCCATCCCTCCCCTGCAGTAGTTAGGTATCACATCTGTTAAACCTGGAGTGGAATAGCCTGCCAGGAACGTGACTGGACACCCCTCTACTAAACCAGAATTATTTCTCTGGAAACTATATTTTAGCATTAATGCAGGTTTCATTTTGTGTGTCTGGTGGTTTTTTATTGTTATACTTGATAGTGTCTGACAGAATATACTTGCATATATTACAACTGTTTGAAAAAGCGCTCAGCACACTGTGCCTTTAAAGACAGCAGGGTAAGCATTTAAAGCAGCTGAAATAAGACCAGGTATTCCCATTGGGCTGGATGTTCAGTGGAGCAAGCAGCCAGCTCAAAGGTTTTGAAAACACCTGCACCAGACTCACAAAGATGCCAAAATACACATGCATGCAATAGTGTGGAAAGCAGAGGAACCCCAACCTACCGTGTGTATATTGTTAACTAATGCTTTAGTGTAGTGCTTTGAAGGGAAAAGGCAGGACATTCTGGTAAAGTTAAAAAAATCCATTGAGCACATACTGTCAATCCAGAACATTACCCTTGGTTATAGAAGGTCAAATATTACATGTATGTTGCCTTGCATGTTCCTTAACATTATTAAACTAAAAAACCATAACCAGCTTCAGAACACATTAGTTTACTCTCTCTCTCTCTCTCTCTCTCTCTCTCTCTCTCTCTCTCTCTCTCTCTCTCTCTCTCTCTCTCTCTCTCTCTCTTTTTACTGTCATGTTGATTGCCATTGTAGAGTGTGCGGCCATTGCTTGCTACCGCTGCTGGCACAAGTCCGCCCCCTTGTGGTCAGAATGTGGAACGTCACGCATTCAACTCTAAACTACCAATTTTTGGTAATAACATGTTATTGACATAACCTGGCAAAATTCACTCCTCAAAATATGTCAACCCACGCATAGACAGATGAACCATGGCAATAACAATAATCATAATAAATACAAACAATGAAGAACTATTCTCCAACTTATACTGAAATACTGTATACTGCACTGTAGTCACTTTGTATGTCTGTATCTATCCATCCACAATCATATCAACTTCTGTATGTCTCTTTGTATTGACAGCACAAAAGCAAGAAAATGGTTCAACAGCAGTTTCCCATCCTGCTCTTTTAAGTGATTTATAAATGCTGTTCTAACGTGTCACCTTCGAGGTACATTAAACAGAATTAGTGTCGGTGACACAGATGAACCCCTGAGCCGCCGTGCTGTGTAATCAGATCCCCAGCCCTGTCCTTGTTCCTTCACCCCTAACACTCCCAGGGTTTCTCCTTTAATTGACTGCACGTCACTCTGGGGAGGGCTGCCTCTGATCTCCATCTGGGCCCCTCTGTGCTGGGACAACCCCCCTGGGCGCCCATTGCTCACTCAACGGGGTGCAAATTATTGCATGAAATTATTAGCCCAAGGGCGGCCAGCAGATCATTGATCATTGCACTTGACGTTCATCTGTAACTCCTTACACTTAACAAATGCTCTTCAATGGCAATGCAATGGCATTATTTAATGGCTCTCTATTGAGGGCAGCAGCCATGGTATTGGTAGAGTGGCACTACAGTGGTAATGATTTGACATATTGATTGTATTGGTACCATTGTGTTACCAGGCCGCTGTGCAATATATGTGTTTCAAAATAATTGCACATCCAACTGCTAGTGCTGTGATCTGCTAAGAGCTTCACAGGGTCTTCCTGGAGGGAAATACGCTGAAACACTGATTTTGCTTACCCTAAAGATCACATAGCACTTATCAATGGAGTGTTGATGTACTGTGTATCTTTCCACCACATCTTTCTTAATTATGCCTTTTGTGTGGCAGGTTTTGATTGTAATGCTTGCATGCGATTGAGTAACGTGGATATTGTTTCTGCCATGGCTGGACAAATCCTCCCCAGAAAGCTTGAAGATTTATTTTTATTTAAAATCGCATAAGCAGAGCCTTACTGGAGCTCACAGGAGCAACCAGCTGAGATCTGTCTCGAAACACAAACACAAGAGTTTGATCAATCACACGTGGTGACAGAGTTGCTCTCCAATTTAATTATCAGCACTTAGACTTGAAGTCCAACATACTAGACTTGCATATCTGATGCATATACATTATTTATATAACTTCATTGAAACAAGTTGCTTTTTCATGGATTATAATGCAAAGGAACCATATCTTTGAGAATAAAAGCAGTGCCCAGTTCCACCATCACCACTGGAGAGCACACCCCCTCCAGGAGTCTTAAAAAGGGTTAAATGGGCACCCCTGATAGAAGCAAGGGAGAAGCACTGCGTGTAAATAGTGTGTATTATTGTGGGTAAATAAAGATGTATTATTTAGAATTTAAGTATGACAGGAATGGGGTTAATTCCATCCTTGCCAAATCCATGGGTGGAATGTGGCTGGGTCTTGATTGAATAATTGATCATCAATCAAGTTCCAGCCACATGGTATAAAAGGGAGGCCAAATCCTTTGTTTGTTGGAGGAGCTAGAGGTTAATTCAGTGAAGGCCACTGCCCAGCCTGAATTACAAAAGGTTTGGGAGTTGTGTTTAACTGTTTATTTTGCTCCTGTGTTTTTCTTAAAGTGCATTAGTGCTTTACTACAGCTTCCTGACTCTCATGCGTGGTGCTATCCTGTAACAGTATCCTATTTATTTATTTATTTATTTATTGCATGGTTTAATGTTATTAGCATTTATGGGAGGGATCATTTGAAAACTAATGAAAAATGAAAATCAAAACCAATTCACTGCTTTGTTGTCTTTCCTCTCATTTTTCAATCACAATGCCTGCAGGGAGATCATATATTTTTTTTAATTTCACCTACACAATGAACATAGCTCAAGCCAGAAGGTCTTCCCTAATTTATCATGGTTCCTTCATAGACTAGGGGGTGCTGCCTGACAACCATAAAATCAGAGGACGAGAGGAACAGACACAATTAATGCTCATCCAATGCAAATGCTTCTTTATTAAAGGCGGCTCTCCTGCACTGGACCATCTGCTTCCTCTCATACCACAAGGCTGAGTGAGCCGGTCATATAACCTTAATAATTGTATCTCTTAATTAAAATACAGCATGGCAGGGATGAGGCTGTGTGCAGCTGGTCTAGATTGGAGTTTCATTCAGTTTGCTGACCCCAAAGAGCTCACCCAGTTCAAACCCAGCCCAGCAGGTCAAGGTGTGCTAACAGCCCCCTGAGGTTAAACTAAAGATTCCTCTCTACGAGTTTAAAAGCAAAGCTGTTGTATGGTATTCCATTATTAAACAACAAAGGTTTATTTTACATGCCTTCCTGGCAGGCATTGTCTTTGCATTCTGGGTTACCTTCTGCAGGCATGTTTAAAAATAAAATGTCTAATTTTCGGTGCATAGTTTTGATGTTTTGATATGATATTATTTGATTCAACTCAATTGCATTGATTTTATAAAATATATATATATATATATATATAAATTTGAACCACAGCTATCGATAACGCACATACAAATACACAGGATTTGAGAATCAGAATTCAAGGAAGTGGGTGAAGCATCTGTTCATTGTGGTACTTTTTTATTGTAATATTAACAGTTCAGTTGTGGTGTTTTTGTGCTCTTGTAGGTGAACTGTGTGCTGCTATCTTCGTGGCTTCCCTTCTTGGATCTAAATGGCTTCTTGAATTTATGCATAGAAACAAAATCCAACACAGCCAACCAATGCACGCTCTGTATAGTGCTGCTTGATGGTTTTGTCATGAAAGGATAAAAGTTGACCTTGTTAAATCTGCACTGTGATTTCGCAGTTCCTTGTGCAAGGTCATTTTCCTTGCTTTAAATACAGTATGCTGTCCTATGCTTTGGGCTGTTTTTAATAAGCACAACAGCAATGGATCTTAAGACCACTGCCCCTATAACCTGTAAACCGCTGGACTCTTTATGCTATATTTGTTATTGCATTTAATATTGCTTAATAGTGGGGTTTAATAAATACAGTTCTTCAGAACATAGTAGCAGGGTTAATATAGGGGTATAGAGCTATATAATCATTTTTGGTACATTTTACTATTTCATACTAAGGTAAAATAGCTTGCTGTTTCTGCTATAGTTTTAGTGTGGTGGCTACATATTATTTTCTTTCATGTAATCAAAGGAACTACAAAATGATATGGCAAAATTCTACCGGAAGCCATAATAGTGTTATAGAATTTCATGTTAGATTTCAAAATGTGACATTTTTCAATTGTCCGTTTTACATATATAGAAAACTAAAAAGCGGTGTGTAATTCAATATGTTAATGTAACATTATTCAGTAGGTTTCATTCGGCTTAATGAAGCAATATTAGTTAATTCTATAGGGTGATGCAAAACTTTTGGCCATAGCTGTACTGTTCACAGTGAGGGCTCCTTCCTGGCCCATCAATGGGGATTGTGCTGTATTCAGCCACTGGGGGGCAGAAGAGTCACCTGCATTTAAGGGTTCTGTTCAACACAAGTTCAGCCCAGCCTTCCTTAGGTGGTTGAGACTTGCTTTACATTATTGTAAGGGGACTGTGACAGCACGTGATACCAATGTTTGCTGTCTACAGACACTGGATAAACTGAGAGTGTGCACTGCAATGAAAGCAAATAAGGGACCAGGTTAATATAATGCTGTGAATCCAATAAAGTTAATTTGCACCAAGCTTTTCAAATGTATATACTGTAGATGCATATATCATAATATTATGTAATGAGGTAGTTAATCACCTTAAAAAAAATAAAAATAAAAAAAATATCTACACATCTGCAAGATTACATTCGTAAATAATTAGCATCCAGATTAATTTTGCTTATAGAACTCCATTTAGATACAGGCATTGCTAACCTCCCATGTGAAAAAATGCAATAAACTACACCCTCCAAGAAATGTTATGGTAGTTTTCAGCTGTACTGATAATATCTGGATAGAATGAGATATAAAAGAATGCCCAAAGGTGGTATCCCATGCAAATCTCAATGAAACTAATTGAGGGCCACTCTGGATGCTGTACTGTGTGTGGATTCCTCATGTCTATTAGTATCAGAGAGAATGCAGCAGGGCTGCTTTGCTTTTTCACTCTCAGCAATAAGAGCTCAGATCTGGAAAAGTTAAACTTGATGGAACTCTTTAAGTTTTAGCACTAGGGGGCGCCATACCTCGCCCTGCAGTGTGAATGAGCTCTGTGGCAGTGTCACGGCTATGTGTGTGTGTGTGCGTGCGTGTGTGTGCGTGCGTGTGTGTGTGTGTGTCTGTGTCTGTGTCTGTGTATTGCCACCCAGCTGACTGCTCCCCAGTGTATAATGAGGTGTTGACTCAATATGCCCTTTGTCTGTCTGGTGGGGGTGGTAGGGGCTGGAGGGCAGCTCTCGCAGTGTTGGGTCAAAGGATTGCTCTGCTGGGTTTGGAATGATGCATTCTGGGAAACCAGATGGGTTACGTTTTTTTTAAGACCCAGCTGTTGGGTTTGTTGTTTGCATGTTTTTATTTCTGTAATTGAGCCCCTTTCCAGATTTGTATTGTGTAATGTTGAGTGCTCTGGAGATTGAAGACTCATAGAAGCTCAGCAGTTGAATGCAGTAGTACTACAATGGCATGCAATGGTTCTGAGTATAAGAGGCAATGGCAGAACAAGGGCAGCTTCAATTGAGCTCAACGCATTCCGACTCACGTACACCACTGCGGGAGGCAGACAAGATGATACTCTATGTGTCGGCGGCAGTCTTTTCTCCAGAACTTTAGTTACAAATGTGCATTAGAATGGTATTCCATTGGCAGTTTTAAAAACTTTGTTGTATTCAGTCTGACATTTCCTAGTTTTCCAAGATCCTTTAAAGTCATCACTGGAGATGCCGAGACAGGAAATTTAATTTGCTAATTTAGGGAGAAAGCAGGATAATATAATACAAGACTTATCTTGTGCCTGCTTCCAAAACAAAATCCATTATCATCAATCCACATGCCATGAACAGTTAGCCTTGAAGCTAAAATACTGTGGTGTTTCGTGATGACTTTTTAATTTCCATCAATACATTGCCAGCTTCGCAGACACAGACTTCATTAACAGTTAATAGAATCTGAACAATCAACATCCCATGTTCTATATGTGTTCTTTACAGGCTGGTCCGACTCATTAACGTTGCTGCAAACAATCCAGCTATATTAAGATACATCAGAGTAAGTACAAAAGAATTACCAAGAAAGCAAACAAAATTAGATTGGCAGATTGCGTCCATTAACACCTTTTAAGCACCGGAATTGATACATATGATTCACCACCCTAGCATTCGCACCAGTGTATTTATTTTTCTTCTAGAGCTGTTAATTCATTTGCCCTTGTCACACAGGGACTATAGGCTTTAAATAAAGTGTTGTTATTAATCACTGGAGGGCCATTATGGTACTCGATTGCAGCACTAAATCAGGAACAGAGTGACACTCGAAGCAATCTTCAAAAAGAAATTAGAAACTGTCTGGCTAACGTTCGCACTGCTAATACGGATTGGGTTTGAACTTTTTTTTTTTTTTTTTAACAATCAAAGACCAGATGGCAAACATATTGCTACAGCTTGTTTGGTTTTATAGCTTTTTTTTCTTGAAGAACCCAAAGCGGAGAGAAACACACAGTGTGGGTTAATAATATGAGGGTTTCCATCAAGCCTCTTTAGTCTTATTAGCAGAGCAAGCTCGGAGCTCTGGCAACATTTAGCATACCTAGGCTCTAATTATCATTATTTAAAAGAAAAATTCAAGTGACATTTCTTACTACAAGGGACCTCTTCATAGTTTACCCTTCTTGGGTTTTGTTCATTTAACTGTAATTCTTTCTTCTCTTTTACACAATGCCCTGTCACTGGAGAGTGCATATATGCAGAGCTCAGTGCAAGAAGATTCTTGTTTCTAAAGCAAGAACATCTTCTGATTATTCCTAGTCTGGGCTCATGGCCTCCTTTGTCTATCTTTTCATAGATGCACATTGGAACTAGGCAGACCAGTGCAACATTGCCATAAGGGGTGATAGATATAACGAGACATGCAAACTATTAAACAGTCATACACTACAAGGACTACAAGGTAACAGGTTCCCTTCCAGCCTCTGCCACTAATTCCTGTGCACAGAGGCAAGTATGTTAGATCCATTGCTCTCTATTATTTGCTATATCTCAGCACAGGAATCGCATTATCTAGGAAGCTTTGTTGAGTAATCAAAAACTGATTGCTGTACAGGTTCTGGAGGTGGTGCTGCTCATGTTTGCCATCCTACTGTTCAGCATGACGTGTCAGAAAGCCATGACCTACAAGCATTCCTGTTTCACAGCACGTGGTCCTGCTGCAGTTTCACATTGTGAAGTCCTGAAGGAAAGAAGCGGTCTTGAGTTCAGTCACGGATGAAGCCAGATCCTTCAGATAGCAACTTTTTTTTATTGAGGTAATAACTTACGCTGGCAGATCCATATGCAGAGAATGACCTGCACCTGGCGTGCATCTGGGGTCCACTGAGCAAGTGCTAAACCATCTGGAGGCTTTCCTTATCCAGCCAATCAGGCTGCACGTTACTGAAGAAGAAGAAGTTAGAAGTTAGGATTGTATTGTGATCCCAGCCTAACTCCTGCAGCTGCTGCTTAGGTCTCAATGAGATTCTCTTTCTTTACATCCTTCACCTGCGCTGTAAGAGAGCTGATGAACACCATTTAAAGTGACTAAAACTTCGATAATATTACCTGGACAAAGAATGGTTCACTTACACTACGCGGTCTCTTGTCAATTACATGGTAGTGCCATTTTGAAAAGGATTAATTTGTTTTAGCTACAGTGTAGTTAATGTACATGCCTTTTGAATTGCATGCATTGTAATCAACACTATTTATTTGAAAGGAAAGCAGAGGACGCATTGGGTGCTGTAATAGGTGTGGACCGGCAGGGGTCAGAGGGCTGGTTCATAGCACATTCAAAGACACTAATGTGGAAAGCAGTGAGAATGCCACTGAAACCAATTAAAGGAAGAGATGCTGTTTTAATAACTTTAATAATTCCCTCATAAAAAAAAGAAAGGAGACACAGACACAACCATCAACTGATCAGGATGACTTTCACTCTCACCTCAGCGCGAAGGTCACAGTGTTTGATATGTAATGACAAGTGTTACTTGGATGAATGTATAATAATAATAATCACTTTCCATATATATATATATATATAACAGTTAATGACGGAGTGCAAAAGTAACAAAGTTCACAAAGTGATTAGCTCTGGTAATAAAAATTTTATTTAAAACTAGTGGAAATTAAAAATAGAATGAATGAATGAATAAATAAATAAATAAATTACCTGCTGTTTAAGGATTAATAAACATGACTTAAAAAAGAAGAAGAAAAATAGAAACTTTCTTACAAACTTTGGACTAAATGCTCAATGCTTTTCTATTCAAATCACTGCTGAAAATAGATTATTATATGTATTTTTAGAATGGATGTTTCTTCATAAAATATACTACTGCTACTAAGATTTGTAGAAAGAAAACAGCCATAAGTTTCCCCAGACTATTGGGCTACTACCTCTTGTATAGAGGGTCTCACAGAACAAAATAATTATAAACCAAAAACACAAACATATTTCAATCCAAAGCTATTAGATGTTCAATAGTGTTGAATACTGTATTTTAGTTTATTTGAGTATTTCTTAATATTTAAATCCAGAAATGATTTGTAGTCAGTCAGCATTATTAGCTACTTGAAATGTACAGAGAATGGGACACATTTCTTGAAGGAAACACTCACACACATACACACACACCCTAAGATGAGTCAATTTAGAACAAAGGCGCTCAAATTCATTTTTCAAGTGCAATTCAGTGGTTAATCAGGAAAAATGACCTGCCAGCATTTGAGCTGGGGTTTATACAATCAAATCAACATTTCTTCAGTGTTTATTCACAAAGGATTAAATAGGATAGATTGTCTTTGTCTAATGAACAGCGCAAAGGGTTTTTTTTCAGCCAAGAATTGAGCCATTGAATAGAGACAGGACTTGGTTCTACAGAATGTTAAACTGATGTTAATTGACAATGAACCACAATACTGTTTAAATACCAGAATACAAGCAAAGGGTAATTTTTGAAATTCAAAATGCTCATATGAAACCACTTGCCTTATAAATTTGCCATGAAACTGCATAACAATGACAGCCAAGTTAAATTGGTTGGGTTGACTTTACTAGCACACATCAAAACAAATTCTTAAAACGATACAAAATTCACAAGCTAGGTTCCCAAGACGTCTTCAGTGGGTACAGAAAACTCAATCCTTCACTAGATTAAGGAAATAGAACCCGCATTCTAGACAGGGCCTGATAAGGTCTGCCTGCTGCATAATTGCACTCATGGTCTGGATCCAATAAAAGGCCATCAAATGTACAGGTTAGACAACAGAAGCTTCATAATCACTACACTTGTACCTTTTTCATCCTACATGCATAATGCAGGAAACATGCTGGGTTGTGATTGCATTATTTAGGTCCATGCCCCCTAAATAATGCATGGCCAACACACTTTGAAACCGCATGACAGCCATTCACTTCTTTCAAAGTCATGTTTTAGGGAGAGTGAATAGGGTATAAATAATACACCAAGAACGATGAGGAATGTTTGTGTATTTTTGTAGCCTGAGAAAACAGGTGCTTATTAAAAACACCGCTATTTGACATAATGGTAGTTTTCTTCCAACCACACCTCCCTTATGCAGTGGCACAGCCCACAACACAATCTGGCCATATGGTGGTGGTGGTGGTGGTGGTGGTAGGGGGGACCCCCCCAAGTTCTTGGTCAAGTAATGTAATCGCACTGTTATTAATTGTCTTAATCGTTTCGTTATAAATTATGCTTAATCGAGTAAGACACTGTACAAGACAAAAGGGTTATTGTGAAACAATGTGACAACACGATAACCAATGTACACACTCACCTCAATTTTGACCAATTTAAGTAATGTCCCAGAAATTTATTCATATGAAATCTTATCAATAGTAAACAGAAAGAAATTGAAACTGTGCTAAAAGAAAAGAAAAGTCCCAATCACTTTCCGACAGTCACAAGAAGTTATTCTGTATACCGTAGAGATAGACGAGGCAATCCACACACAGGTGGAGGGTGGGTCCGAACCAGGGACCTCTCGTACTAAAGCAGAGCACCGATACCGCTGTATTGATTCATACTAATATTAATGAACAGAAAATACTTTTTATTTTATTTTAAATAATAATGATACAAATAAAAATCCTTAAGTATTTTATTCATTATTATTATAATTATACAGTTGTTGGCTGTGCATGCTAATTAAGCACAATTATTTATTTGAGCAAAGGTGAAGCTAATGTACATTCTTGTACATTCATAGAATATGTGTGTTTTCTATTCCTGTACACATGTTTGTTGTGCGATGGGGGGGCCAGTGGAACATAAGTGCAGTCGATTGCACCGAGAACGTGTGGGAAAATCGTCCATGCTGAAAATATCAAGTATAACTTTCTGGACATCTTCTCTGCTGCTGGGGAAGTGAGGACTGGGAGATGCCAATGAGGACTGGGAGATGTCAGCCACAGGAGCCACTGCCCCCTGAAAATGCCGGACGTGAGAAAATGTAGGGTCAACAGCAATTTCAGCATTGGTGGCAGAGCATGGTTTCTCTGTATCTTCCTTAATTTCCTCAAGTAGGTCGATGATCGTGTGGCTTGTGAGCCTGTCCCTCTTTATGATTTGGTCTTCTCGTAATTGGAAGAGGGACATTTTGTGTGAAAAACCCTTTCCTTTCTTGTTTTATTTCCTCTTTGTCCTTGAAGACAATGTCTCCATCTTGCTGCAATCACAGCGGCCATAGTTAGAAGACAACTCTCCCACATCACCTTTCCTTTTATATACTGTCTGACTGCAACAAATTAACACTTGCTTTTCAGAGCTCTTACAATAATCACTCAAGTACAAGGCCCGCAATTACCGGCAGCTTTAATAAATTAGATGGAATATTTGATAGACCTCATTTGCAAAATCCCTTCCCAATTTTAGGGTTTTCATTCAGAAATGGCCAGAATTAAAGGCTAAAGCTCACAGAAACATTATCCCCACAAATCACATTTATGCGCGTGTTTTATAAATCCCATCCAAATATTCTGCAACCTCAGCGCCAGTTTTACGGTCGTAAAACATGTGCAATCTTGTTTATAAATCTGTTTTATTTGTAAGCTGCTGTAAGTGTGTGCATTCATACCAACAATAAAACGCACTTATTCTTCTTCCAAGAACCATTTGGTGATCTACAATGAACTATGCTGTGCTTCTGGTCTTGTATCCCAATACCTCTATTACAATACAATATATCATGTAAAGAAAGCATCATGATTCATCGATACACAATGATTCGTTACACTCCGATTTAACATAGAGCAGAGAAATGTGATTTATTATTATTATTATTATTAGAAGGAATAGACGTTGTAGAGGTAGTATTATTATAAGCAGTAATAGTAATTTAGGCCTTCAGTTATAGAAAATGATAAAACATGCACAAATACTTCATAGGGAGGGGCACCATTGTATGAAGATGTGTTCAGCTGTGAAGGAAAATGCTGCTCCTCAAACAGCAAGCATGCATGCAGGGGAAAAAGAAAACAACAGCAGCCATGAAAGTCAATGTCAGTCTTGCGTCTTCATATGAATATGAATACTATAAAAAAAAACTTTCATTTCTACCAAAAGATTGCACGGGCACTAATCATATTCTACCTTTAGGTTGAAGCAACTTTCCATTTTAGTCGTGCTACAACAATGGAATGAAATCCCACTTGAAAGGCACGTAAAATCAGCGATTAACTCCGTAATTAGGTGCTGAAATAAACTTCTTTATTCGAGGGGAAAGAGGGGCCTCTGACTAATTACAACAGGGAGTGTGTTAAGCCTGTTACCAACTGCAAGAAGAACTACCATCAGACATTCTGAGAACCATCCCCTCCACAAGAGCCTGGGCCTCAATTAGCCTTCCCAATTCATGATAAAAACAGTCTGCCATTTTCTCATTAAAAGATGAAAGGACTATTCTTTTTGTTCACACAGGGGTAATTTAGCCGCTGTGAAAAAGAAGTTCAACTTTTTATAAGGAATGATTAGAAGGAAATAAAACAAGACAATGGGATTAGTTTGAATCAAGCATAGTGGTCTAGCAAGCCTTTTGGTAGCTAAATTGCCAGAATGGATAATGGGAGATTGATTAGGGTTAATGGACTTATTTTTCAGGTCATGGTGGTCTGCAGCTCAGAGTTTTTGCCAGAGTCTGGCATGTATGTTCACAAGCCATAAATCAATCAGATTGGACGGAATCGTCCCGTTCATTGTCCCAGATTGCTGCTAACAATGAGCTGCTGTTTCATTGTCATTCCTGCCCGCCACTCCAAAACTGATACAACCTCCAATACCTAATCACATGAGCCATAGCATCAGCTGGAGTTTCTGTTGAAAATAATTGAAGGAAGATGGACTTGTTGCAAAACCATATGCTCTGGAATGTATAATGCAGAAGGTTATTGTTCTGACATGTGCAAGTTATCTAGCCAAGTGTTGTTTTATAACTTCTCACTGTAGGAAAACTGACCGGAGTAAGCAGTATGTCTGAGATTTGCCCTTAGAGGAAAATCGGTGCACCAGAGAGCTTGTTGGTGCTAAATGATCAAACCCTGCTCTAATCAAGCTCACTGCTCACATGACACAAGCATTCTCTGTGTATGTTGATGAGTGTGGGTGGGACATGCGAATAGTCCAGACCCAATGAGAAACTATCATCATCTGTGGTTGCTAAGGAATAAAAAAATAAATAAATGTGTCAGTCGCGAAAAGACAAACCAATAATAACGCAAAAATTAACCTTTTTTTCTGCTGTTCACATCTATATATTATTTCCACACTTTTCAGCTTGAGTACAACTTACTGTTTAGCCCTTCCACAACCTTATCTTTCCCACATCCATGGTCTAGCAAGTGCTAATGCAAGTCTAAACCATTGAAACTGGTAGAGAGAGAATCATGTGGCCTAATAATAGGTTTTGATTGAAGTGGAGTCATTGTCTTATTAGATAATTAACCCTAAATATATGCAATGCAGTGGACTGAATGGTTGCCTTTCCACTTCTCTATTACACATTGGGGATATTATTACTAATATCCTTACACTCATATCTCTCTGGTTACCTAGCTGAACTGACTTCCGAGCCAGACAGCTACAGGTTCAAATTCTACCTAAAATTTGGTATTTTATATATTAGTCATTTAGCAGATGATTTAATCCAAAGCGACTCACAGGGACTAGGGGGTGAACTATGTATCAACAACTACTGCAGAGTCACTTACAATAGGACCTCAATTTTACGTCTCATCTGAAGATAGTACAGCAAAATGATGGTCTGAAAGGCCTATTTAGCAAATATTTGGAGAACATGCACCCTCCTGCTTGTTAACAGCTCTTACAAGCTTCAGAGCAATCGATACATAGAATTTAAATGTACCACAAATATAGAGATCCGTTCTTCTTCTCACAACCAGAAACGGCACAGGATTCACTTGAAGCCACATTCGGGACAAACAAAAGCAAACTGTTCATCTTCTGGAATTGTAAGCATAAAGTGCTTCTCTGTCTAAATATATTTAGATTAAAAAAAAAAATATATATATATATATATATATATATATATATATATATATATATATATATATATATATATATATATATATATATATTAGTGTTTGCTGTCGGTGATTGTGGCCAACATCAGAAAATTATTCTCATTGTTGTTTATGTGGATTTTGTGACTCAGTTTCTGGTAGGCTTCAGCCAAGTGACTTTATTGTATGTGCCCATTGTAGACTGTTTAAATTATAGTCTTTTGTGCTTGTCCCAGTTTCTGTTTTTTTCCACTATAGGCCATTTGCAGGCACATGGGCCAATCAATGCATAGTATAAGGTATGAAGTGGGCAATTTGCCCACAGTGAAAAATCTGGCCCATGAGGTTCTTGTTCTAAAGTACAGTACCATACACTTGAAGGAGTCTGGTGCCAGGGCACATGAAACTTCAGTCATAACCCTCATGGGTCTTTAAAGTAATTTGACTTGCAAGACGTTGATGCCTCAGAATGCCATATTCCCCTCTCAGACTCTGTAGAGAAACGCCAGTGTGTGTGCGGAGGGCTCTGGCTTTAGCCCATGGCATTGCTGTCCTTTTGATTGATCGAGAGCTTCAGTCTTGAGTGTAACAGTTCACAAACACTGCGTTTCTCATTTAAAGAATAAGCGCGTATAAAAGAACCTGCTCAGTGGCCCCCTTAATAAATCCAGCTCACATTCCTATTGACGGCAGCCTCTGCGCCTTTGCCCTTTTAGATTGGTATCTGCTGAATTAAGACCCAATTAGAGCCGATTGGGCTTGCTGTGTAAAAGTTATTGCCATAAGGAACTGCTTAAGGGTTTAAGACCTTTTTTGACAGGGGGCCCTGAACAGTCCTCTGATTGAATGGTGTGCCCTGGTTTTCTAAACAGGACTGAAATCTGAGCCTCAGGTAAAAGGTTAGGGGGGTTATTAAAAGTCAAGGAGCAGCACCACATCCAGACCCATTTGTACTTCAATTCAGGTAATTATAGTTGCTGAAATTGGCTAAAAAAACAACTTTACTATTCCTTGGTATCCTACAGGTGAAGACCATCAACATGAAGAAAAGCCATTTAATGCTGAAAAAATACTACAATACCATACAAAACAAAAGCATTATCCTGCCTTTCAGTGCTGTGTCTCGTTGCTATTTGAATAACAAGAATTCATATCTTTGTCCAGGTGTCTCTCTCCTTCCTCTTGCTATCTTTACAGAGTAGTCATGCTTCAATCTCTATGATAATCAATGGCATTCCCATAAACTGCTGCAAAAGCACTCATTGAAAATGACTTGATGGAACTGTAAAGCACTGTATGGTTTCGTCATGTGTCTCTATAGACGTGGCAAAATCTCTCTTGCTATTTTATTACACCAGGCAGTGTGCAAAATTAAGTTTTAAGTTTATAATTTACACACTTAACAAACTGTAATAAATAAAAAATGCCATTATATAATACACACTAAATGTCACAATAAAAGGATAAACTCAAACTCATTTTACGCTTAAACAGGGACTTTTAACACCACACCAATGCACATAAAAAAAAAAAAAATTAAAAAGTCCTTTCATTAACCCTAAGAGCAAGGCTTACATCTTTTGTGTCCCACTTGGTCGACACAATAGATACGATAAGAGGCCCAAATCACCTATCCATTGCTGCAGTAGGGAGCTCATTAGAAAAAAGAGATGAGCAAGCATTCAGACTGCCACTAACCTCTGGCTAGGCTTTACACATGCAAGAATGAGGGGGTTCCACCGTATGGACTTTCAAAGGTCCCCATTTAGTGACGAGGGGCTATTGTCCTATTGTCCTGTGGGTGAATACGCATTCCTTGTAGAAGAACAGAAAGGCTTGATTGGCAGTTTAGCTACGTTATGGCTTACCGACCTGTCATTAGGTTTGAATAACAAGGGTGCAAGAGAATAGTGAGCTGAGGAGAGGAGGTCAGGACAGCCACCAATAAATAAAATGCTTTCAAAGCCCTGCAAGATAAATCTGTTGGTTTTCTCAGTTAACTGAATGCTGGCCTCCTTTGATCTGTAATGAGCACAATGGTTGAGTTACTTAATACAGTTAGAGATTGATAAGATCATGCAGATAAAACAAAAGGGGGCTGATCTTGTGTACTGCTTTATCTGGGCTGAACATTATTGGATGCTTTGCATTGACGTGGGTGAATTGAACACTATAATGCCAATCAATGAGCTATAGAAGACCAGGTGCGTAGCTGAACAGGAGATGGGCTGTGCACAGGATGGGGTGTGCACAAATTAGATTGCATTGAATGCTTTAGGTCTGTCCACTGGGCATGAATGCTCTACCAGTTAATTGACGACCAATTATTTGCACTTGTTCCATATGTTCTATATAACCAGGGAGAAATCAATACTGAATATAGTACTGATTAAGTTTTTTTAATTACATTTGTTTTCTTCAGATAAGTATAACTATGAACAAACTACTTTAGTTCTCCCCTTCCTCAAAACATTATCATCAGTTTGGAAGAAGTCAAATAAAAAAGATAAAATCTATACACTGCTCTTCAATATTTACAGACTATGCTCTTTCCAGCTTGTTGACAGCTCATACAAGCTCCAGAGCGGTCCAGTTTCTCTTCACCCAGTCACCCTTGCTCTCCTAATATCTCGGTATCTCTGAGCTGATAATCGTCTCTCCTTCAGATATGCACAACACACTTTAATGAACAAACCCATGTAGCCCATTACAGACCTCATAATTGCCAGCCATGACAAGACAACAGATATGGAATACACATCCAGCATATATCAGGTGACTGGGATACAATTTAATAATTAAAAAATGTGGCACCATTCTGCCAATTGAATGAGCACATCATTAGCACAGAGGCCTTGCCATTGTAGTGTCATTTAAAGTTAATGCTAATTAAGTTCTCACTTGGCCAATTATTCTGCAAAAAATGAGGAAAACACAATTAAGCAATAGCTAATTGCAGGCTTGCTAATATTTATTTAAGTTAATGTAGGGAAATCTCGGCGGTGCTCATTAGGCAAATCCCAGCCTGAGATGGAGCAGGAGCAAGCACAAATATTTACCTCGGATTAGTCACGTTGAAGGAAGGGGAATTTAAACAGAGTTAAAGCTCATTAGGAGCCCGCAGTCAGAGATTTTTGAATATGTCAGTAACAATTCAAATTAACTGTCCTTAAGCAACAGTTCACAAACATGTCCGTTTTATGGCTTTCTCTCTGCGGGAGAACTGGGTTTTTAATCCCACGCACAGAGCATTATTCGAAAGTGGTTTCATCTTGTAGGGATTGTATGCATCCAATACAAATCACATACAACTACAGTATATGGAGGGCTAAATACTCCAAATGGTCATTAGATCATTTTTTTGTCTGAAAGAAAAATAACACAATTTGCATTTCTAAAACGAATAACAAAACATTTTAGCCTGATCACAATCCCCTAAATTAAACGCCTGAATTATTTATTTCTGGGACGGTAACTTTTTGACTATATGAAGTAGGTGATCTGAAGTAGGTCATGAAGTTCTGTGTTTCAGTCTTGTAAGATCTCGGGGAAAAGGAAAAGGTTTTGACACGATCCTGCAAATATCAATGCACTCACATTGAGTGCAAGCGTAATCTTCCTTATGGACTGGAGATCATACACCCTTTGTAGTAGCCACAAGAGCAGAGTAAGTTTTCAGGAATGGCTAAGTCCATTGTATCCCCTATTCAAATCCCTGCAGCCAATATTTGTTCTTGTCAGACAACACAGTGGTGTGATCACAGTTTAACGGGCACTGGTAATACAATCATGCCTTTTTTAAACTAGGCATATCACCTTACCAAATGAGGCCTGAGATGATCTCAACATTACATGTTTCTGAACTGTGGGAATTGTTTCCCCTTTCAAACGTTATCCCCAATTCTGGGTTGTTTGTGGGGCACCTGCATTCTTGAGCAGGGTTGTATTCTGTTACTGCAATGAAAAGGAATAAAAAAAACAACAGCCCAGCTGGAAGCAGACCTTGAAAACATTGTCAAGTGGAAAGTAAACAACAGAAAAAGCAAACGGCCTAATAATTAACAGCAAATGAATTTGAGCTGGCGTCGCTCCTCATTTCACTGTCAGTGGTGAATTAGAAACAGAGGATAAGGCAAAGCTGAGTTAATATGGAATAACTGGTTTATCTACTTGAGGTTTGCTTATTGTCATGTTTTGGAATAAGATGATACCGTAAGGCCCTCCCAATAAGGAAAACAATTACATCATGCACTATAAGGAATAATGTTGTACTAGCATCTGGTTAAGAGGGAGTATTTGCACATGGCCAGCATTACTGAACACCAGCCAAAAGGTGTTTGCACTGGCCAAGTGTAATCATTCTCAAGGTTATCAGCAGGGGACGTGATTATTCCATTTATGCACAATATTGCCCTCTGCCATTATATAGTCCAGGGTTGATGGTTCCTTATGCTCAGAACCGTGCATCAGCTGGTCTGTCAGCAGGTACTGGAGTTATAAGGTTTTAAATTAACTTAATAGTTGAGCAGCAGTAATGGAGCTCCAGCACAGGTAGTGAAGAAAGCGAGATGTGCAGTGTTTAAATTGAACCTTGGCACATCCAGTAATTGCGTTTTTATGCAAGGTCATATAACTGCACAGCAAGAATCCACCAAAATCATTGTTGAAGTTATGAGGCTGCGTGTGTGAGAATGTTATTTGAACAGGATTCACACGCTGAGACAAACACATCTCATTTTGCATGAGGTCCTGGGAAGAGTGCTAACCACCTTATGCCTTTTAATGTCGTGCAGAGAGGGTTTTGCAGGTGATTGAAAAATGCACGTATATTGAAGGCAAACATTAGATAAGTATTTTGTTTTGTTGTTGTTTAGTTTACAGATGGCAGCAATCAACTGCAAGGTTTTTAAATCAATTTTAATTGAGCTTTTGTGAGCTTTAGATGGAAGTGCAATCTCACCATCTGCTGTGGAGCAGTCTTGTGGTACTTTACAAACAAATCATATGTCTATCTTTAATACACACACACACACACACACACACACACACACACACACACACACACACACACACACACACACAGTATAATGATAGTAAACAAGTGATTAATAACAGCTTAGCTATAGTTGGTCGTAAAATAAAAGCATCTGGGTTGATCCTTGGAGATCTTTGGATGTTAAAACAAGACCTATTCTTCCGTAAAAAACAAAAAAAACCCAAATGAATGACAAAGCCAATTTGAAGCTTTAGCATAATTACATAATTCCTATGCCTGTGTGATATACTGAAATGTACAATTTTGTTATTTTTCTTAGTTAGAGAGCAGTGCTTTCAGTTTGCTGCATGTCCCTATTCTTTTAAGTTGCCTAATACACCTCAGTACAAAAAGAATATACTGTACTTCTATGCACACAAACTATTTTTAGGGTCATATTGACATTAATACCCTCCAGTGTGCACTACTGCCTAGACCTTGTCTGCACTGGATATTAATGCTTAACAAGATCTGTTAGTTGTACAATACCAATTAGCGAATAGCTTCACACTGTTCAGGGCCAGGTGGTTTAGAGCACAGTAACAGCACATTGCTATGAGAACCCAGTAGAGGGTGGGTATGTGAGTCATTCAGGATACTCCCCTCTACAAAGTCTAGGGCTGGGAAGGCCTTGCTGATTGGCTCTTTTGTGCAAACTAAGCTTTGCCCACCATATGTGACCAATAACCTGTGATAAATGCGGACACAGGCATCATGAGTTAAAAAGTGTTTTGGGATTGCTTAATGTTTAACAGAGTAGGAAATAGAACTGAGATAATTGATCTCAAATTGCAACAAGTTTTGCATCCTTTTGTATGTATATCTAATCTTTAGTGCCTGTACTTTTACCAGAAGGTTATCTGATGTCCTTGATCTAATTGTTTAAAACTGAAATGCCAATGGCATTGCAAAGCCATTAAAATAAAATCATGTTTACTGTGCCGGTTCTCACGCACAGCACTGTGGATCAGATATGTGCAGTATCAGTTAAATAAGTGATCCCTGCTTTGTTTATTGACTATGGCAGCTTGTTTCTTAGATACTGTATCTCACTGTTAAATGGATGACAACTCCACAAGTGGCTCACCTTTTAAAAGCATTGACGCGAGATGTGGAGGGTGTCATACTATTGGGGTTGCGAAGGTTTGTGCCCTAGTTGAGCAAAGTTTTGATAGGGATTCCACAGAGAGTGTTGCGTTGGCTTTCACGCGCCCATAGATTAGGTAGGCAAAGTCATCAGGGACTGAGCCACCTCATGGCTCAAGCGTACACCTACAGAGCTGGCAGTGGTCTTCCAGGGGGCCAGCAGCTTGGCTTGTCAGTGGGATCGGAGGATGCCCACTGACCTCCAGTTCTCCTGAGCTGTTTTGGGGAGCTGAGGGGGAAAAAATGTAACTGATACTTTGATATTCTAAATTGAAAAAACACATCAGGAGTTTTCTTTCTTTCTTTTTCTTTCTGTATGATCATTCCTAAAATAATCGACAAAAAATCCAGCACCTTGCTATCCTCCACAGACACCCTTTGGCATCTACATCATCACTGCAGACCCTGAGTGAGGGACATGGGGACCCTGAGTGAGTGAAGGGAGCTGTGTAGAGGATCCAGCAGGGGCATAAAGAGACAATCTGGGACCGAACGATGCCGTAGGAACAGTTCAGAGATAAAGCGCGCTGTCACTTGGTGCCATGAACCCATATTCCTCTATTTTTCAGTTATCTGTTGAATGTGATTCTCTTTTATCCACCGTCTTGTTTGAAGGGATTTGCAGCCGAATTGATAATCCCAACTTTGAACATAAATGACACTGCTGAACGGCTGATGGATGCCTGCTCTTTCTTATGATAGTGCTTGATTGGGAGCACAGCAGTGAAAATGCCATTGGCTTATCTCACCAAGACAGCTTTCCATCAGCTCACATGGGGCTGCGCTCAGTCAGGGTTGGCTGTTTGGGGGGCTGTGGATTTATTCTTTCCTAATATTAACCTGGGTGTAAATGTTGTAGGAGCTGACAGGAGCTAAGCTGAGGTAAGAGAGGATAAGTAAGACTGCTGATTCGATAGTGATGGTTGGGGCTGGGGGGTGCTGATAGAGCTGAAATATAAGGTTTAAATATATAGGTTAAACACAGCTAAGAACGGCATAGAAACACCATATTACTACTAATACTACCACTACTACTACCACTATTATTATTATTATTATTATTATTATTATTATTATTATTATTATTATTATTATTATTATTATTATTATTTATTATCAGTAGTAGTAATACCAATATCTATAACAGTTTCAGAATTCATTTAAAGATACATGGGCATTTAGACCTGCTACTGTTTACGCTATTAAAATAGACCTCGGTATATTATAAAACATGTACTGTATTAAAAATAGATTCACACCCAGAGAGGGAATACAACCCAGGGCATCTAATTGAGGTTGAACTGAATAGAGACCTGACCATGTGCTGCTGATATTGGCGGCAGTGAATGAAAGCTTGGTGGTAATGTCAGTGCAGTACAGATAAAATAAAACCAAACCTCTAGTAAAACTACAAATTACTGTACATCGCAATAACCCTAAGCCATTTTCAGCCTTCTGTCTCCTAGAAGAACATATTTAGATGGCGGAAAACGAAAGGGCTGCAGTTCAGCCTCTCAACAGCACCAACAGGTGTTGGAGGGCCCTCCACCTCAGACCCTGCAGCAGTCCAGCCGTGACTGATTGCAGTATCCCAAAGAATGCACTGTTTTCATGTTCTCGCTTGCTGACAAATCTAATGTGGGTATAATGGATGAATGGGCACAAGAGGGCAATGCATGGGAATGGCAGTGGCTTTGAGGCTAACTGTCGCCTTCGCTGCACACTGGCTATCGAGTTACTGTAAGGGAATTATGTGAGATTAGTGGTAAGGCAGGGGTAGTGTGTCTTTCCTGGCAGCGTGGGGGCTAAACACAGAAAATGTCCGGGTCCTCGCAACAAACCAGACAGCTGAGCCACTCCCTGCCGTAGACTCATCGGCGTCCAGTAAATTGCCCGACAGGAATCAACATTTAGGAGGGCACCTGCTCCAGCTATCTCCAGGACGCAGTGGAGAAATTAACAACTAATATGCAGTTCCTGGAGCTCTCAAATCCTCCAAGCCCTCAAAATCTACCCCTAATGAGAAACCATTACAAATAATGAGAACACGAATTCAACAGATAAGCTGTCGAGTCTCGTGCTGCAGACTGCTAATAATAACTAGATGATGATGGTCATACCTTTTCGCAGATGGCATGTACAGTGGGGGAAATTAATTAAATCATTCCTAACATTTACGAGCTAGCTAATTGCTCTACAACCATTTAAGGAACCAATGTAATCTTAATTATGTTCGGTATTAATTTCAGGTTGTCTTGTGATAATTGTTACAGCTACTGCTCAGAATTTAATACTGCACTGTACGGTGGCCTATACAGGATGCATGTTAAAGGCAGGAGTAAAGCAAATGCATTGGTAGCTTTTATTCTGGTTTGGTCTGAGAATCTAGCCTGTTAATCTATGTGTTAATGCTAAAACTATACAGTGATATGTGGAAAGAAAACACATTTTCATTATTATTAAAAAACACACACATGAAATTTCAAGATATATATATATATATATATATATATATATATATATATATATATATATATATATATATATATATATATATATTACAACTGAACTCTTAATCAGATAGCTTGAGAAACTTTAATTATCCCAGTGCATGGTATTGCCAGGCTCCCTTGAGCCTGTTACTGTCCTCAATTCCCTGTCTTTGCATTTTGCTGGTCTCAGAAGTTTAAATCGTAGCCATTAATATTTAAAAAAAAAAGAAAGCTCTTTTATGGCTTTCAGTCATCCTGTCTGGAATAATCTACATATGCTGGGGATCATAAAGAGAAGAGGGAATGCGAGCAGGCCATCTAAGAAAGCCTGAGCATTTCTCCACTGCTCGACTTGTGAAGACTCTTCTTATCAGTAGCGCTCACAAAGCCTGCTGTTTCAGAAGGACTTTGAATTAAAGCCCTTTCCACCACTCCCAACATATTAAACGCAACAGCATATTCAGCGGCTTCATTAAATTGAAAGGAAAATAAAACGATCAACCCAGCTTGTTCACCTTTCCAGCTTGTGAAGTCTTCCTGCTGAAGTTGCTCGTGTCTTTTGCTATGCAAACGAGAGTGTTTGATGTGTCTGCGGGATATTCAGCTGTCATTTGTAGCCGTTAGAACATTGTAATCTGGAATGATTAATACCTCATTTGATCTCACAGATAGAGCCTTTAATTCTTGTTAGGATTAAGCAAAGGTTATTTCATGTTTTAAAAAGAAAAAAAAAAGCCACATAAAAAAGGTATTAAGAAAGTTGTCACTCAGAGTGTGTTTGAAGTGTATGTGAAGCATTTGTTTCTAATGCCTTCAAGCACCAGACAAATAGGACAATTACAAAACAAGATGACATACAGTTTAGCTGTACAGTATATAGTGTGTCCTTTCAGTTTTGATTGTTGATCTGAAGCTTGTCTCTATTATTTTCCTGGAAGCTTGGGCAGTGTGGTACTTCCATACTTGGGGCAAGAGATGCGGGACATTTTATTAGAAATAGGTCTTTAGTATATTCCCAATACAATGCACACACAAATGTTCTCACATATGAAATTACAATGACTCACAGAATTTCAGAATTATTTGCTCAAAACTGTTGTCTTGTCCCTTATACCGACAATGTATGTTAAAAGTAAATGCATTCAAATAATTAATGTAAAACACACAGGGTAATACAACAATGCTAGAAAACGAACAAGAAACCACTTGCTTCGGAAGGAACAATTGGAGGACTGTTGTGAGTTGTCGCTTGCTTGTTTTATACATGTTGCTTGTCTTTGCCTGTGCAATTGCTTGGAAAGACATCCCAGAGACTCAGCCATTTAACCTTATTCAATTACCGCTGCAATAACATTACTACTTTTTTTCTGTGACAGCTGCCGTTCTTCAGATTTTACAGCTGTCAGCGTCCACACACTCTGCTTATCAACTTCTTCTCCGTTCCCCAACTCCCCACACATGTTAATGGAACAGTTTGTGTCTGACATTAAGTCAAAAGGAATTACTTGTGTGGTGCATATCCAATAACTGTAATGGATTGCCTCTGTGATATGCGACTCACTCAGGTGTCCACAACCTCTTATTGAAATCATTTGCACTACGGCTGTTAATATGAAAAACGTAGGGTGCCCAGGTCTGTATTATAACTGTTTTGTATGTAACGGTTTTGCAGTATTGCAGACTGACTGACTGCTCTAAAGCACAATGAACAGGTGCATATTTAAAAGAAAATTATCCATTTGGGCATTTTTTTTTCCATCTGCAACCAACATTATATAACTTAATGATAATTGGGGAGAAAATTTGTGTTTGACCTTCTAGATTTAACAAAGTATTTCAACAGTTTTAAGAAATGTAATGTAGTTTTTTTGTTCTTCTTCCAAAATGTTTATAGTGCTTGTGAAAAGTGAGGGGTAACACATTAAGCGTCTCTAATTACTGTGTATTTTCAAATTTATTATGCAGAGTTACAATGCACTCAACATGTAAATCTTTTTGCACTGTATATGTAAGAATAATTATTGTAAATATTAAGGGTTAGGGCTAGGGTTAGGGATAGGGTTATATCATGCAAAAATATTTACTCATTAAGTACATTGTAAATATGCACAATAACATTGTAATTATGTGTATGTACACATGTATTTGCACGTTAACTACTATGTAAATAAACAGTACTTAGAGACACAATCCAAAGCATTACCGAGTGAGGGACAGTGACAATGGCTACGGTCAGACACAGTGCAGACGGGTCTTATGGAAGCTTCCCCTTAGAGCTCTACAAGCAAGCGCTCCAGTCCTGACCTGAACAGCCCTGTCATGCTGTCCTGGGCCTCTCTCAAGCAGAGACTTGCAGTGGCTTTGTGTCAAAGTTAAAATAAGTTCTCTGGTGTCCAGAGCCAGTATGAAACCCAGGTGTCCTGTGGTGGAAAGCTGAGTTAATTAATGACTCTGCATTCCAATAACGCCAGATCATTAACAGTATTTCATTTGTATATCTATTCATGTTGAGAAAAAAGATATGTGAGGGTCCGCAGTATAGGAGCACTGGAAGGGAAGTTGCCACTGCCCTTATAAACGTTTATCACAGTAAATGTGCATTGTAATCTTGCAGTTGTGCCACACATTTCCCCTGGTTTTACTAAGCATTTGCTATAGTCAACATGTTTTGTCATGTTTTTTGTAATACGCTTTACTATACTGGTCTGGGCTTTACCATGCTTTCACTGTGATTTATTACACTTTGCTATGCTTTTAGTACGGGGAACTTTTTTAAGGGTCAGAATAATAAAACTCTGGTCTTGTTAATTCTACTCCAGCTTGGGGTCCATTACCCACCATTGCTCACTTCTCTCTGTTCATCAGCAATTCACCTGGTCTCGTCAATTCCTCTGCCTTTTCACTCTGTCTGGGGCATTCATTTTCCCTGGTCCAAAACTAACAACAGCAACCCCAGTGATTTCAGGTTTCATTACTTCAATAGTACACCCATTCATTAACTGTCCTGTTTTCAGTTTAGATGCAACATAAACATGCTTTCCTAGTTTTTCATTAAAGCCAATTTAGCATTGTAACGTCCCCCACCCTTGCCCCCCCAAGACAGCTCTGTATAAAAACACAAGTGGTGTCAGCAATATTAAAAGAGGCTCTGGAAAGCAGGTATGGAAACAAGAAAGTGAACACGTTCCACTGTGCTCAGAAGCATGGCCGATAGCTGGTGAAGTCACAGCATCGCATACATCACCACCATCCACCGAGGTTTCATTCCAAACCACAGTTCAGCTCAGTTTACACTTAGATGGCAAGCATGGAATAAACAAATCCTAATTATATATTTGTATGTGTTTAAATGTCAAGGGGTGCCATTGATTGTCTGCTTGCCTCCCTCCCTCCCTCCCTGTCTGTTTCTACAGTACCTATATGTAACAGGGTGAAGAACGGACGTGAACTGACAACCATGTACACTTCTAGTGAACGTCTTAAACGCTATGCAAAGGGCTCCTGTGCAGATCAGAATCCTTAACAATAACACTACCTCTTACACACCTATGACCAAGAGACATGTGCATATACTTCAGTTAATGAATACATCTCATAGGGGGATCCTTGTCGAACAAGCCTGTGATATCAAAGACAGGCAAAAATGACATAGATTTATAAAATCTGGATCTCAGGCACACATGTTCAGCAACTGAATGAAGTTATAGATCTAATTCTTCTACAGTATATGCAGTCCCTACTTCAACAGGTATTAAATGCTCTGTACCGTTGCTTGATATCTGTTGTGCTTAAAAAGTACAAAGCAAAAATGCTTTGTAAAGCAACCCCTGGAAGGTACAGGGATGTATCAGTAAAGTCATTACATTTCTTCTTTGCAGAACATCTTTATCTAAGTGCATGTGTGCTGGCGGGACCCTGCAATCTCAGTCCTCTCTCTGTCCCTCTCAGGAGGCCCATTAGTGGATTGCCAGAGGCACAGTCTATGCAGTCTGTATGCAGATGCATTGAGGCGATGGTCTAGCTTCGGCTTTCTCTATTACAGTGTGACAGGCTAGCCCCACCTCACAGCACAGGAGATCAGTCACAGATCCAGCACAGTGACTGTCCCCCAACCTGCCGTGTACTCTCACTCAGCACCTCCTGAGGGCTGGGCAGCCCATTGTGTCTGAGACGTCCAGGCGCTGCCCCAGTGGTACCTCATAATACAAAAAGATGTGCTGCTGCCGATAGCTGGTGAAGCCTTGAAAAGGTAGTGTCTAAAGAAGTAGATCTGCCTCTGTGTTAAAACGGCAGCTTTAATGAATAGACACTGTCTCCAAAGTTATTTTTTAATGTACTGGGTTCTATAATGTATCTCTCCACAATAATATCTATGAGGTCCTTCTAGTCTTGTATCTCAATACATTCCTCTATCCTGGTATGGGATATCACGTAAGGTAAGATCAGGATCCACTGGTGCACATCGTTACACTCCTATTTAACAGACAGCAGAGCAATCTGATTTATTATTATTATTATTATTATTATTATTATTATTATTATTATTATTATTATATAGTCCAAATAAACAAATGCATCATTTGTCCAATAAAAGCTGCATATTTTGACTTTCTTTTGCATGATTCTACAGGGTCTGAAATCGTGGTGGTACTATATTTACATCTGGTGCTGTTATTTTATTATAATTCAGTAGGGCTACAGGACTATTGGGAGTAGAGCAAGGTATATTGTATATGAAGCAATAGCTCCACTCCCATTCAAATGAAGCACTGTGCCTGGGGTTTAACAATGTGGGTGAGCCAGTTTTGAGAAGTATATCTCTGTTTCCTTCCTCTAGATTATCACTACTATTATGTAGCAATTTGATACAATGTAATTACTCTAATTTAGTTAATATAGCTGTTCACTGTGCATTTATAATGTCCGTGTTTCTAGCTCGCAGGTGCATTTTGCAATACGCCTAACGCTTGTTTATTGCGTTGATATTATATTTATTAAATATCAAATAAATAAATATAACTTGCTTACAATTGTAAAATGTCAGTTTTTGTTAGGTGTTTCCATGTATTGCACACTTCATCTTTAAAAAAATATATTTTCCTTTTAAAAATATGCCTTTCACTACCTTTTCCCTGTCTACTGTACATTTGGCAGAACTTTTATCTGCAAGAATTAAATTATTATAGTCAAAAACAAACCAAAAATGTAGGCCTGTACCTGCTAGTCAGGGCATTGATTGAGGCTCTTTCACATCACGCTGTGCATGTATTGACCCCAAACCTGCCACTAGGGGGCATATGATCCACAGGAATTTTTAAAAGTCTGATGGATTGGGAATGGTAAAAAAAAGAATAATTGTGATAACTGAGGAAGAGCTGTGTGATACAGCTGTAACCAGAGGGTTAAAGCTGAGGGTAAGCTGGTTTATATGTGTATACAGTATGTATGTGTGTGTGCATGTATGTATGTAGAAATGTATGTTTGTAATTATTGTATGTATGTAGAAATGTATGTTTGTAATTATTTATTTAATAGAAATTGAGCAGAAGAAGATTTTTATATAGCTTTGGGATCTGTCTGTACAATTTATAAATGTGCCCTAGAATTCTTATCAAGAGACTTTTAAAAAACCTGTAAATACCATTGGGAGTATGATTGTCATAACACTTAATCTAACACCTGATGAAAACAAAATGACATCAGCATTCATAGCACATTGAAGGTCTTATGTAACAATTATTATTTTATTTTTTGGTATTTAGCTGTTTACTCAGACATTCAATTAAATAGATTCATATCTGAGGCTGTTTTTGAAGAGTTGATGACAGGTTACAGAGAGAGAGTGAGAAGGGGGTGGGGGGGTTGTGTGTAGATAGCCCGTCCTTCACCATACATCCTTCGAGGAGTCCTGGGAAGACTGTAAAGAACCATTACAGTTTACATTGTGTATGTCGACAGCAACATCTGTCATGAAAATAGTTTTACATGGTCAAGAAATAAATACTTATCTCAACCCTGAAGCACTGGAGAAATGTTATGCTATTTTAAGCCAATGAGAAAAGCTTAATTTGCAATAGATTGGTTTGAGCCCAAGCATTACTGATGTCTGTACTGTGACACTACTGCTGTTAGCCTCTGCTGAATTAAATTAGTTAGGACAGTATGCACAAATGTTTTACTAGAGTAGGTTCATTCGGTTCCATGAATCTCTATTTTATTCAGGCACCTTATTAGATAACCTCACATAGTATCCTCCAGCTTACAGAGGCATCATAGGTATTGTTGTTAATATTGGTTGTCTTTCTGTTTCTTTTATGTGTCTTTAAGCAAAATTAATTTAGACCATTTTGATGTGTCGTGCTTATAGTCAATGGATGACAAAGGCGACACCCTGTACATAGCTGTCTCTTCTTGAGTTTAGAAGATTGGGTCTTTGTAGCGGCTATGACAATGGAAAGGAACTTGCATAACATATTGGTTCTATAAAGATTGCCATGGAAGGTGGCGAGATATTTGATATGTGACCTGGCACTTGACGAAACATGCTGGGTGTGCAGAGCATTGCAGGAGAGACAGACAGGGTCCTCACAGAGCTGTGGAGTGATGGCTCCATCTGAATTGTCAAGCAGGGAATGACATTTTGACACTGATTAGCCATTGATGGGACGCAGCCTCTTTCTTCAGCCCCTCTCTTTGTGCTAAACCCTTATGAAAGGTGACCGTTGAGAAGTATTGATCACAACACTTTTAAGTCAAATGAAGACGCGTTTGGATAAAAAAAAGTAGCTTTTCATGGTGCTTTATTGATTTTCTTACAAAAGATATAATGTCTGTACCAGTAGAAATCCAAAGAAACCATGAATTGTTAAAGTGCAACACGTCATTGGCAAAAGCTAATTCCTGGTATCTATTAGAGAGTGGTTAAGCATGACATGTGTCCGTTTATAATATTTTGATGAATACCTTGTCTAATAAATCAAAATGCTAACCAGCTGTTGCTGTAATGCTTAAGGTGGTAGTTTCTGGTATTCACACTGTAATTGCTTACATGGGAAGATGCTGTGTCCTGTCCTCCTTAATAATCAAGGAGATTTGTCCCAGCTTAAGATCTAATGACCTTGAAAATGTATCGGTTCTTAACGTCCTATCAGTCTTAGGAAACTGGCTTATATCACAGTGCTTCTTGTGGAATACAGTTCTAGCCTCCCCTGCACCAGGTCACTCCAGTCCCACATTCCTGGGATTGCTTTTTATATAGGAACTGTACACTGTCTCTGTCCTTTTTTTAATTTATGGGAAAGATCTCGTCAACTGTTTATTTGTCAGTTTCTGAAAAACTACTTGACATCGAGATGCTACTTTCAATATAAGTGAATACAATGAAATAGAAAATCTGTCAAAAGTCCATTTATAATCCTTTAAGGTGGGCTTATCAATGCTGCCATCACAATTTAGCATGCAGGTGTATCGTAATGCAGGGATTTAGGAACATCCTACCCCCCCCCACACACCTTGTATTTGAGGTATATCTCAATGTGGGGGGCCCCACACTCAGACACAGCACATGGTCTTATATATGCAGGACTAACTGAATGTTCTCACTCTGTACCCATGTGCTTATTTGTGCAATAATACAGCACGTCTGACCTGGTTCAACTTGTTGATTTGAAAAAATAAATAAATAAATAGCTTGTTTATCATTGTGCTGAATAATATGCTCGGGAAAAATACAGACATGAGTCACCGAAGCGTCCCAGACAGTGACATCACCACCAACAGGGTAAGAGTGGTAACTCTCAATTTCACTATTTCCTGATTTTAAAATGATTTACCAGAACACGTAGGTCCTCAAGACAGATTGCTGTCAATGGTCTTCAAGGTCCTTTAAAAGTGAAGACTGTTGACCTAAAGCAATCCTGAATAGTGTTTTGTAAAAGTAGACTGGCATTCTCATGTAGCTAAACTAAGACCAAACGTACACACACACACAGTACCACTGCCAATGTGCCTCCACCCTGCCCTGGAGCGACATCTAAAGGTGAGCGTTTCAGTCTTTAGGATCACCTAATCCTCAGAGGTGCCACTTACCTCATCACGTTGTAGCCAAAGGTCAGCTTGAATATTTGCAAAAGTGTCAATGATTTTATGTAACATAAGACATTAGCGTACACTTTTCAGTGATCCTCTATACATGTAAGTAAACGATTACCAATACAAATGAATGGAATGTGATACAGGATCATTCCGAATGCAAATCTTTTGGAATGTGATGCAGTATTAGTGCCTCAGAACATATGGCTGATAATTCCAAATTGGAATCTTTACCTTCCAAAACTACACCAAGTATTCCAATACATAGTTTTTTTTTTTTCCTCCAAAAATGAATCAAACATAAACCATATATATAAAAGCTCCCATGCATATAGGGACACCCTTGCCCTGCACTGAATAATTAAAATGTTAACTGATATTTAATAGTAGTGTGCACATTTACTAAAACACCTTAAAATATGTAATATATCCTTTATATACCTACCTGTTTGAAAACTTCAGGTTTTGAGAATATTAATTTTCCGTCAGTAATCAGTGATATAGAAATAGTAGGCAATCATATGTGAAATTGTTAGACCACTGTGTGCTTTAAATTTGGCATTGCAAAACAACTTCTAAAAAGTATCATGCATTTTGCAATTTGCAGACAATCACTAGTTTGCCTATTTTGACAATTTTCTATGATTTTCAGTTATAGTGGTTTGGTTTCATATGCATAATAAATCAAAACTGCAGAAGCAATGAAGTGTTCTAATAAATGCACACACTACTATACACCAGTAGGGTACAACACTGGCAGCCTGTGCAAACCGTGAAGCCGGGAACGGTGAAACAGCCAAGTGCGTATAAGGAGTCTTTTCATGAAGCTGTGAGGAACGGAGCTTCAGGGCAGCCCTGGAGGCACATCTCCCGAATTATCCTCATTTGTGCCCTTTGTGCCACTTTTCCACTTTGATTTCATGTTTGCCCATCTCGTGCCTTTGAGAAGGGAGCCGGGACACATTCCAGAAGGCTCAGTGCCCCCAGTGCTACCCCCCGGTACCCCGTGAAACAATGACTGATCCAAAGAAGGAAGGGCCACAGTACAGGGGCTTGTGCCAGTTTTGTGGAAACAAAGGTCTATTTACTAGAGGGGTGGGGTGGGGGGCAGAAAGAAACAGTTTTTATCTTCAGTCTCGTTCATGACCCCAAGTTTATCTGAGTCGAGGAAAATATGAAGGAGGAGAAGACTCTTCTTTCTTTTAGTTTTTACCTAAAGCCCTGCTTCTGTGTTGATATTTATGCATGCAAGATTGCAAACAAGCCAACGTTTTTCGGTGTTTAATTTGGGACCTCCAGATTGAAGCGCTAGCCAGGGTGTTTATATTTGGCGTCCCAAGGTATTCCTGTGTTGAATAAACAGGATCTTAATGTTGCCGGCAAAGGGTTTTATGGACTCCCTGCTGAGAGCATCTTCTTAATACAAACAATGGCACACATTTATCCCACTATGACCGCACTGACCCCCTAAACTGGGCTCCCTCTGCTAGGACTCCCAGATCCTTTCAAGCCATTCAGTCGCACACATAAAGCCTCTGTCCCATCTACAGTCCCTCCTCAGAAGGAAGATAAAGACAAAACCTGATCCGGACAAGGACAAAAAAATTAAGGAATTTGCATTTTTTTAAAGAACCAGTTTTTTTTGGTCTCCCATTCCCTTGTTGTATTCCCTCACCCTGCTATCTCCTATTCCCTCTTTTTATCTGTCTGCGTTCTCCCTCTCTCCTTCCTCTCCCTCTCTTTCTCTCCCCTTCTTTCCCATCCTCCTTTTTCTCTGCTCTCCCTTTTGACTAATTTTGAGCATAGCATCCCTGCTGTTTGGTTTATGTGCTTGTCTTTTCGAAGTTCCCCGCTGTGTAGAAGAATTTTCTTTTCATCCTTTTCTTTTTATTTTTTTAGCATTCCAGTGCATCCTAACTACCCTTTAAAAAAACAAAAAGCAAACAAAAAAAGAAAGAAATGAGTCTGTGATGGACATCTCTGTTCAGAGATTTAACCATTCTTTCACTAGACTTCTATTTATTATTATCTTTGAAACGGAAAGAAACAGTGCCTATATTTGCGTGTGTGTGTGTGTGTGTGTGTGTGTGTCTGTGGTGTGGAGAGCTCTAAATAAAGCCCATTCTTAACAATAAACCACCAACATTCTCTCCTCTCACCAATCAAATATTCAAGGTTGATCCAAATTCACCTTGTCTTACTTATTTCACTTATTGCCTCACCAGAGTATGCAAGACCCAGACAAAAAGCTTTCTCAGAGCCCTAAAAATGTGTTTAATACATGTTCTGCATCAAATAGGGAGGGCTCCTTTCTCTCCCTTGGTAAATACTATAAAACTTCTTAATTTTATCAATTTTCTCCCCAACTGGCTGATCGTAGTAAAGGCCTATGCAGGAACACACGGATTGGTAATAAATAAATAATACTTGGCCTTTACACAAACTACAAGAGAACCCTGGAGGAAATATATCACGGTCAGAGAATTCTCCAGACCTTGAACTCTACCTCTGCTCTGCTTGTTTGTGAGCTGGCTGACGAACTACAGAGGCACTGAAGAAGGGTGTTGTCCACTCAGTGGACCCCAGTGGAGACGCACAAAGGTGCAGCATGCCAGGAGCACCAGGCACATGCAATTAGGAAAACACAAAATGATATCGCCAAGGTCTAACTGCAGTATGCACTACTGTAACTACAATGGCACTGCTTTGAGAACTGCAGTGATAGTGCATTTGATGCTTGCTGTGAAGCTTTCCATTGGTGTCTTGACACATCACAGCCCCAGCACAGCAGGTGACTGCATTCATATTATTGGAGTACGACTATGTTTTTTTTTTTGCACAAACCTGTTTTTTCCAATTTGCAGTCTAGGATCAGCCAACTCAAGCAATTATATCAATAAAATCCATTACTTTACATTCAGTAGGATTATGTTCATAATAATATGTGCAATATGAGACTCTCTATCTCTATCTTTCACTATGGTAAACCTTTACAAGGGCTAAGTCAGTATTATATAATATAATCCTTTTTTTTTTTTTTTATCAGCATATAATGTTAGGCTATATTGCAAAAAGCGTGGCGAGGTTCTGCTAAGATGATACAGTGCCCTAGTAGACCCCACCTAGGATACTGTATGGAGTTGGGGTCACCTCACCTCACTATAGAACTTATTGAAAGCCTGTTGAATGGAGAGCTCTCTATCCTCACAAGGGCTTTCTCTTTCTCTGCTCAAGTACTGGCTCATCCTTGCTACACAGTTGTTACTATACTGAGCTTGTTCAAACCTGCAAGTGACTTCACTTTATTGGTTTTTCGGGGGTGGGACTGGGTCATTACAATTGCAAACTAGTCACCTACAGGACAAAGAATGAAATAAAGTTCTATAATTGAAGAGGTCTTCCTCCTAAAAGTGCTTTTCCCTACAGCTCTGTAGGATGAACAAATAATAGGAGAAAGTGTAAAAGTTTTCCTTTTCGTAGCCATTTTCAAAGCTTTTTTGTTTTGAAGTCACAGAAGGGCGGCTATAGCCCTGCACGGCTCCACTCGCTTTCTCTTAAATCTCAGCTGTGTGCGTACTGGAAGTGTCCCATGCAGGAGTTGCTAGTTTGGTGGGTTCTGTTTCGATGGTGTCATCTTTACAAAAGTGTTGTTGTGCTTGGAGCCATATGATCACAGGATTTGTTTATCTCAACTTCATAACATTTTCATTTAAAAGCAATATAATTAACAATAATAATAATTAGAATAAAAATGTTTCCGTCAAGCACACTGGAAAGTTTTTTTTTTTTTTTTGTGGGGTGGAACTTTTGCGATCAGAATAGTGACATATGAAAAAGAGACAATGACAACAAAAATATAATAAATCTGTTTCATATTGTTTTGGATTGTTTTCATATTGCTTTTGTTTCAGGAGAACAGCCCATACAGTTCCCATTTATTGTAGTCTCTAATAAGTTGAATGGGATCTCTGATTCTTCTATGGTGTGTGTGTATATATACACACACACACACACACACACACACACACACACACACACACACACACACACACACACACACACACACACACACACACACACACACACACACACACACACCATAGACGAATCAGAGATGCCATTCAACTTATTATTGTACACCCTTGACCCCAAAAGCTTCTAATTTGTTATCACAACACAGTTTAAAGCTGCGCAGCTGGTATTAGTACCCCAGCAGCACATGAAACACCCCTCTACTGCATGCACTATAGGACTTTAAATGACATCAGGATGTGTGAGCCCAGTACCGGCTGCTCTGGGATAGAATATATTGTGCGGGGGGTTGGTTATTACCCCTTTAATGGCCACCTTTTAACAATTTCATTACCAGTCATTACCAAGCACAGGGCTTCCATATAGGTTGTGTAGGGACCCTGTTTGAGTATTTATATAAAGCAGATATGCACCTGCGGCCTGATTTACGATGTCAATTGGAAATGTTTTAAGGTCTGATTAATTACACTCAGAGCTTGACACAATGAACACATTCAGACAGCAGTTTGCTGTAACACCGGGCCACGGTGATCGAGGGCATATGGACCTGATCAACGAGCAGAAGACCCAGTGCCACAGAGCCCAAGGATACGCTGACCTCCATGCTGAAACTGTTTCTGGGATACAGAATCAGAGCCTGCATAGCATTCTGTTTAGAGCAGGTCTGCTCTGCACGGACATGTGGAGGCAATTTTCAACGTTCGCTTCCCCATATTTTGCAAAACGCTTCCTTCCAACTGTTACTTCTAGGAGCAGTTTTTAAATGAAATGCCTAAGGTCCAGGCCTGAACAAAATGGCCTGATATATATATATATATATATATATATATATATATATATATATATATATATATAGCATATATTTATATATATATAGTATATTTTTTGGAAAGAACCTACAGGAAGTTTTAGACAAAAAGCTCTTCTTCAGCTGTGTTTTCGAGAAGAATAGTAAACACAGTTTCAGTCATTTGTGTCACAAAGTAATATCTATGTGACGTAAATATCTAACAACAGATTTGTAGATTGATTGTGAACCTTCCTTGCACTTGGAAGGATCATTTTACTAAGTAATTTTATAACGTGTAAAAAAAAAAAAAATATATATATATATATATATATATATATATACGTATGTATGTATGTATGTGTGTGTGCATATATATATATATATATATATATATATATATATATATATATATATATATATACACACACACACACATACACACACACACACACACACACACACACACATTGTTAATATTTAAGACACTGGAAAGCTTCCAGATACTCTGAATAAAGAAGCACTCTGAACTGCTCACAAGGGCTTCTGTGTTCACCAGGAAAACGTCTTCATCCTTGAAAGCCGAGGCGGCACTCCCTTCCCTTTCTAATGATGAAAACATTGATGTACTGGCCCTCACAATGGCTAGTGTAAAGAACACATATCACCAAGGGCCGCAGACAATGGCTGGGAGTGCGAGCTGGAGGGGGCTGAAAAGAATTCCCACATTTCCAGATTTCCACTTTTCCCTCTAATGTACAGGAGCTTGAACTCCTCCAAATGGCCACGTCCCCTTTTTTTTCTTCCCCCGAAGATTTGTTGCCAGTTAATTCTAAACGTCCGTCTCCCGTAACAAAAACTCCGCCTTCAGATGTGAGTAAATGATTGAGAAAATGGGGGTTTCGGGCCTGATTTCATGAGGCCTATAAATCTTCAGTACATTAAAGCTCATCCTCTCTGCTCCCCTCTCCAGCTCTTTGTCTTGCTAATACACATTAGAGCCTGCCTGGCTGCTCTCTTTGAGAGCTGTGGAGGTGAGCCTTGTACAAAGCTGCAGATGTGGAATCCGAACCCCTCCCCATGACCCTGCCGTGAAACCCATTTACATCAGCAACAGTGCTGAACATGGAGGAATTTCACTGCCGCTTCCTTCCCTCAAAGGACTTGCAAAGTAACAACTTTGTCTTTCTCAAAGAATCAGGGGGAAAAACATCTCCCTCTGTAAAATTAGATTTTGTCCCGGAATTCAATTAATTTCTCCATGCACACACTGAACCAGGATCTGCGTATTGAGTTAATGCTTCAGTGTGGGTAATAACCGTGTAAAAGGGTCTTTTTTTAGCTGCATAGAATAATGTGTTTAATGTGTACCCCCCCCACCACCCCATCTTTAATTTCAGAAGATTTCAAAGTTCTGGGTGTTGGGGTGAGGAAGTGTGGTAGAGGGGTTGTCTTGAAAAAACTAACCAGAGAGAAATCTGGAAGACAGACGCCCCTGAACATATTCAGCTGCCCCAAGCTACTTAAACAAAATTAAGGCTGTGGCACTTATCAAAGTATATTAAAGCATTATAAACTTACGCTTCATATAGAATGGTACAACAGGACAGGTCTTACAGACGTTAGATGAATCTAAATATCCTCCTGCATTACTTTATTCTGCAAACTTCTCAATCGTTTACTTTTCAAGCTAGGCCTCTCCACATCTCTACTACGAAGAACAATTGATTTTATGCAAATGGAATGGATGTAGTGGGCAATAGCGAGCTTTGATCACACAGTGCTCTAAAAGCAACCTTTCCCTTTTCTGACATTGTAAAACAAAGTAATCCATTGTTTCACTCCAAGATGACAGCAATGGACTAATGGTGCCACTCTTCCCAGTGTAATAGAAGGCAGACCCACTAAAAGCTATAGCTCCAGCTTCCCGCAAGTGTTAAAGACTGATTTATTTTATAGCGTAGACGTCTTCACTGTCAGAAAAGGGTTCTCTTGGTGACTTTGGGGGAGGGAAGAGGTCATTCAGAAGAACTGCCCCTGGGAAAGAGTGTTTCCACCCTATTTGAGGATCATGTAGAGTAGAAATTGAAATCGAGAAGAAGAAAAGGATTTGCTCGAGATTACTGGAAATAATGATCCCTATACACTACATGCCTTGCAGGGGCAATTGTTTTCTCAAAGGTGTTTCACAAAACCAATAGAGCTCTGTTTGACTACACTGGTACAGTAAATTGGTGCCATTAAGGTACTTTATTACGCATTTTAAAACACTCAGCTGAGCATTCAAGTATAGAACCAAGTCCTGAAGAAATATGCAGGTTTGTTGGGAATCTGCAGGTTGAGAACTGGAATTCTGCAATTCTGTAGTGAAATTCATGTTGGAGACTCCCTTTCCTATCTATTTCTTTCATGGCTAATTGAATATCTCATCAGATTCAAAGTGAGATAGAAATATTAAGCCTAACCAATAATATTTGTTTTTTGTTGATTATAAATGTATCATTATTTGATTCGGGAAGGTTTGGAATTCCCGGAAGGTTTGGTGCCTGTGCCCCAGAGATTTTGGACATTCTGCTACCCTGCTTAGAAGCTCAAAAAGGTCATCACACTACCCTGGGAAAGACGAACTTGTTACGTGTCTGGTTCAATCAGTCCTGCCAAGCTCTGTCAGCTGCCCTGCACTGACTGACTCCCCAATTTAGTCCTTTCTGATCCTTTAATTTTGGTCACTGAAGGTTTCTATCCTTGTTCCATAAGACCACTGTATTGTGCATGTAAATATAAAACCCCATTTCTCTTTTTCCAGCTTGTTAAGGGTGACTTGGTGCCACTCACAGTAAAGCAGGCCATTGTACTGGAAGAATGCGCTTCCGTGAGTATTCACTGTCCGGCCTTTCAATTGGCTGCAGTGCCATCCAGACTTCTCACAAGGCTCCTGAAAGCTCCACAGCTCACAAAACACAGAGCTAAAACAAGAGAAAACACATACATACATACATAAACACATGCATACATATAAACATACACATACTGTACAATGGCTCCAAAAGACCCATACACAAATGCAATGCACATTTATTTAGGATATTTTTTTCCCAAACTTTCTTTCCAGTATGGGCATTTAAAAGCCGTTTCTAAATATAGTTCAGTTGGACTGACAGTGATCTTTAAATCGCTGTGCAAATTGTGGGTAAATAGTGTGTAATGTTCCACAGTATGGAAAGAAAATATATTTTCAATATATCGTGTACAGAATATATATATATATATATATATAATATATATATATATATATATATATATATATATATATATATATATATATATATTACATAATGTATTAACATGGATATGTATATACATATATATATATATATATATATATATATATATATATATGTATGTAGTATTGAAAATGTATTTTCTTTCTATATGGAGAATGACACATTGCAAACCGACTCTTCTTCTTAGTATTCTGCAGCTACAAAGAATTACCTGTTCTGCATAGATTATGGACAGCATGCTTCAGTTACTGTAGATTTAATAAAACCAGTGTCGAGTATCAGAAGCAAATTTTTTCTAATACAAGGAAATACGTGATTTTGAAAGTAAAATATGAAACATTTTCATTCCACACGACTGGTGAACAATCAATTGTGTGCGCTGTGATTTCTCAATACTTTGTAGGAAGATTTTAAACTTGCTTTTCTAGTGTTGTTTGGGTGGCATTTGCACAGTATATTCTATATATTATAACACTGTAATTCAGCATCCTTATTTCTAATCATAATATATAACTCTTAATAGCATTATTAATAACATATTATATTTTATCTTTAAACTATAGTCCTAACCCTATTTATTTAACATGATATAAATGTCCTTATTTATACGAATAGCATTAAAACAGAATGGATAGGAAAACTCTGTATTCAACCGAAAGCATCACAAGATGTGTTTAATGTTTTAAAGGCTGGCAGTGCTCAGCCCTTGTACTGCAGATAGCAGGAGTGAAGTGTTATCACATGATCACTGCATGCTACATGCCAGTGCATTCTACATACCAGCATCAATTGTAACATATCTAGGTGTTAGGTTACACAATAACAAAGTCTGTCAGGACCAGAAGCTGGTTCAGTAACTGTTGGGTAATACATCATCCCGACTTGATCAAGCCCTGCAGCAAATAGTTACTCCACTCATACGAGGCGTATCAGTGGGAGCATTTAGAGCTTCTTCATATTTAGATTCTGTAATAGTATGTGTTCTAGGGATGCTTATTGAGCACAGACAGATGTTATGATTGTCATACAAACTTATAAAAATGCAAATGAGAGGTTGTATAATGCAGAGCTTTGAGGGTGAGCCAAGTGATTACAAGGTTATAAAGGATGACTGTTTTTTCTTCTTTTTTTATAATAGTTTTTACTCCAGTTTAAAAATAAATACTACTGCACTGCAACTACTACTACCACTACTACTACTACTACTACTACTACTAATAATAATAATAATAATAATAATAATAATAATAATACTACTACTACTAATAATAATAATAATATAATAATAATAATAATAATAATAATAATATAATAATAATTCAATAAGAAAAGAAGAAGAAGAAGAAGAAGAAGAAGATTAGTTTCCAGAAGAAGAAGAAGAAGAAAAGAAGAAGAAGAAGAAGAAGAGTTTTATTCTATTGCAAGAGCTCAGATTGCACTAGAGTAAAGCAGTTGCAAATATGTAAAGAATCTCCTGAGTGGTCGTCAGTGGATGCTTTGTCAGGCTCACAAGCAGGTATAAAGCACTGTGTGTGTGTCTCTGCGTGCAGAGTGTGGGACTCCACAGGGTCCCTGTCACTCTGATATATTGCAGAACCTCATACCGGACCAGGGAAATCCTCCATGGAGTGCTTCATCACCGATCTGGAGGCCCTGGCAGTGGCCAAGGCATCCTGCAGATTAACCTAATTTTCCAGGGCTATAAACCCGAGCCTTCCAGTAATACCATTAGGCCGAGCACATTGGAAAGGGTTTCTTATCAGTGATTTGTACCTAAAGCTCTTCTGATTGTGCCATTGTTACTGTGAGCTGCAGCAGCCCTCGAGCAGGACAAGAAAGGTGACAAAGAGAGAGATGGAGTGATGGGAATCACCTTTGGCAGGGCGTTTTATTTTAGATGAGACAGAGGGATCAGTTTGGCGGGCTTCTTTGTGTCTAGATAAAGTTCCATTCAGCTGTAGGTTCTAATTTGACAATTAGCCTGGTCTTTTGTTCTCTGAGATCTCTCTGATTGGGGAAAGGCATACACACCCTTGTGAAGACTTCTAAATGCAGCTTTCCTGGAGTGAAGACAACACCACTGTTTGATTATATGCTAAATAATTGAGTGATCTCAGGGTAAAATGCTAAACATGCTTTAGTTACAGTGGAAAACTTCCATCTCTACGTATTTTTATTTTTAATTAGCTATGTAGCCCTTTATAACTAGTGCAAACTCTTCTATGTTGATACACTTGCAGCCTTTATTTATAGTTTACAAAGATACACTCACTCTAGTACTTGATTTTAATTATGGCACAGGCATCCTTCTAGAGGCTTTAGAATTTTTTATTTTTTTTAAGCTGCACATGTTATCTTTGTAACAGTCATTTTTGTTTTGTTATTTGTTACTGTAAGGATAAAAGGGTAGCGGTACTGATACAAATGTTACTGCAGTATATATTTTAAACAGTTTTTTATTTTAAACTTTTGGTGTGGTAAGATATATGTACTATATGAGAGCTGTGCTCTCTATTTGTACCAAGTTAATGTCACCCCAAGTTACCTACCTGGTGTAATATTTTAAAATAAATACTGAATACATTGTATTACATCTCAATATATTGGATGTGGTTGTACTTTAGTGACTCTAAAAGACCCGGTGGTGTAATAGATATGCTCTCTAGAGATTCAAATCCGGCTAAAGCAACCAGTTAAATGAGATTGATGGAGATTTTGTTGTTCTATTTTGGTCTCAGAATAAACTTCCTGTGTTGGTTCAAATGTAGTGCTCTGTTTATGTTCAAACATGCTACTGTGTGAGAAAAAAAAATAAGCAAAAGAAAATGTATTTAAGTAATTTTTACCCTAGAAAAAATGATAATTTTTAAATTATTTAGTTCGGCCCCCCCCCACCCCCCCGTGGTTGGGGTGGGGAAATACCACCAGGAAATAAATAAAATAAATGTTGCTTTTTGTTTTTTGATTCTGCTCCACTTGCTTTGAAGATTTAGTGGTATAATTTTTGTGTAATAATTGTTCTCTGGATGGATCCACCCAGCTATATCGTGTGTGCTGTCAAGTCAAGTCAGGTGATTTCTTCAATAATTCTATCAACACAGAACATGGTAGGAGTCCCAGGTGAGCAGAACTCCAGTCTGTTTAATACACTATTATAGCCATGATCATCCTGAATATTTTTTTTTCTTCCCCTCAAAGGCCAAGGCACGGTCAGACAGCACAGTGCCGCCCACATTCCTGCTATTCCCCAGGCCACGATCCCTCTCCCTGCATTCCCAGTTCGGGTTCACTGGCCCATTTGATGGCTATCTCACGGCACACCGTTTATTTATCTTCACTGCTTCGCTTCCCCTCCGAGTGACAGCTTGCTGTTTAGTGGGTCCGAGTGGACACCAGCCATGGCGGCCTTTGTAGAAAAAGCTCTCGGGTTACACAACGCCAACCTTTGAGTCAACAGGGAAGAGGAGGGATTCACATGGCTTGAGCCTCCTGCCCTATAAGCGGCTTTCTTTGAAGTAGGATATGGCTGGTAAATCTGATGGCCGGGCTCTGGGGTCCAGGTGAAGGGCATAACCAGATCAAACTTAGCCAGGTCAACACAGAGTCATCACCACCACCTTCACGCTCACTCATTTTTCTTTCCATCGGCCCCAAGAGCCTCATGAATAACATGCTCGCCACTTGATACAAACGTGTTAAAGTGGTCCATTCAAATCAGCACCTGCTCAACACATGTTCGGTCTGACTTGTTTTCAAACCAGAGCGAGCACTCGATGTAGTGTAATAGAGCGCCGGCAGAAGATATGCTGCTGTCCTCCAGAGCATTTAGCCAACCGAACAAAAAAAACAGACTGGGATCGTAGACATTAATTTCCTGTTGGGAAAGCAGATTTGATCAATTATTTATTTCATGCTCTTTTGATAGTCACAGTTGAACCGGAGTGGTTGATCAAGAGAATTAATCTTCCCAGTAATTATGTCCAATATTCATTTTGTTATATATTGTTTTTAAAATACAAACAAGTAGTACAAAGTTTAAAGACTTGTCTTGATCCAAGACTTTGGCAGCCCAGAAATCCTTTAGACAAAAGATTTAAACCGAAACAACAAATCCTCTTATATATTTTCTCTTTATTTATCCCTCTTAATTCTGATTTTCAAGTTGCACTTAAGAATATACTGCTGATTTCCAGTGTAAGAAACTAAACAAATTAAAGTCAACTAGACAAACTTATTCATAGCATTGTTTTTTCAATTTATTTTTCAAGTTTACTTTTTTATATTGTATTGTATTTACCTTGATTTTTGAGTATTTAAAGTTGTGGAAGACTCCTCAGTGCAATATTGAATTGTTCACATGGCTGACTGAATCTTTCTCTGTTTGTGTTCTTCTTTTCCACCACTGCCAGTAACAGGAGTCGCTGCATTGCGCTCTGATCAGAGTCCTGCTCTGGAGCCGTTTCTCCATGCTACTCAACTGAAAAGGTTCATTATGTAGAGAAAGCTCCAGAATTGGATTAGGGACTGGACTGTGCAAAGAGTTACTAACTGGGGACCGAACCCCATTGTTCCTCCTTCCCTTGCATGTTTAATGGATGCATCAGATAGAATATGTGGGCTTTGAGCACCTCTCAGTCATTCTTTCAAGCTTACCCCAGTACAGAGAAAAGAATTTCCCCTTGTAGTCTTTGTGCACTGTAGACATAGTCACTGCCTCAGCCTTGAAATTTGTTCAGTCAAGTTCCAAAAACTGTTTGTTATTCAGATTTAATTTGTTTTAATTTGTGGTGCAGCTTTATTAAAACTAGTTCAGCACTCGTCAAACAAACCTGAACTGATTTCAAATCACCTGAACCTCCACTAATATAAAACAACAACAAAACAAAGCTTTTTAAAAGGACTGCATTTTTAAAGGCCATGCTTGGAAACTATTCTGCTAAAGTGTATCACAGTACTTATAATAAGGTTAATAATAGGCTTTCTCTTGCTTGCTGTGGCACTATGAGTCTAATTATCAGATAGACTGATATGAGTATCTTCATAAAATTTAGAACACTTTTCAGTTGAACTGCAATATCTTCCAGCTCCCCTGAAAACATTCAAGTGAACTATTCTTCCCTTCTCTCCAGTATTCTGCCTCCCTCTTTGAAACTATACAATATCACTTATTGAATCAAATCATTTAATTTATTGTTTTGCCAGACAATGGAAATAATGCAATTACCCATTAACCTCCCAGCCATGTTTGACCCAGCTGTCTATTCAGAACCAAGCAAAGCAAAGAAACGCCCTCAATCTGCAAAGCTTTTGCCTCCACCACATCACATCAGATCATTCCAGAAAGAAAGGAAAGAGTAGATAAATCTGCAAAATTAGTAAACATGCATAACGCTTTGTTTTAAAGGATCGAATTTGATTTGAAAAATCAACTTTTTTACTTACTTACTACCACTGGCTATACTAATCGTTTCTGTTAAAAATCTTTTGGTTCTTTCTATGTACTTTCAGTAACACTTTACATTAAGTGTCTCTAATTACTGTGTTTTTACCTAGTAGTAACTTAGTAAACACGTGTGCATTTACACATGATTAAAATAATATTGTGCAGTTACAATGTACTTTTTTGCATGATATAACCCTAACCCAAACTCTAAACCTTACCCTTCTCCTGTTGCAGTTGTGTACTTACATATATCGTGCAAGCAAGCATCTTAACCACTATGTAAAAGATCCAGGCTCATCTGCAATCATGGTTTTAGAACTTTTAACCTCATCTCATCTCAATGACGGGACAGAATCCGTAACGGCAATGTATCACACAACACAGCACGTTACAAATGGATTTGATCAATAGTATTGCTATTTACTATTCAACCTCCAAATCTATGTTACATGGCAAACCAACAGAGAATATTAAGGAGTCTTTTGTACTTTACCGAATTTTTACATGCGCATCAGCATTGGTGGTGCAAAAAAAAAAAAACAACCGAGGACACAACCTTGGTGTCCTCATAGCTAGTTACGGTCATGGTCTTAACCACACTACAAAAGAGTCAGGCTTGTTTGCTTTTGTGATTTTAGAGCTTTTAATGTCAGTGAATCTTTGGCCACTTGCAGTGTTGAAATGTCACAAGGTCTGGTCTATAGTACCTCTTCAGTTCATTCTTAAGCTCAGTGTTAAACCCTGAAGGATCAACCTGTGAGGTTCCAATCCTTGTCTCATATCATATCACAGTTCCTCGTGCATCTATATATATATATAATATATCTAAGTATGCCATATTATAATATATATATATTACTATAATATATCTAATATATAGCTGTATATATATATATATATATATATATATATATATATATATATATATATATATATTCGGAAACCGATTTAATATGCCACAAATGTTAATAATTAGAAAATTGGGACAAAATAAAATACAAATCTAATTGAAGTGATGAGGTAGGGCTTGGTTACAAAATCAATGTGTTTAAATCTAGTACCACCATTTTGAAACTATTAAAAAATATTTAAATGGTTTAAAAATGTAATCAGGCACTCCAGGGGTATGTTACTATGAGATAACTGCTCACCTCACGGATCTGCGCCTCTCTAGGGGAGTGGTTATCTAATGGAGCCTAGTCTCCCGCTGTGCCACATTACCTAGATAAAATACATTATTACTGAACATGTTCTTTATGCAGGGCACCTTTCAGAGAAGCGAGCTCACAGTTGCAATGAGAATTTAAAATGCATGAAATAATAAACCATGATATCTAGCCCTCGAATACAACCTAGACTGGTTAGTATCCCCCGGGGTTAAAAACACTCAATGGAGGACAATTGCCGGTCTTAAAAATACACCAAACCGCTTTGATCTATCAATTTGTATTATTTGTAAACATCCTTTAATTGGCTGTGTCAAGCCGAGATCCTTATCATCGCTCAGTCTAATTTCCCTGCATTTAATCCATTTCCTCTGCTATAAAAAAATATCCATCACAGCAGCTGTCACCTGATTAGATCTCTGAGCTCCCCTCTCTCTACCTCTCTCTCACACTCTCCGGGCTGTAAACCTGTCCATCCCCCAAGCAGTCTTAGGTCATCTCAGCCCCATTGTCAGGCTAATAGAAGCACAATAAGGTGTCATTGCTTCATCGGAGACACACATACTGACACGGACAGGCAGCTATAAACGTATAACGATTGAGGCAGTGATGCTCAGCGTACCGGATAGAGAACTCCATTTTAGTTTTAATTTGATTTGATCTGAAGGAAATAGTCTTTGTGTTTATTTAGATATTAATCTCTACTGCAAATCTTAATTCACAATTTCTCTTTCATTTTACACTTCTGAAGAATTATCTGAATAATATGCCTTTCTATCCAGATTAATTGGTGAAGTAGCAATCAAACTTTGAGAACCAACTCACAAAATATCTTAATTTATAGAGCTATCCTCCTATGATCATGCTGTCTTCAGTATCTCTGTCAGCCCTGGTAGTTTATGAATGCACAGCCTCTCCCTCAATTACCATGGCACACCTCCTTCTGTAACTAACACTGCTGTGTAAGCCCAGCAGACCCTTGCAGAGATTCATGGAGATGAGATGAATGGGCTGCTATTGGAGTCGGCTGGCATAAATACAGAGCTGGTCTTGCAAGATTTGTGTGGTCTTCAGAGCAGACCCTTCCCAAGCCATGCTTCCTTTCCCTTTGGGATGAGAACAGCAGTGTCAGTCTCAGTCTGACCCTCTTGAGCCATGCATAGCTGGGTGCAGATAGCAGTGGTGCACAGAGCAGAGATGAGTCTTCAGCTCCAGACTTCTGTGTTCTATCACCCACAATGATGTATAGTATTCCAATTAAAATTATGTATATTGATCATTCACACCACCCGAGTTGCATTACAAATCCATACTTTCATATAAATGCAGAAGTCCCTGCTGCTACTCTCATTTTATATGTATATATATATATATATATATATATATATATATATTGTGTGTGTGTATGTATATATATATATATGTACATATATATATATATATATATATATATATATATATATATATATATATATATATATATATATATATATATATATATATATATATATATATATATATATATATATATATATATATATATATATATATATCTAAATAACCTAAAATCAACAGATCAAGCATTAAAAAAAAACACTAATGGGTTTGATTAATTCTTAATTAGTATCAAGCCCAGGTTAGGCCATCTTCATTGAAAGACATAAAGCCCCATGGCTACTGCTGAAATTGCCCAGTTTGACCTGAATCTCCCATTCCATTATCCCACATTCCCTTTGGGGAAGTCTGCATTCCCACAGCACTTGACCTATTGCCTCCCCTCTATCTTGAAATCCAGATAAACAAGGAGTGTTCTTTACTCCAAGCGTGCCTTTTGTAATACTCACTGGCAGTTCCTACTAATGTGTTTCAATTTAACCTCGTCTGTTTGAAGCCCCTGCCTCCGGACCCTGATAGAACCTGACAGTTCAGTCTGGAGCCCAGAGGTTTCTATCTTCCTGTCGGCTCATATTCCAGTGATAGCAATCATAAAGACTGGGGTTTCAGGTGTGCTGCATGTGTTCAGAGGCTTATTATCGTCTCTCGCTCAGTTAATTTTACATTTCGTTATCTTCAGTAGAATTTCCCTCGTCTCTTGTGTACTTAAAATAAATTTAAACCTTTTCAGTCCTGGCCAGAGCTCAAGGTCCCGGTATGTTAACCCATGCTGTCAGAAATCATGTTGGAACCTCACAGGACTCCTCGACCCCTTTCTGAGGCAGTGTATAAATATCTGCAACATTTAGTTTCATCCTTTTCTCATGTGTACTCAATGAAGGAGTTCCTTTTTAAACTATGTAACTTAATTTTGCATCTTAATTTTTAATCTTCAACTTGACAAAGGGTTAATGTCAGCATTTTACCCCTTGTACAGGTTTACATATATATATATATATATATATATATATATATATATATATATATATATATATATATATATATATATATATATATATATGGCCCTCACACTTTGTATTCTTGAAATTTTATGATTTCCATCACATGAGAGTGGGTGTTTAAACTTCATGATGTTCCTGGACTCAGCTCTCGTCCAGATAAGCACCAACTATGACATAGCTTCTTTTACTGTAAACTAATGTGATCCTTCCATCTGATGATGTAAATATGCTTCTGCCTGGTGTTGATGGCTGAAGTGTAATGCTGGCTCTCTTGGATGGAGGAATATTGTTCTTCATGTGTCATATATTGTTGGCATTGGTGGCAACCTGCTGGTCATGCTGTGTTTGTCTTCCAATGCTAAGGCCAAACATTGCAGCACCTGGTCATGATGCCAAATAAACCGTCCTTGGCTAAGACCCACCTTACATCCTGTCAAAATGTGGCTTAATGTAGCTGGCGGTGAAGACAAAGGACACCACGCTTCCTCTCCTGCCCATAGAATAAGGTTCTGTGGTGATGGGAGAACATCATTTGTTGACCTGATGAGGAAACTGATGCGTTGTCCATAGATCTCTTTTGGCATTTGGGTAGATGACTCAGATTTTAACAATAAAAAAATATATACAAGCCATGAGAACAGAAGTTAGCTTCATAATCCTTAGTAGAAGAGTGAGTAGGACACACACACACACACACACACACACACACACACACACACACACACACACACACACACACACACACACAATCTCGTAATTACACACCAGCAACACTGGAGATGCAAAGTGAGGTGGGGTCGCTTTGTAATTAAAGCCTGTTGCCTCCAATAAAGCAGAGCACTTCCTGGTACTGTGTCACTTTCATTGCCACAGAACACTAGAGTTCCATTTACATGACATGCAATTCGATACAATGCACACTTGTAAATAAAACCTTTTTTTTTTTTAAACAGGTGTCGCTTAAGTAGGGGCATGTACAAAATACAGAAATAGCGGAAACATTTAATAGCCTCGTTAATTCAAAGAAGCATCTGTGACTTCGATGGAGCATCAGGTTTTAATCATGCAGTAGTTATTAATCGTTACACACTGAAACAGTAATCTCTGGTTGCCATACAGCGTTCAGTTAAACCACATTGTTTCAGGTTTGAAGAAACTTCTTCTGGAGGAAGCAGGTGTACTGTGCCTTGTAAATAATTAATAAAGACAGCATTTCTGCTTTGGTAAGTATTACTAGTGACATTGTTTTAAATTGTGTTTTTGCAAATAGATTAAGACAAAATCATTGTTTTTCAAATTGATTTTTGAGGATAACCTTTTGTGAGATGGTAGCTTTTCTTTGACCTTTTGTCCTTGAATATGAATTGGATCTTTAACTTTAACAGAAATCAAGACCAATTTAAGAATGCAGTGTTTTTAAATGACCTCTGCTTATAAATTTGTAAAGATTTTTTTTCTCCCTTGTTTTCTCAAATTCACAGGGACTTCCCCATAATATCAGTATGAAAATAATTCAACAACTTAGATTACAATGTAACTGTAATGCCAGTGAAGCAAGCCTATGAAAAAAAAAACACTGCATGCATCATTACAACGCAAACAGGTTTTAAATATTATAAATACAGTAAAATGCACAGCTTTTTTTTTTACAAGTTTAGTTCCCATTCTAGTTACACTTCCAATGAAACCACTGTTTGTCTATGCTCTGGTAACATCATAATGTTAAATTAAGTTAAGTGTTTATCGACAGCCTGCCACTAAACCACCTATCCCAGTTTCCCATCTTTTTCTATAAACGCCCATGGCCAGTTTTTAAATTGCCACATTCATAGGTGTAACTCCATGTAAGACACATATAATTCCCAATATATCTTCACTGTTCTGCAGGATATAGATCAGAGACCGCAGTGCCTCTCAATCAAGTTGTAAGCAGACACAAACATCATTGATGTGTATTTGTTTATTTATTTGTTTCTTTGAAATCTTCCAGGAAATCTTCGAAAGGACGTTAAAAAAAAAAAAAAAAAAAATCTTGAGGACAATCCAAAAACTTTTTTTTTTTTTGCAATGGCAGATAAAGCTTAAATGGCTTTCAAGTCCTCTGATAATGGCCCTCAACACTACCCAATTAGATCCAGTGGATATATAGCAATAACTGTGGCTAGCATGCTGAAGCAGACTTTACCACTTTAGGAACTAACAGTATATGGGGGCTAAATGCTTACTCTGCCAACAGTTAGGAGGCAATGCTTTAATTCCATTAAAGTGACGACTCAGAATTCAAGCAACATGATGCTAATTGGGCTCCCTGTAGCCATAACAACTCAATTAAAGCCTGTCGTTTTTTTTACGATACAAATGAGTCTTCCACTCAAGCATCACTTACCTTGCCTTAGGCTGGAGCTGGGCCTGCCGAGCGAATCACTTCTCTTAGCTGATGAAATGGAGCTCGGGATCGGGATGCAGGCGCTGCGTGATGTGCGGTTACCAGCCATCCTACAGCATGAGTCACTATTCTACTCCAAACTCAAAGTAAGCCTTGTCTAGACATGAAAGAGCCATGTTTACAACCACTGGCATGAGCCAAACATGTCTGTCGAGAGACGGGATGCAGCAGACAGAGAACCTGGACACACTGACAAAGCTACAGGCTTTGGGCTCCCATTTGTCAGACTGCCAGCATGTGGCTTTTAATTGGGTTTTGTTGCAGGTATATAAGAACTAATCTTATCTGTGGGACAAAATCTAAATTTGAGCATTTTCTACAGGGCACGTGAACAACACCACAACATCACATCATTGTATCTCATTTTAAGTTAATGGTGTGGTCCTTATGGTTTGTATATCCATTGACCTCCTATGTATTGGCTTTCTTAGTGAAGCTGAAGAGTTGATAGCTTCACTTTGTCAAGTCTCAGAAAGAACAACAGTGTAAGGATTGTCTCTCCTCCGTGTTGAAACATCCCTATTAGTCCCCTTGGCTTTCTTTGCTGGTACAGGGAGCCAGTCCTTTTAAACTTTACACATGCCGTGATACCCTGCTTAACTGACAGATATGAAGCTTTATGGGTCTATTTTAATGATAAGCAGAGGTAGATTTCATACCCTGTTTAACTGTCTTATTGAACTTTATTAAGCGGGTCAATAAATAAGGAGATCTCTAGGTTGATTAATTCAGAGTTTAATACAGAGCATCAGTAAATAGACAGCTTATTCTTCAGATCATTAAAATAGACTGATCCAGCAGAAATACAGATTCCAAATCAATCACAATATGACATAAACTGTTCATTTATTGTGATCAGTGTATGCTCATTTTACAACATTTACATATTTATTTGGAGGAATTGTACAAAGGTTTATTAACCAATTGGAATATTATTCCCCCTCGCCCTATGGTGGGAACAAAATTGATGATGCCTTCTGGAACTGGTTTTGTAGTGAAGTTTCAATGATTAAAAAAGCAAAGGGAAAGACAAAAGGAAGTGGGTTTGTTTTCAAGTTCAATGGGACTTGCCAGTCTGGAGGGAATTCGGAAGGGGAACACTTGAAAGAAGAGACGTGTATCAAACATTTTTAGAAGGCTATTCCTCTCTGAGCTCGGGCCTCCTTTGAAAGTTCCCCTATACATGTTTATTCTTGTCCAGTCCTCTCAAGCTTCAGTCACTGATGATTCAAATGATCTTTTGATTAACACTTCGCTGCGTCTGGCTCAGACAGCAGGTGCAGCAAGAGTCATGGAGCTCCCTCCCGCTCTGGAGTTTGTGAGGGGGAAAGCATTGTTTTGTAATCATTCTTTAAGATCACAGCTCCATCGAAACACCAGGTTAAATAACACAGCAGCCTAAAACCCTCAAACAATTCCTAGTATGCTCCACTCAGAAACATCAATCGCTCGCTCACACACAAACTTCAAAGCTGTTTAAAGCAAATTTCAATAGAAAAAATAATTTAGTTGAAAAAAAAAAAAAAAAAAAAAAAATTCCCTAAACTGCTTGTAAGGTTATTTTTAACCATCCAATATTGACATGTCAAGGTGGTTTTTGGGAAGTCTGCTATTGCCTGGAAAATCTGCAAATTAACCCCAGCAGCAAAGCACGTTTCGCGCCAAATACTTATTAATTACCCGGTCAGCTAAAGCACGGAGAGGACCGGATGTGATCGCTGGACGAACTTTACACCCCCTGGTGAGAGGACCCTCCAGGGCAGGGGCACACTCCTAGCATCTGGAGCTACATCCGTTAAAAACTGCAGCTTCTTCAGTTTTTAGAGACTACCCCGATTTGAATGAGTATTTTTCCAAACTGCTGAAATGGCACTTCCTATTGTTTGAGGAAGTGCATCTTGTCTAATGATTGTCTAAGAAGGTATTTTAAAAAAGTAATTGATCTCCTCTGTAGCAAAGGGTCATTAAAAATGATAGACAGACCGACCTAAAGGTTAGTTAGCACTTTCAGGGTAGTCACTTGACCATAGGAAAGAGGTCTTCCAGGAGGAAGTTACATCTCAAATGTTTTAAATAAACAAACAAGCGTCTGGTGTTCATTTGGTGAATGCAGGAACCTTCTGCTTCTGGAGTCTATGAAACCAGGTCATACGTTAAAAGGAGATGACCTTCCTCCTGTGATAACATTGACACTCTGATTGAAATTAATTGCTAGTGCGGAAACAGAAAACCAGGGGGATAATCTGGACACGCTACAACATTTATAAAATAAAAATAAAATCATCTTTTTAAAGTTGGAAACAAAGTTTAGAAATGTTTTGGGAGTTTTATTTCCCATCTGATTTATGTGTCAATAAAAAAATGCAGTTGGGATTAAGTTGAAAACAATGCTGTGATAAGCATGGGATACAGGAACGATAAAAGGCATGCTTTTCATATAAACGCTACAGGGATGGGCACCTATTTAGAATTCCCTTATATTACTGGTGCCATTAATTGGTTCACTGTCTGTCTACAATCAGGACATTTCTCTGCTCCTGTTTTGACACATTCACCCAAAGGAAGACTTGATCAAAGAAGGATAGGTGGCAGCCACAGACTAGGTCTGTAAAATGGCCTGCATATAACCCCATAAGAAGACCAGGCTATGCCTGGCCACCTCGTACTAATTAGCCCTTTTACACTGTGTGCCCTAATATACGGTTACACTAAGCAGGTAAAATGAATCCGGACAGATGTGACTCTGAAGAATGCGGTTATGGTTTCTAATCATAACTTAGGGAATGCTAGAAAGAATAAGCCCCCCCCCTCCCTGCACTGCTCTGACCTCTGAGTTTCACCCGCATTTCATTTCCCAGTGCTGCTGGTTGACAAACCCCACTGTTGTTAATGCACAAACAGCTGACAGTTTCCACGGAAACCACGCTCCGTCCATATCTGATGCTTCTGAACGTGAGGAGCTATCGCCCTGCTCCATTACCAGGGATGATCAACCCCAGGGCATAATGAAGTGATACTGTTTGTATAATGCAGCATTGCTCAGTGTGCCCAGAGAGCTGGGTTGGGATTAATCGCCTCTGTATAGTCTCTTACTTGACTGATTGACAACTGCTGCTGAGTCGGCTGGCCTGTAGCTGCTAACATGAAAAAATTATGACATCAAGGCCCATCATGCATACTGATATTGATATTTGCACAGCCTTTAAACACCAATGTGCTTTACCTGTCAAAAGCTTGATCAGTGGAGCTTATAATATGATAACCTTTTTATACTGGAGAGTAGGCGTATGTGTGTGGGGATTCAATTGAATGGAATCTGTCTGTTTTCATACTGTACACTGTACACCAAATCTCTCCCCAATCCGTGTCTTTCTAAGGAGTTTTTCACCTATATGTTTTGCAGCATGTCCAATACCACCTCTTTAACTACAATGCTCAGTGTACCTACAGCTAATGAGGATCACTTAGGCAATGAAAGATAAGAAAGATTCTCATCCAGACACTTACAGATTCTTTGTTTATTGCAGAATTCACAAGATTAGGTTTTAAGTAGGGGTGTCTTTTTTCTTAAAATAAAAAAGTCTGTTCTTGAGGAATTCAGGTGAGGGTTGGAGTGAAAGATGTGTGGAAAGCATTAGGAGTTGATGTTAGTTCTATAGTAATTCAAAATAAACATATTTTATGCACTGTAAGTTAATTCATAGTAAGCGAGTTTCCTGTGAGTAATGGATGAGATGTCAAACTAAGGTCCAGCCTACCCTAATAGACTTGTGTCTCAGGGAATCATTACACTTGTGATAAATAGGGACAGAGTTAGAGTTATGGAGAGGGGTTGGGTTGGGGCTAGGGCATTTACTATACCGTGAATTTACAATATGTTATATATTATATATATATATAATATATATTATATATATATCTCTATATATTATATATATATATATATATATATATATAAAACCAACTACTGAGTTTGCAAACGTAAATATTTAAGCTGTACTTTAGAAACATTAACACACATACGCACATACACACACACACACACACACACATATATTGGAGAGATAAATAATTGAATCATTTCAGTTCTCAACTTTTTCAAGTTCTCAAGTTCTCAACTGTTTTCCCCCAAACCTGAACAGCCCAAAACTGTGAGATGTTTTCAAGCACTCAATACCCAAAGCATTTGGTTTTCAACGGTGTTTTGAAGTTGTATGTCCGGCTGCAAAGAATACAAAATTTAGGGCATCAAAAAAGGCCCCTCCGTCTGAACCCTGGATGATATTTAGGAAAATGACGAGTGACATGCAGCTACCGAGTCTACTTGGCCAGGTTTATGTGCAGGGGTTTTCCAAATACTCAGCAGCCTAATAACAGAAATATATCCCTTTGTTATATGTTTTGGTAGAATTCTAAAGGATATTTCAGAGCACTGATTATGTGATATACAGATTTCCGTGTTTTTCAGACAGATAATTACTGAAACAATTTATCTCTGGTATATCCCCTCATAGTATGAGTTAGTGGCTTTCCAGATGGGTCGATTGAATGTATATACAGCACCAAAAGCAAAGCAGACCAACTTAGTACTTGGTTTCGCCATTGTCCTCCAGTGTTACTGGTCACAATTCATTTGCCAAAACAGGTTGTATGCCCTGATGTGAAGCACTTTGTTTACTATAGTAACCCATCTCGTGTAGAAACCAATAGATGACAGAAACCATCATGAATCAGACTTTTCACCTAATTACCCTTACAGTAAGCAATGTTCACACTAATGACTGGCTGTACCACTGTGGAAGGCAATCATCTCCTGTTTCCCTATGAAGTTACTCAACATGAGTCATTGAGACGAAAGGAGTATCTGCCACTGCTTACCAATAACAAGCCATGATTAAGGAGACTCTTTTATGTCCAGCCTGCACTCCCCAGGATACAGAATCCGGTACTTTGTGCTGGACTCCTTCTAATTTAGGGTTTAAACTTTGTGTGTGCTGTCTTCCAAATGATAATCAGCCTTATACAGTCGCTAATGATGAGGATAAAGGCATGTGGGATTTGTTTTTCCTCTGTCTGAAAAGAATAAGAATAACACAGCGGAACACTGCACACACATCAATAAACAGTATTGCATGAGACAATGTTCAGCAATTAGACTAGAAATTGTGAGTAGTGTTCAGCCAATTTCAATGAGAGCGTTTTAAAGTGGCAGCTTGTACCCATTTTGTTTTCAGGGAAGCTTTGCAAGTCACATATGTAACAGGACGGGGGCTGGGTGTGAACCGAGCATCTTAACCACTATGCAAAAGAGCATGGCTCCTCTGCATTTGAGGTTTTAGAGCTTTTAACTGATCTCATTTCACAGACAGGACTGAATCTGTCACAGTAGTGTATCACGCAACACTGCACGTGACACTTACAATACTATGATTAGAAATAATAACATTACATGATCATACAGTACACTTAAATTCTCTCTAGATAGATAGATAGATAGATAGAGAGATAGATCGATCGATAGATAGATAGATAGCTAGATAGCTAGATAGATAGATAGATAGACTTTTGTTATAACGTGAGATAAACACTTAAAAAGAACCGCATGCATACCTTCACTGAAAATTTGGAAGAATGCGTGGATTTTGAGACATTTTGTCACAGGTTACAATTGTAACTAAGTTCTGCTCTCCAATCTAGTCGAGAGCCATAGAGAATGTTCTTCCTAATGAATTTTCCCTACATTGACTAGTCTTCAATTGAAGTTTAACTGTAGCTTTTAAAACCTTTTTTGAATTTTTTTTTTTACACAGTACGCTTAACCCTGAATTGGCTATTAAAATGGAGGTCCATGTACTACTTTCTTTTCTTCCTGTTAGGATTAATACAGAGAACAGAGCAAACAAATGTGTTTATTAAAAAAAAAACAAAAAACGGCATTTTGGAAACCTTGGACTTGGTGGCCCTGACCTTTAAGAAAACCCAGAGCAAACATTCCAGGAAAAGTTGCACATACATTATGGTACAGTGCTTTTATTACTGATTAAGTGAGTGTTCTTACAATACACTTGTATTTTTGTACATTTTCATATATTACATTTTCTGAAAGGAATCGATGACATGCTTGGTGCCAATGGTTCTGGATGGTTGGAGAGAATATTCACAGAAAGAAAATGAAAAAAAACAGTCCAGACAGAAAATGGTCTAAATTGAAACTTTTCGAACATGGCGTGATCAAACATAATGATTCTGTGTTTGTTCATGATGACCCCTGAGGTCTTTGCCTTTTCGCTTTGCAGTCCATTGACCTGCACTCAAAAACAGCAGACAGAACTGCTAGCTCTGCTGTTAAACGTTCCACTGAGCTGCTTTACTCAAATCAAGGCATCCTAGATGAAAAGGGAAGCTCCATCATAGTTTAACCTACACAGTATACAAAGCACATTTACTGTCCTATTATATTTCTCCAAAATCTTGTACCATATTATAGTGTTTTGGCATTAAATACTAGTATTTCTGTACATAGAGCAGCTATCTATTTTTTTGTTTTGTTTTTTTATACATTATTTATTATCTAAAAGAGACCAGTGTCTTCATATGAAACAAACCTTGGACCCTGTGGCACTGAACTTTTCTAACTTACAAATAAAAAATAATACCAAAAAAAAAAATCTGTTAGATTTGTTGGCAATTGTTTTGCTTACTGGGACTACAATATCGTTACAATTGGAGTGTAGCTGCAGTGATTGTATTGATTAGCGTTTGGAATTGGGCTCGAGGTAGGTATAGTGCTCAGGGTTGATGGAGCAGAACAGAGCAGACTATGGCGTTGTAGCATTCTGGCTTCAGTTAATAACACTAGAATAATATACACTTCTCAGTGCCGGACAGCACAAAAGCGGAGTTTTCAGAATGTCTTGACGGTATTAGCTAGTACAACTTGAAGAAACCCTCCAGGCAAATTCATTGCAATTAAACTGCTTAACTGAACCTTTCTAGTTTTTACAGTTTTTGTTTGATCTTAATGTCTAATGGAATAATGCAAGGGAAAGCTGATTGCTGAAAATAAAGTACTTTAAATGAACATCGGATATTAGTTAGTACCAGCTTGGTAAGAAACCAAGTAAAGTAAAAACCGTCTTCTGATTCGCCCAACACTCTGTGAATATAAAAAACACAAACAGGACAAACAGCTCCTAGATGAACTGTGAGGTCTTTTGCCCAAAATAGACCAGTATTCCAGTACGTCTCTCCAATGTATTTATAACGTGGCCTCGAGCCAGGGGTGGTTCATTCTATGGACTTGAGGAACTGAAAGAGCACCGACCACACTATAAAATACCTTTTACAAACATTTGTATTTTGTTAGGACAAGTACTGCTAGTGGTACTTTGGCTGTAATTGTGCTATATTTCACGGAAGCTGTAATTTTGACACTGCTGTAAAAAATCTCACACTGCAGTCCCCTGATTACTCCATGGTGAATTACAGCAACACACTGGAGTTGAAGATCTGTATATGAGGTGGCTCAAAAGGATAAAAGGAGATTACAGTAATAAAGATGGACAAAGAGGTGATTGCTATCATAATGTCATCCGATTGGCTTTCTTTTTATCACAGCAGTGTTTAATTTACACAGCTAATCAATACAAACTACTAGCAATCCTAAGGGGAATTCTACAGATCCATACTATAGGGACAGAACATAATTTCTGAAACAGGAATCTGGTCTGTGAGGAGAAGGCCCACATTTTGACCACATACTTAGATGTCCTGACATGACAAGCAAAAAAATAACAAGAACACACGTTTTTCAAAACCATCACTAACACTCAATCAATAACATTTATTAGAGTTGAAACTAAAATGCTTGATCTTCTTAATAATATAATTAGATGCATGGTTTTATTTAAACTGCAATATGCTGCAGTTTACAGAGTACATACAGTAAAATGTTATCAAGTTTGGTGGACTTGGATTGAATGGGTAACTCTCTGTTGAGTTATTGATGGAACTCCTCATTCGAGAAACCCCATCACCACTCTGAGGCGCTGAGGTCTACAAAATATATATATATATATTTTTTTGAATAGCCTTTGTTTCCTGTTAAAGTACAGTGTCTGTAAAACAAATGCTCCAGTGGTGCCAGAGTGGTCATTACAGGTTAAAGAAATGTTGGCAGTTTCCAAAGCCTTTGGTTGAATTCATGAGATGGCTTGGACATTTATTGGAACATAAAAAACAGTGTTGATTCGGAGAATTGATTATCAATACATTGCACTGCGACATTTCGGATGTTATTTGTTTTTTGACCTTCCCTTGCTCTTAGTACTCTTCTGTTGTTGCTATGATTAAGGTTTGCAGTCCAGTGTAAAGGTCATCCTTATTGTATGTTTTGATTCTGCTCACTTAGGTGGCCTTATTTAGCAGAATTAATTCACATAAAATGGCCTTTACAAACAACAACTTCCATATAAGGAAAAATGCTGTATACACTACATTACATACTGCATATGCATTTTATATATGGCTGTACATATACACTGAATACATGTTACTGTTTTTTTTTTTTTTTTTTTCCATACTGGAGGCATATTTGTTTCTATATAGAAACTAGTGATGGTATATAGAATAATTGGGAGGGGAAGAAGTGTGGGCACTTCAGTCCTATTATCTACTCTTATTTGCTGCAAATAGCCAAGAACACTAACTAGCAGTGACAAATTTGATTTCAGATTTTCAAAACTGTTCAGTATGAACTCCAAGCGATGGGCTAATGTCATGACAAAATGACAACTGATACCCAGTTTGCAATGCAAATGTTTATCCTGGAACATGAAATCCAATGCAACTGCTGTCAATACAAAATATAGATCAGCTCAAATGTCATTTAATCTCATCATTGTGTGGGACATCCAAGTTAGAAAGCCAATGGATATTTAAGATTTATTAGTCCCATAATGATTTTATTTTTTCATGATATCAATGTTAGTTACGAAACCAATTAGGCTGAACTATTTTTCCTCCCAAGCAAAGCAACTGCAGGAATTACCAGAATAAATATATAAAAAAATAAGCTTAGTTATTAGACACGTCTCGAATTCCGTGACTCACTCATTGTAGCTTTTCCAAACACTTAAGCAAGATGGAGCATTTAAACAGTGTGTATACAAGGGTGCTGGAACTAGGGGTGCTGGGGGTGAAGTAGCACCCCCTGGCTTTGCATGGCTTCCATCATATACAGAGGTTACAGTTTTGTTCAATGGCTTTCAGCACCCCCACTTTAAAAATCGTTCCAGTGCCACTGTGTGTGTATTCTATGATGGATCTCTAATCTTTGAGGTAGTTCATTTTCATGAACCCATGTTCTTTTAGGATGGTTCACACTGTTTATTAACACATAATGATCAAATGCTTTTGGTGTCATTTCTAACACTCTATTATTAACAACGGTGCAAACAGCAAATTGCTTTTGACATAAACAAGGAACTTCTACTCTTACAATAAATAAACAAGTATACATCACTTTTCTTGCATGTGAGGAATTTAAAAACAGTGCGTGTCATCTAATAGCCATGTAAGGGCTGCAAAAGGCAAGTAAACATAATAATATATTGCACTGGTGTATAGTGAAACTTTAAAACATTGTAAATCATAATAGAGGTATTTATTATCACTGCTGTTTGAATAATACAAAAGTAAACATCTTAAAAGGCCATTTTCTGGTTGTCGATTCTAGACTAAAGTTTTCCTTATTTAACTGGTTACGGAATTCCATAGAAATCTGTTTTGATGGAAAAATAGATTGTCTGCTGCATTGTAAGTTTATTAAAAAAAAAAAAGTGGTCTACTTTGGCAGCAAGTGAGGACAGCCTATCAGGTCTTCTTTGTGATATTCTGGATTTCTGTTTCTGCCAATATGACTCTGATTATAAGGGCTTTGGAAACTATTATTAGAGCAGTTAAATAGTAATGGTGGTTTAACGATGTTAAAGCTAGTTGAACTCAGGATAGGCCATCTGTAAGGTACAAGGCTGAAAACATTAAACTTTTAAGCCTAAAAGATCAAACACTTAATTGAATGTAATTGTGTTCAGAAGCCAGTTTCATTTTAAACCTAATGGAAAACTAAATACATGGGGGCTTTTTCAAATCTCATGACAGCTGCCCCCAGTGTCCAGAGGAAAAAAAAAAACACCTTATGCAATAATAACATATTTTACAAAACACAAGCTTTTGATTACACTTAGTCAAAAAAAATATAAAAATATAATATAATAGATGAAAGAAACCCCAATGATAAAAAAAAAACCACAACTTATAACAACTTTTAACTTATATTGCCAGACAGTACATACTTCAACCTGTTCTTTAAGAAACAGATTTGGAAGATTGTGCTAACTAAAGACGTTTCACTCTCTCATCCCTCACTGTTCACCACATGGACCACATGGACTTAAGGATGGACATTAGGGCTAAAAATGTAATTACAGGAATAATTTGAGAAACCTCCTTTCTAACAAAACACTAATGAAATTGTATTATAATGATGCTGCTGCTAACAGGACTTGTCCTGTAAACATGAGCCCCAGTGGAGTATTTAATGTGTAATGCAAAATCAATTGTAAACATATATAAATGAAGACCAGCTGCAGTCCAGGGTGTCTAATTCCTCTGTTCCTTACATATATCCTTCCTGATGAAGTTCAAATTCAATTTAAGCACACTTCAATTCCCCCAAACCTGTTACTTGGCACATAGCATGCTAGGAAACAAGATGTTGCATCACTAAAAACTATATAGCAGTTATATTTCTTATATTGTTAAACAAAACATAAGGTGTCAAGGCCAGTATACTAGTGCTACTGTAGAATGATTCTTAGAGAAATGCTTGAAAAAAAAATGCCATGAAGATACCATTTGCATCAGCAGACATATGTCAAAGGGGTCCTGATATGCTGGCTCCTTGATATTGATATGGTACCATAGGATCAAAATGGATTCCCATTGTGTATTGGTTCACACTATTGTGATATTAGTGTAATGTCACAAAAAATAATTCAAACTATTGTAGTTGACCTCAAGTGCTACCTTTACCTATAGTACAGGACCTCTGCAGTGCCATCTTTTTACAAAATTTAAGGGGCTGCATACAACAGGTAGAATCTTGTAAAACTGTGTATGAATTGCACAACATTTTATAGAATTCCTCCAGTAACAAGCAACTGGTACATGTAATGTAGCAGCACATGCTGAGCAGTTTAAGCATAATAATTAATAGATAGTGTGGTTAAATAAACAACATTAATCAAACCACGACAAGTAATGTTTATGCTTTTGTCTTTGTTGTTATGTAGTCTTTGACTGACATGCTAACCTGGCTGGTATCATGTGCAGTCTTTGAATTCTGAAGAAGATCAGCTGTCAGCTTGAACAATGATCACTGAGTCACTCATTCAGGGACTAATTTGAATAACCAAGCAAAGATCAAAACCAGGCTTGTGCGTCAGCAATGGGTAGTGAAACCAGATGTGTGACTTTAATAGGTACAAGTTGCTGAACACGGGAACAATTAAGAGCTACTCGATTTCGCAGTAATCTATCTTCAGCATGCAACGATCTTCAATTAAGAGCAACTCGATTTCGCAGTAATCCGTCTTCAGCAAACAACGATCTGCAATTAGGAGCAACTCGATTTCGCAGTAATCCGTCTTCAGCACGCAACGATCTTCAATGAAGTGCAACTCGATTTTGCTGTAATCCGTCTTCAGCATGCAACAATCTTCAATTAAGTGCAACTCGATTTCGCAGTAATCCATCTTCAGCATGCAACAATCTTCAATTAAGAGCAACTCGATTTCGCAGTAATCCGTCTTCAGCATGCAACGATCTTCAATTAAGTGCAACTCGATTTCGCAGTAATCCGTCTTCAGCATGCAACGATCTTCAATGACGTGCAACTCGATTTCGCAGTAATCCGTCTTCAGCATGCAACGATCTTCAATTAAGTGCAACTCGATTTCGCAGAAATCCGTCTTCAGCATGCAACGATCTTCCGCCAAGCGCTCCCGGTGACAATCAAGATCTGAACCCTACTGTCCTTGTTTACCGCTAAGCCTTGGACATGATATAAACAAGGCCAGCAAATAGGACAAACAGCACAAACAGAAAACAGATGTTAAACAAAGGCACTGGGTCTTTCGTGAATCTATGTTTAAGTTAGGATTAGTTGGCTTGGGTCCAGATCAAATATGCATTTGGTCCTCTGCTCTTTGATGATGTTTTATTGGGATTGAGTTGAAAGATTTGGGATTAAAAAAGCCTGGATCTGTTTTACACGACAGAAAGCCCATATTCATGGATGGAAGGAGAAATGAATTTGTAATTCATCATGGCTGTTGTGGTTTTCGTCTTCAAAATAAGGAAATGTAACAGTGATTTGGTAGAAGATAGTTCCTGCTCAGCTGCTGTCTTGTGGGGGTGAGCCTAATCCCCGGGATAATTAAAAAAATTATATAGCATCAACTGGTGCCAATTAAAACACAGGACTTTGAAGATCTATGGTTTGGGTTACTACTTTTATTTAAGGAAACGCAAGGCACGGTGTGGGAATAGAACAATCACAATGGTTTGAAAAGCCTGGTGTGTCAATTTAGAAATATACCCTTATTGAAGTTTACTGTGGTTTGCCCTTATAAAAGCACAGCATCCATAACTTCAAAAAAGAATAATCAGAAAGCTAAAGTCAAGTAGACAAACGTTTTTGGCTAATGATTCGTCAGTGTTCTGATTTGTTTCTTCTTGTGATAAGAGGATCTTGCGGTGCCAGAGGTCAATCATCCACAACTTCAAACACTCAACCCTAAGGTAAAAATAGATGAATTATAGACATTGAAGAAGGCATAATCCAAAATGTTTGTCTGCTTGAATTTCTTCCTTACACCTAATGCACAGTTAATAGTATGGTATAGCCAAGCATAGTACAAGCACAGTTTACCATGCCTATTAAAACGACTCATTTCAAAATAAAAAAAAGAAAGTGATCCATATCAGATAATTCCAGAGTCTGCATATCCTCACAAGACTGCTTGCTTCAAACTGATCTTACACATACTTCACTTGCTTAAGAGGAAGATGCAGGTTTGTCTGGAGGTCTTGGTGTCATGGGATTGCTAAAACTGAGTGGACCTTCCCTGTAGAATCACTCAGATCAATTCCAGACAAACATAATGTATGCTTGCGCTACAGACATGAAACATCCCAGAGCACTTACAGAGGAGAGGGGGGTATTAATGTGGCGTCTTGAGAAAATTCCCATAAGATACTTCACTGATCTCCTCCACCTTGCTATGGAAAGTTTTGTACATGCTCCAGGGACCACCAGCCATGGAAAACATCCTCATAAATGAGTCATGATTATGACCAGAGCATTGAAATAAAAACAACATGATTCTAGCAGGCCAACACATGGAGATGGCACAGAAATTGATGACCATATGGCTGCAGGTTCTCTAGGATAGTTAGCAACAATGCATTCAGACCTTTTACATATATCTTAAGACATGCAGGACTTAAAGTACCACAATAGTAAGTCAAATTGTTCCTAAATTTTTATTTCGTACCTGAAGCATACTTTATTGACTAATAGCACATTTGTGTTGACATTATTCTAGCATTACTGATCTGTCTTTAGAACCCATAGCCCCAAAAGGGGTATATACAGCTGAACATGGCTTTATTTCCTGGCTTGCAATCTGCATTCGGATCCTACCAATCATCATTCACACAGTGGGGTGTGGCATGGTATATAATCATCGTTGTCATCTGAGACCTGAGTCATGTGGATTTGGGCAATGCGGGCAAGTGGTAGCTGCTGAGAACCTATTAGCCACAGCTTGTGGTTAATTACTATTTATACAGTAACTGTGCACACTTCTGTCCGACCAAACAGGCTTGAAGAAAATAATCCTGGATCATAGCCACGTGGACCTAGGAGGTAAAATCTTTGGAAGGACCACCGAAAAGCAATTTGTGATCAGTAGCTCAGGTGTTTTTATTAGTTTTAATACTATCTCAGTATAAATACTAGATTCTCCAAAGTGAATGTTTTATAGCACGGATATTCTCAGAGGCCATAGTGTCTAGATTTCAGCACATCCTGCCACTTATACATCAGTCCTTTTGACACGTTCACATCACAAGTAAAAGCGTCTATGACTCAAAGACCCCCACCCCCCACCCCCCCGCCATAAGAACGTGCTATGGTCCACAGTTGTTAAAAAGCAGCACAGATGTAAATGGTAAGATGAGGAGCATACCATTCATAGGGGTTAATTTAATTAGAGCAGCATTAACCTACAGTCTAGAATGTCCCTACAAGACCATAAGAAGCTTTCCATTCAAAATGTCCCATTTAGTTTCCCCAACATGCAGTTTCACTGCAGTTAAATTGATACTGATTTTCTGTAATGCTGTAGGAGCAGCCAGGCGGTCTAATGCTTGCATGAATAATTTTGTATCCCTTTAGTCCTGGTATAAAAAAATAGGAACTGGGTACAAAAATATACACGCTGCAAAGGAATAAAAAGGTTCAAAGCAATGCATTTGCAATTCCTTAGATACCTCTGTATGAAAGAGTACAGAGCTACAGCTGCACGCTCCACTCTCACTGATACAAATCTCTTTTAGCCGTTTCTTAAATTTGCCTTCTCTTACAGTTGCACTACATGGCCAAGCAATGTTTCTGTATGAAGGATTGATGGTGGGCCAGGGGTATTGGTACAATACATTTTAATTACAAATATATTGGTTCAACAAGGATTCATTTCAATGGCATAAACATCCCATTTCCATGATGTACATGTTTATATTTTGATGTTCCAATACACATAGTAATCGACTACACTATGTAACACAATTTTTGTTCCTGGGTAGTAAGTGTTATTTCCTAATTGCTTATGCCTCAAAAGTATAGAAAATGGCTATTATTCCCCACAAACTTTGTTTTTGTTACCAGGACAGTGGTATTTCAAAATATCACTATTTCCAATGGGAAAACGGGCAAATGCGTGTCTATTCGTTCACATAAAGTGAGTAGTTTTTCGAGATTTACGATTATACTGTATTTACAGTATAATTGTAAATCTCAAAAAACTACTAACGTCTAAATCTTTTGTAGTCATTTTTGTATTACTTTAGTATAAATATATGTTAATTTGGATTCATATGTTGTTTTTTTCTGATTTTATGTGAACGAAAAGACACACATTTGCTCGTTTTCCCATTGGAAATAGTGATATTTTGAAATATCACTGTTCTGGTCACAAAAGCAAGGTTTGTGGGGAATAATAGCCATTTTCTATACTTTTGAGGCATAAGCAATTAGGACATAACACTTACTACCCAGGAACAAAAAAATAAATAATAATTGTTACACAATGCTATCATACTGGAGTTCTACCATAGCAACATCAAAGCCATCTAAAGGATTGATATTTCCTTTATTCAAATTCCCCAGAGGACCATTGCACTCCTGCAATATGCACTACTAGAGGGGGCTGCAGTTTGGATGAGACCTTTAGGTTAAATATTTACATTGGTTTTTATCCCATTAATGGATCCCAAAGTAAATATTTGGCTGTTATTGCCAAAACTTTTACTGTTGCTCTATCAAGAGAATCATTTTCAAAATGAATTTAAAGAATTGTATTCCTTGCTCAATGTGGTACAACTACCACTGCTAAAAATAATAACAACCACAAGCAGAAGCACATGAATTAGCATTAAATTAGGGTTTGTTGTGGGGGAGTTAACATGCTCCTGAATAAAATGGAATTGACTGCATATTTTCCATCAGTCTAGAGGCTTAAGATCCGGCTTTTGATCTTTAAGCAAAATACGTACATCAAATTCTCTGTGATTGAAGCCTTACGGCTGTGTCAGAAGTTACTGTATTTAAAGTATTTAAACACAAGACAATCTTTACAGTCTAATCTTAGGCTTTAGAATAGGGATCAAATGCATTTCCGCTTAGATGTGTTGTCCTTTGCCTCCATTCGGCTGTCACGAACACAGCAAAGACATTCAAATTCTTCTGCGGAATTTGTCTGTAAACCATCAGTGGTTAACATGTGCCGTGGGACCAGACTCTGGTTAATCTGTCTCCATTAAGAATTATTAACTGGAGCTTTGAAGTGTCTTGGATATATGTATGTGTGTGTGACTGTGTGTGTGTGTGTGTGGGTGTGGGTGTGCGTGTGAGTGTGTGCTTGTGTGTTTGTGTTTGCGCGCAGTATTCTGTGGCTACATTTGGATATCACACTCGCTCTTGCACAACTGCAGCCAATGTGCATCTCCCAGAATCAGGAAACATCCTGCCTCTGGCATCTTGTTTCTGCAAAGGCTCTTTACCTCAGGGACCCAGCAGGGATTAAAGAAGTAATAGGATAAGCCAAACGTCACAGGCTCTACCAAATTTCCACATGTTAGCGGAAAATGAAGAGTCTGGTTAACTAGTGATGTTTGCAAGTTTGTTTTATCAGTTCTCATGACCAGCTTATATTCTAACTGATCTTATTTATTGTAATTTTATATATATATATATATATATATATATATATATATATATATATATATATATATATATATATATATATATATATATATATATATATATATATACAGTGCCTTACAAAAGTATTCAGACCCCTGACCAATTCTCTCATATTACTGAATTATATTACTATTACAAATGGTACATTGATCGTTCTGTTAGATATTTTATTTTAAAACTCAAAACCAATTATTGTAAGGTGACGTTGGTTTTATGTTGGGAAATATTTTTAAGAAAAATAAACAACTGAAATATCTTTCTTGCATAAGTATTCAACCCCCACACATTAATATTTGGTAGAGCCACCTTTCGCTGCAATAACAGCTTTAAGTCTTTTGGGGTAAGTATGTACCAGCTTTGCACAGGTGTCGGAGTGATTTTGGCCCCTTCTTCTTGGCAGATTTGCTCCAGGTTGTTCAGGTTGGTTGGACAACGTTTGTGGACCGCAATTTTCAAATAGTGCCACAGATTCTCAATGGGATTGAGATCAGGACTTTGACTGGGCCACTGTAGGACATTTACCTTTTTGTTCTTGAGCCACTCCAATGTTGCTTTGGCCTTGTGCTTGGGATCATTGTCCTGCTGAAAGGTGAATTTCCTCCCAAGCTTCAGTTTTTTAGCGGACTGAAGCAGATTCTCTTGCAGTATATTCCTGTATTTTGCTCCATCCATTCTTCCTTCAATTGTAACAAGATGCCCAGTCCCTGCTGATGAGAAGCATCCCCACAGCATGATGCTGCCACCACCATACTTCACTGTAGGGATGGTGTGTCTTGAGGCATGGGCAGTGTTAGGTTTGTGCCACACATAGCGCTTTGAGTTTTGGCCAAAAAGCTCTATCTTGGTCTCATCTGACCACAAAATCTTTGCCCACATCGCAGCTGGGTCACTCTCATGCTTTCTGGTAAACTCCAGACGTGCTTTCAGATGGTATTTTTTGAGTAACGGCTTCTTTCTTGCCACCTTCCCATACACAAGACCCATGCTCTTTGGTCTTCATTTTCCTTCAGATTCACAGCCTTACCAATGATCCTTCAACAGTGGGGTCTTTATCCGGAAAATGTGACAGAAACTTTAATGGTTCACAGGTGGAGGCCGATGGTAAGGTAATTGTATCCTTGTTAGGGAAATTTCTTTCATCGGTGCAAACTGGGAGCTTCCACAGCACAGGGGTTGAATACTTATGCAAGCAAGATATTTCAGTTTTTTATTTTTCTTAAAAATATTTTCCAACATAAAACCAATGTCACCTTACAATAATTAATTTTGAGTTTAAGTGTTTTAAAATAAAATATCAAACAGAACGAAATTTCAATGTACCATTTGTAATTCGGTAATATGAGAAAATTGATCAGGGGTCTGAATACTTTTGCAAGGCACTGTATATATATGGCACATGCATGCACTGTATACGCAATTCTAAATGAAGGCCTCAGTGAATGCAACACTTATCTTCTTACAATCACAACCACAACAAACATTCTCCATTCCAGAAAAGTGCATTGATAATTACTATGATTGAAACTATTTGGAAACTCCCTTGCTAATAGAGAGATATAAAGATCGATGCCTATAGCTACATATCGTGAAATTATGTAATGACCTCATATTCACTCAATAACAAATTCCATTGGAAATACGTTTGTTTTGTCTTAATATAGAGTTTTACCCAAGCAAATGCCAGAATGTTAAAATGGCGTGCATTCTCTGGTGAATTGGCGTTTTGCATGCTAATAAGTGACATAAGACCTGTTTCATCATTTTCTAAGCAGGCAGGTATTTTTTGGAATAATGACAATGTCAAGGCGACATTTTCCAGAAGTAACACAAAGTCCTTAAGAGACATTAATGTGGTCTTGCCAACTCAGGCTGCAATGTAATTAGGTAATCACTTGGCAGACATAGCTGATGTTCTTTCAAAGTCTGGTTTTATCCTCTAAAAATATATTAAACGCTGCAGAACTGGTGCTGGAGGAAGCTTTTGATTCATGTTTGCAAAAGCTACAATCTTCTCGCTATTGCAATATCAGTGGAACAAGTTTTAAGGTTGTTTTCCCAGGCGAACTGTACACATTCCTGGGCCCTGTAGATTATGAATTATCCGCAGTTATTGGTAGCCTCTGATACTTGGTTATTTTTCTGTTCATATTTTTCCTAAAAACTGGAAGGACAAAATCCTGGTCATCTACATTACATTGCAATGTTAAATATGTGTTCATGAAGACATTTACCTTTACCAAAAGGCGATCCTTCCACAAGGTTTCCACATTAAATGCCAGGAGGGTACCATAGCCATGGTCAATCAATCAAGAGATGTCTTTGCTGACCTGTGTAAGCACTAATACAGTGCTATCAATTTGCATGAAGAACCACACCAAGTTTCATGCAGATTAGGTTTTAGTTACTGTGGTTTCAAAAAGAACCTGCGACCAGTACACATGACTGTTCTTTAGGCTTGCAACCCCACTGTTTAAGACTCAAGTTAGAACTTAGAAGCGACCTGTCTTTTCTCTATGTGGTTCCCATGCGAGTGAAAGCATTTGTGCTCTCTGCTCTATAAAACAGGAATGCATTACCCCATAGGGGAAGAAGTTAATAGCTGCTATTCTCTATTACAATTTATTGATTCATAAACTGGTTCTGACAGCTGCAGGCATTTATGTCTTTATGGATTAGAACGCTCTTTCTGCAGTTCAATAGCAGGGCTGTAGCGGAGCGCTCGTACAGAACGATTCACAGTCCTGGGGTCAGGGCACCCAGAGGACCACTCAGATGCAGAGGACTGCCTGGTTCTTTTCAAGGTACACGCCTGTGACATTTATAAGGGGCTGCCTCAGTTGCATTTTATTTTGCTCAGCAAATAGAGGAGGAAAGGCTTTAAAGCAAATGAACTGTAAGGAATGGGTTACAATTATTAGATGCTGTTACATGTTACTGAATTTTACAAGCCTGGAACCATTCCTGTGAGTCTTCCTTTAAAACAAAATCATACTACTATGACTACTATAATAATAATAATAATAATAATAATAATAATAATAATAATAATAATAATAATAACAATGGTCCTGAGGTTTAACTTTTTCGATCAATCCCTTGCTGAAAAAGGAAAGCATGCAAAGTTCCAGTTATCCAATTCCACTGCCATGCTTTCATAAAAGTCAAGATTCTTTGTAGCCGGAGACATCATCGTCGTGGGAGTTTCCTTTTTGAACATGCCCTGGATGTCTTGAATTTCAAATGTGTCTCCATTTTATTGGTTGACTGTAAAAGTTTTCAAATAAGGACCCCATGAAACTGTTGGTAAAGAAGAAACAGCAATGAATGAGTCTCATAGTGCACAATCGTTGATACAGGAAATCGTTGCAAATCTGTGAATTATATTCAATCTGTGAACTATGGATTTAGAACTGATTATTATATAAGTTACTATATATATAATATATATATATATATATATATATATATATATATATATATATATATGTGTGTGTGTGTGTGTGTGTGTGTGTGTGTGTGTGTGTGTGTGTGTGTGTGTGTGTATGTATCTTAATGGACCAAGCTGCATATCACAAAACCAGCACTACATTCATAGCTCATCAAACTCATTGATTCCCATCAGTGGGGCCAAGGATCCAAAGTACAATGAGACTCAACTCCTCAGAGCAGAGCAGATCTTGAGCTTGCTTGTGGTCGAAATGGAAACAGGAGAGTTTTGGATGCTCCATGCTTTGACACATCATGAATGATCTTATTTACACAGAATGTCAGGTTTGATTACAAGCAAATTTGCATTTTGTCAATAGAATAACACTTTATAATAATGTGTCAGTAATATAAATGTACCCAACTTGCATATAGTTTCCAAATGAGTCATAAAGAGTTTGCAACACATCTCACGCTATTTGTGTTGAACCCTCAACTATGAAGAGTTATGTTATAAGTTCACGTTTGGTACAACAGGTATTTATTTAAAGGATGGTTCAAAAGTCACTTGACCAGTTCATGTGTACGCCAGGGGAATGAATGTGCTGCAGAGCAATGGAACTGGGAAGGCAGCAACAGTGAACCTTGCATCCCAGGACACACTGTTAATTGCTATGTGATCGCACTGGGCATTTACAGACATGCAATGACTGAGCTCCCCTCTTGACTTGATCTTTCATGTGAAAAGCGTCAACTTGCTAATAAATCTGCTTTGAATATGCATTTCCTCTGTCAGAGCAGCTGAAACCGTTCCTGTCTATTCACAGAGCAAATGCTCCTCTTTAATTGTATTCAAACATTTTGTCATATTTATTTAATGGCCTCCCACTTCATCCAGACACTCAACACCTCTGCTGTATTCTTCTTGCCTGACTTAAAGCTACGGTTTTTCCACATCTTAAATGCAATGCAAAATATATTATAGAATATAGTCACAAATTCTTAATATTATTTGACAGTTTACTGTGTGGTTTAACATTTTCCTGTGGGGCCTCAAAATCATCCATAAAAAACAGTTGGGAGGCATTTTTATATAGTATAGTACAGGAAGTCACACAAGATTCAAATCTACTCACCACAGCTCATATTGTTTTTACATTTCCATCCCATGAAATAGATAAGGAAGCAAAAATGATTTTAAAAAAGAGAACTTTTGTCCAAAAGCTATCTTAAACTGTTTTTTGACAGGAAATAACCACAGACCTCATATATAGCTTATATTTTCAACAGGGTTTATGTGGGAACAACTGCAATATATACCAAAAAAAAAAAAAAAACATGAAAAAAACAAACATATGGGAGCCCATGTAGAAAATAGTACAATACCTACAGTATAAGGTTTCTATATTTATATGCTCTTCTTTTTTACATTTTGGTATTTGGGCATGCACTACACTTATTTAAAGAAGGAATCTTCTAAAATAATAAGTTAAGAGTCAGAGATCTGAATGAAACTGGTTCACAGATCCTGCTGGCCTTCTTTCAGATCCAGAGCTACTGCCTCAAGCATGTTCTGCAATTGGGGATCTGCGAGGACAGACGGGGGAGTTGGTGTAAGAAAAGATGGTGGCTTCAAAGAGCCACTTAAAGGCAGATAATGAGTTTTTAATGAACGCACATGCTCAGACGTGCCTGGAAGCAGGGACTGGGGCTGGGTAAAAGAGACACAGATAGATCCACCAGCAGGCAAGGCCTAGAAATCAGAGAGCTTTGCAGAACTTCCTTCAGGATGCTAAAGCTTTTAAAGATTACAATGTGAACCAAAACCTCACCACTAGGCTGTCTGGTTAGAACACAGCCTCTGATGCACGGCCACATTGTATGCTCCCTGTATGCTTATGGAGGGATTCAATAAAGAATACAGACCAGCATTGTTAACTCTTCTATGGTGTGATTCAATCAAACATTCCCGAGGTAATGTACATGTTTTACCTTAAGGCCTTATATAATTTTTAACACAGTTTGTATTTTGGTAAAATGTAGTGTGTTTTAGTTGTGCGACTGGAACTTAATCATGGAGCGCTGTACTATGAGAGGACAGTCTTTCTTGATTTTTTTTTTATTTTTTTTTTATGAAGCCAAACTAGCTAACATACTCAATTCAATTCGTACTTTTTTATTTTATAGCTGAATGTATCTGATGTCTATTGTAAACTGCAAAACCACTGTACAAATGTACTGAGGTAAACTTTCATGAGAGTTAGCGATCACCTGTTTCATCAAGCGAAGTCAGGGCTAAGACGCAATATAGAAACAAGGACATGCTGCTTGTTAAAACAAAGCTATTCCTTCAGCTCTTATCTTTAAGATAGAGAAGCTAATGGACTCCTTGCAGACTGGCCCTTGGGAAAGATTCCTGATAGATTCAAACGGGCTCTTGGACACAGGAGAAACTCAAGGCCAGAGAAGCTGGCCCCCTCTACACCACAGAGCGTTAATGGGCTGCTGTGAATCTTACTCCAATTTGCTGTGCATTCATTTCTCAAGGCCAGAGATATGGAAAACACAGCGCTATGGGCCGGATTTATTGAACTTGTGTTCCAGCAGTGTTACACAACTGGTAAAGAACGACTAGTTAAATTAGCCAGTTTTTCTTTTTAAATTCGTTGAAGAATATAGCAGTGCAAAATCCATTCCCAGAATTGATCTTATCCAATTATATATTAGGATCTGTAAGGCCTAAACAAAAGCAATCAGGCAGCTATTGAACTAGCAATGCTATTAAGCGTTTTTATTGAACATAAACACAACAGAACAAAAACAAATCTGTTTAACTAATAATATCAAGTTGTAAGTTGTGGTGGTTTGCCCGCCATATGTTATTTATTTATCTATTTATTTATTTATTTATGCTCCTTCCTAAGCTCCAGTCTTCGTAAGACTAAACATAATTGGAGCCTTTTATACACATCTGCATCACTGAAACCAAATCAAGGCACCCAGTTTCCTCAATTCCAGCCACATTCTCACATGGAAAATTAACCCTGTCCTGGGTTCAGACACCACACACATAAAACAACACAAGATAATGCTGTTGAACTTAAAGTAAAAGTAATACAATTAACACATTTAAACATCACGTTTAGGATAATACAACTATTGAGTGGAATAATTATGTGATAAATACAAGAAAGATAACAGTGGCAATCCATAGCATGTAAACACTGTTGCAAACTTTAACAACCAGGTTTTGTAACTGGTGCTCTGAATACAGCAGTATCTACACACTATTGGTTCATGTTAAAAAAAACATTTGCCATATTTTCACTAACGTGCTAGAGTAAACAGGAAGCTGCAAACACAGGACGTTGCCAGGAAACGTCTACAGAACATCACATTTAAATCACATTTTAAAAGGCATATTTTGAGTTTATTATTCTTAACGACACTGTAACAACATTTGTTCAGTTTTTGTTAATGGTTTATACAATTTAACTTGTTTTTATATAAGTAAACTGATAAAAAAAAGGTTTAGAAAAATACCATTTCAATTGCCTTTAAAGAAAATCCTATTTCAGTGATCCCAAAATAATGTTTGGCTGATGTTGTTTTAGCTGGCCTTTTTTTATTTGTTAATAAATAGATTTTGATATATATATATATATATTAAGTAGGCATTAACAACAACATGCTAGTAAGTTACTTATCGGTTAATACACTAAAAACCCTACATTGATATGTGTGGGTGGCGTAATTTCCAATGCTTTTCCAACAATTCTATCATGCATTAGAGTGCTTCAAAGTTTTACCATACTTTACCTATAATTTAACATGCTTTGCCATGTTTTGTCCACTGTGAGTTAGGGACAGATGCAACACTGTGGGAGAGACAGAGATAGCAGAGCCTCCCTGAGTATATTAGCTCCTCTGCACATTGCCTCTCCCCTAGTAACCCTCTGGCAGGCCATGTGTGTGTTGACCCTTCCCTCCCCAATGTTTGAGATGTCTACTAGCTGCTGATAATGACCCTATCTCAACCTTGAAGATGGACAGCAATGTAAACAGACCGTTGGTTTCCTTGAACTCTGCCTGTTTAACCTGTAAACAGACAATTAATGGCTGAATAAGGGTAACAGAAAGAAAAATAAGAGAATCCTATAAAGGACTAAGAGCAGCAAAATGAAGTTCGAGCTTTGGGAAAAGCTTTAATAACTGTTTGATGTTATTATAAAAACTCAAACATTGAGTCAGGTTAATAACTTAACATAATTGTGTGGTCCAATAATTGCACACATTGGTTGTGTGAGTGTAAGCTAATGCAGATTTTAATGGGCTATCCCACAACGATTGTGTTTATGTTGTGTGTTTTGTTTTAATGTATTTCTGCTTACCATGATTCTTTTTTTTGTATAACCCGTATGAAATATACTATAGTAACATTTAACACCTTTCTACTCTCTTATGTACTGCAGTATACTCTAAGAAAGGGTTTGTTCTGTACTATTGTTTATGTGGATATGGTCTCGTTCAGCTCTATTTTACAATGCACTTGTTTTCAAAAGGTATTTCCTTCTAGGATCCTAGGAAAATGTAATAATAATAATAATAATAATAATAATAATAATAATAATAATAATAATAATAATAATAATAATAATAATAAAAGTCAGTGGTCAGTGGTCACCAGACAAGAGAACAGTAAAGGAATGTTTTGTTTATGCAGTTCCATTTTGTTTTGTTTTGATTGCTTACAAAGCATTAATAAGTAATAATTTGTTCACTTTCTCTTGTTAGTGAAAGCTAGAGTGAAGTTTTTCCCATCTCAAATCGATTAAACACACTGTAGTGTGATGGCATGACAGCTACCGTCTGCTCTGTAACTGCTGGGTTTTAAGTAGAAAGGCTCCTTTTAAAAAGGTATTGATGTCTGAGGAGGATCGACATGATGGCTTGTCCCTTGGTAGTTATGTCCCTCCTCACTCATTGTTTATTTCTGAGTTACCCACTGGGATCCATCACTCATTTTCTATGTTCCTGGGGCTCAAGAGGGGGAATGTGGTCTGCTGAGACTTTTCCTTTATAAACGTTTCTAATGATAATCATGCACTGTAATTTTGCAGTTCACCATGCTTTTCCCATACTTACACCAGTACTAGAGACAACACGGATTTGAGTGACAACAGAGAAGCTAATCAGCCCTGCCTCCCCCAAATGTTACTAATGAGCTGCTTTTTCTCTTAACCAATCAGGAACCAGCAGGTGGAGTAATTGTTCAATGTAGTGCCATCTCATATCGTACTGTACAGTGTACCCTATTACCAGAACTTTTACCAGCTCCGCACTACCAGAGCAGAAGAGAACTCTGTCCCCTCTCCGGATATCCATGTTGGGGGGGGGGGGGGGGGGGGGTGATGAGAGAGAGGGAAAAAGGGGGCAGTGTTGTGTGCAACCCATCACCAAACAGCCTGTGACTAATCAGCCCCTCAGTGTTCAAAGCCAGCGTGTAATAAAGGAGGGCAGTGGAGAAGGAAAAACAGGAGAATGGGTGTCAGGACCCCCATATATGAGATGAGAGGGGGAGAATGCATTCACTGGGGCTCCAATATACAGAAAAGGAGGGAATAAAAAGGCTTTTGAAAGGCTTGGGTTCCCCACTACCAGGCCAATTAAACAAATTCCTTCAAATATAGGCAGTAGTAACTGAGTGCCGTGCACTACACTCAAGGCACGAAGGAGCTGCGATGAATGCTGGACACCAAGGAAATGTCTCCTCTTTTACAACTCCGCGGTACGACTTTTTTTTTATCTGCCCTCTCGCATCGGTACAGAAACATTTCTCTGTGAACCATCTTCATAAAAAAAAAGTGTTTCTTATAGACTTAGGATTGAGTTTTTGAAGTCATAGATAACATTCAATGTCAATTTATTTTCTCCTCTTTCTTCGATTTATTAAGCAAGGTATTCCAATATTCTGAAACCGTGTCTCTGCAGCAATTGTTAAACATTAAGCATATTTCGCCCCAGTTACATTTTATGAATAAGGAAACCTTTTTTCATCTAGCTGAAGGTCAAGATTTACTCCTGTTCACTTTCATGAGGTTATGTTTTCCTCTGTGCATCCCCAACACATGTTATCACTCTTTCTACAAGCAGAGCTATGGCTAACAATATTATGCCTTCTAATCTCTGGAGGCTTTGAAATTACTGCTCACTGTGGAAATTGTGGAGTAATGAGTAGGAAACTGAGGTGTTTTGAGATGTTTTGATGACGCATAGGGCACTCCAGTCCAGCGACTTTATCCAGAGACGTGTACAGACGTCAGACTGCTTTAGAGTTGAATTGGGGTATTGAGGAGTCTCTATTCATATTTTCACAGAAGTTTGATTCTATGGTGTCTGTTTTAAAGAACTACACAGTGTCAGATGTAAATACTATGAAACAGGTCTAGCTTGGTTAAGTCTATAGTGTGATACAGTCCCAAATAACTGGGGTTCTTTTCCCCAGTCAACGTTAACCAAAGTCATGCTGACAGTGCTTGTGTCTGGAGGGAACCAGAGCAGATGGCAGTTGTTCTGTAGGAGCCATGCAATTTCACGCTGAATTTTCTGCAGACCGGTTTAAGGTAATTCAAGCAATGGGGCAGTTTCACTGATGACAGGAGTGATTTATAAGAGCAGATCCCTAGCCCGCTTTGAGTGCACCAGGGATCTATGCTTTAAAAAAAGAAAAAAACATTTTATCTTTGTCTCTTTAGGATTCGAAACCAAAGCTGTCAAAAAATAAAACTCAGGCAGAAACACAAACAGAGGCATTTCATAACAGTTTGAGGTATTCTTTCTAGGTTTTACAAATCTAGCTGATTAGTTTTTTTATCCACAAGCTAGTAGTTACAACACCCAGCAATTGCCACAATAATCAGACTTTGATTGGCCAATATAATCAGGTGATAATGTGTTTGCGAAGTGGCAGAGAACCACGTTGGAATGTTATTTGATCCTCTGATGTCTAAAATAGCATTTTAATCAAGATATTGTGCATTTCCTAGAAAATAGTACCAGGGAAATATTGAATAGAAGACAAAAATCAGGGATAAATCAATAAAAAACGGCGTCCAGTTAAAAAAAAAAAATAAATCCTGTAATTTCTCTGTAAAATTCGGTATAAACCGGAAACTCAGAACAACTCGACAAAGGCACTTGAGATTGGTTGAGTGGAGTAGTTTGGCTTTATTTGCCATTCATTTCCAGTGGTTTCCCTCTTTCCTCACATGAGCTCAGAGAGGAGCTTTGTTCGGAGGAATTCCCCAAATTCCTCCAGCTTGCTCCCTGCCTGACGTGATGAGCGACACTTCAGCAAGATTAATGTGGGCATCACCCTTTGAGCAGTGAAAGGAAGGAGGAATCGCATAGGAAGAGGATGTTCCCTGGCGTTCAGAGTCCATGCACTCAATTTACATAGAAAATAAGGCTGCAAAAAGATCGGGATAACTCATGTTTCTGTTAAAAGCCTTTTGATTAATTAAAATCAGTATTCTTTAAAAGAATGTTTATGTACTTTACAAACTTTAAATAAACGGTGTTCCTGGTACAGTAGCACACTGGTTCTGATGTGATATCATTGTATTGCAATAGGCTGCAGTTGAGCGTTGGATCATTGTGAATACTGAATGTGGTCCCATTCTACCAATGGCTTATACCATTGCTGCATCTCTTAATAAAACAAAACAAAACAGACACAATCCATTTGAAAGCAACTAAGCCATGAAAATAGAAAAGTTGCAGTTTAATAAAAATCTGTGTTGCTCGACTCTTCGACTGAATTATTGCCTTGTGAAACCAAAGAACTGTACACTCTTCCTTGTGTTATTTTTTTTTGTATTAGTATTTTATTATTTCTATTTTTTTTGTCCTAGTTTGAATTTTCTGGAGTGTAGTTTGCCAGGAGGGACCTAGACAATTTAAATTAAAAGGACAAAGTAATGTTTTTACTTACTGAGGTCACCCTTGGGGACATAAATCATGGAATTTGGAACACAGGCAGACGGTTCTTATGGCAAATTCAAGAAAAACACATTTTCTGTTTTTTGCATTTCTTCTGTCTGGTTCACTCGTTTTCCCCCAGAAAGTTCTCATTCATTTTTATTTGTGATTCATACTTTAATCTGTAATCTTTAATCTTTGCTAAAATGTCTGTATAGATCTTCTAAATGCAATGGATTATATTGTGTAGATTTTCAAAACGGTGTATTTAATATCTTACCTGGTTAACGACCTGTCGAGTGTGAAGAGTTATTGTATTTCCAAATGCACAGGAGACACAGTTCAACTTGTAATTCTTTCTAGTTATTGGAAATATGCTGGCTAGCCTAGATGGAATTTATGCAATAACAAGTGACTGACTGACTTATAGACGTGATCTGGAAGCTGATGAAAACTGGCACAGAACCGCGCTCTTGTATATACCTAGCGGAAAGCCACGCTTCCTACACTTGCCAAGGTTGCCATTAATATGTTGACTTTGTCACACAGTACAGCAGAATTAGAGCAAGATTTTTTTTTTCTCAGATGAACCTTGTAAAAACAGACGTAAGAAATCAATTGTCTACAGATCTCCTGAATCAAAAACAGCACAGGCTTCAGACCAACGATCCAGTCTTCAAATGTGTCCATGTTTGACCATAAGAAGTAAATAAGACCTAAAGAAATGTAAGTACACAAAACTAGACTACTTTATAATATAGTTTTATTTATTGTTTTTCAAATAATGTCAGTAAAAGAAACACAGTGCCTGTAAATCTGTATGTCAGTAAAAAGAGAAAACTGGCAAACCTGATTTGACTACACGACAATGTGTAGGTGTGTTTTTTTATCATATATGTATATCTACCTATATATATATATTTCTGTGGACTATGGTGGACCTACAATTAGAGGACTCAAATCTGAGCACCCTCCTATATAGAAGTGTCATGTTTTTGTTTGTTTTTTAAATTGGATAACAATCAATATGGTGCTCTTGTCCATGTTTGAACTGTTGCATTTTTATTCAGTAAATCGTGAAAGGTGATTATCAAGCTCCGCTATGGGATTTGACATAGGCTCAAGGGAACTGCTTCTGTTCTTGGTCCAAGGCGGTGCTTTTTTTATCAAATACACAGAGGGGTGTACTTACAAAGCATTTTCAAAACTGATTCGCTGGAAGGATGGAACCAGCAAATCAGATGCTAGTTAACACGAGCAGGAAAAGAAGAGCACGCCCACTCTGAATTGTTCGGTGCAGTTTCGTTGATAAACTTAAATAATGTTATTAACTATGCACGTTCCAAAAATGTAATCATTGAATCGATTATCCATTATTTATATCGTTGTATATAATGAGGAATGGAATCAATCGGAAAAAAAGGATTGTAGATTTAATAGTAGCAGCCCTAATACAGATAAATGATTGAGCATTTAGAAACATTAATAACATATAAGCAGTGACACATGCCATGATGTAACAGCAGTTCAAACATATCTGCATTACTGAACCCATCAAGAAAGTTCAAAACTAAAGCAAGGATAAGTACTTGATAAGTTGTTCAATAAGAGAAAAGTAAAGTGTTTGAATTTTGTGACAAGCCGGGATTGTTTTATGAGTTACAGGTTTTTGATATAGACACTGTTACCACCATAACGCTTTGAGTGGTTCACATTTTGACGCATGAAGAAATTGCCTACCGTTTAAGCCACTTATTTTCAAAATATGTTTTTTTCGCTGATGGCTTCAATTATCCCATGACTTCATCCCTCATGAAGGCACTTTATCATTTTCATAAACATTTTTTAACACCTTCCATGATGTTTTTTCTCCCAAAAACAGACAACAGATAAAACACAATACCAACCACACATTATGAATTTCCAGGAACATCAATCCACCCACCTAATGAGACAAACAAAACTACATTTACACAGGTACCCCAAGTTGGAATTATACCCGGATTCCATAGTTAACTAAAAACAGTGCACCAACCACTGTGCCACCTAGATCACCCTTTCCATAAAACCATACAGCAAGACAAAGCAATACCATTTACACATCTGTAAACAAAAAACAATTCTGAAAAGCATGCATACATCAAGCAGTGCCAAGGCAACCTCCACATGAAAACAATTAGTCCCAGCAAGGAACGAAAGAAAACAAGTAATCCCATACTGTGGTCCCTCTCTCTCTCTCTCTCTCTCTCTCTCTCTCTCTCTCTCTCTCTCTCTCTCTCTCTCTCTCTCTCTCTCTCTCTCTCTCTCTCTCTCTCTCTCTCTCTCTCTCTCTCTCTCTCTCTCTCTCTCTCTCTCTCTCTCTCTCTCTCTCTCTCTCTCTCTCTCTCTCTCTCTCTCTCTCTCTCTCTCTCTCTCTCTCTCTCTCTCTCTCTCTCGCTCTCTCTCACACACACACACACACACACGCTGACTAAAACTGGAGCAGGTAGTTATCACCCAGTTGACTAGCAATTGACTATAATCCAATGACTGTAATGTATGAATTAAATTTGACTGAAACTAATGAGTTTATGTGCACCACTTCAACTGCTTTTACTAATTAATTGATTCATGAAGGTGATGTGTAGCCGTTTTCCTGTGCTATGATATTGTGGCTACACAAATCAATCTGCATGGGTCTGGGCAGTAGTTGAAAAAGGGTCCTATGCACATCCCTAATCGTGGTTAATTAGCATCTTTGGTTCAGCATTTGTATGTCTAATAACATATGTCCTCAGCTGTGTTTTTCTGTAATATACTGTGTTTTCATCTGTAATATACAATATCTGGCAAAATGTGTGATATGTGTGCATTTGACATACAAGTGTACAAACGGTGTCTCTAATTACTGTGTATTTACAGCATAGTTACTTATTAAACACATGTGTACTAACACATAATTACAGTGTTGTTATATATAATTACAATGTACTTAATGTATAAATCTTGTTATATAATAAATGTAAGTACACCATTGTTTTAGAAAGGGGTTCAGGTTTGGGTTAGGTTTTGAATTTTGTTGTGCAAAGATATTTACACATTAATTACATTGTAACTATGCATAACAACATTGTAATTAAATGTAAGTACATCTATATTTACTGCATAACTACTATGTCACTACACAGCAATTAAAGACACTTAATTTTAAAGAGTTACCCAAAACAGAGTGTTTTTCTAGATAGGTAAGAGCTAAAATCAGCACAACAGTGTAGAAAAAAACAATAGAATTCTCAATGCCACGGCTTTGCTTTGGCTGAGCTGCAAGCATAGAAGCCTTGCATGCAGATGGAAGGACACAGACGAGTGATGTTGTAAGTGTTCGGTTTTAGCTCTGGACATTGGCTTCCCAATAGGAGGCTGGCACAACAATTAGCCCGGACTGTGGGCAATTTCTGGACAGAGCCCCTCCCTGGGATTCTTTGTGGGACATTTCAGAAAACAGTTCAATAGACCTCATATACCCACATCTGAGCGCTTACCCCTGGAGTGGTAAAGGCTGTGGATTAACAAAAAAAGAAGCATACCTACAGGCAGCACTGAGTAGAGCTGTTCAAAAATTGATTTTTCAATCGATTCTATTCCTCATTATATACATTGATATAAATAATCGATTCAATAATTACATTTTTGTAACAAGCATAGTTTAATATTATTTACGTTTATCAACGAAAATGCACTGAACGTGCCCTGCCTTGTTATTTACAGTATTTCTGCCAGACAAGCAGTGGGCGTGCTCTTCCTCTCCTGCTCCTGTTAACTAGCATCTGATTTGCTGCTCCAATCCTACCAGCGAATCAGTTTTGAAAATGCTTTGTAAGTCTGCCCATCTGTGTGTTCGATGTAAAAAAAAAGCGCCGCCTTTAATCGATTAATTGATTGTTATGTGGAGGTTTAACTGACAGCCCTAGCCTGTATCATCGTCTCTTCCTCCCCCCGATTCTGTTGTGCCTCTCAGCCAATGTGAGGCAATTTTCTGTATTTCTTGAAAACACTCCAATCCATGGCTTAAAACCGGCTCAAAACTACAGAAGGGGGTCTTGAACTTTAATTAAAGACAAAAAAAAGAGTAAATGGAAGTCTTAAAAATGACAAAACCTCATAAACAATTAAAGACTGCATCAGCAGCACCAGATGAAAACAAAAATCAAATAAATAAAACTGTTGCTAATGAAGAGCAGGCTATTTTCAGTTCCTCCCACCATAAGCTGAAAACCACAAGAAAAAAAGAAACGGCATCAAAACACATGTCCAGCAACTCCTAGACGTAAGAACAAACCCCCAACTGTGTTAATAGGACACTAATCTTGACTAGAGGAGTGTCCGGGTGGGGAATCACATTGTCAGCTATATACATAGATAGATAGCTAGATAGATAGATAGATGGATGGATGGATGGGTGGATTCTCAATAAAGCCCAGCCTCCCTTTAAAGAAGTTTTTTAATTAAATAACAGACTGTATCGGGCTTTCTAAAAAAGCACTGTTGTTGTAACACTCCCTTAAGACAGGGGTGAAGTGTCTCCTAGAAGATTTGAACAAGCTGCCAAGACAAGGCGAAGATTCAGCCACTCAGGTCTTGAGTTCAGAGAGGAGACACTTTATTTATCAGCAGGGAAACTCTAGAATTGTTTTGCACCAATACAAGTGAAAGACAGACAGCTTCTTGTCTTGTTCTCTTCACTGTATATAATTCTCATCGAAACACTGTGCATGCAGAAATACAGAAGCCATAACAGTTTCAAAATTATGACACATAGCTAGCAAGGTAATAAATCACAGCTTTTCAGCACCATCTACCTCACCTTTCTGATTGATATCAGTTTAAACAAAAATGAGGGGAATAAAAAAAAAAAACCTTACAGCAATTCCTAGGATGTCTCCCAAGATTCCTGAGATCCAGTAGCATTGTACGTATCCCAGGCTGCCAAGGCGGAAAGGAGCAGTTGGCACAGATGGAGATTACTGTCTCCAGCAGATGTTTCACACGCAGAACCATGCTCAGATTAACGCTTACCTTTCCTGGAAGATTAGGATTTAGCAGTGCACAATGTGAGGATAAAGCTTTTGAGATGAACAGAAAAAAAATGGCTAATAACCACCACACAGAACAATTCATTTATCTTTCATATTAGACACTTTCTAGGTCCTTCTCTCAAGATCACAGTTGTTTTGGGATGAAATCCCACTTATTTTAAGTAATTTGTTATTCTTGTTTAGATTCACATTGTTTTATCAGTTTCATTACATCCTGGCAACTTTTAAAAACTCAGAAGTTACCTGGGTCTGATTTAACAAATGCATTGTCATGCAAGGGTATATCTGAACCTGGAGACTTTGGGAATGTTTCCTCAGGTTTGGGTTGATTAGTGCAGGGGTGACTAAAGTTAACCCTTTCACACCTGGTCTTTGTTCCAACCCTTTTCTAAATTGAGTTTTCAGTTGAACCTCCATCCAGACCATAAAGTTGGTAATTGTATATTTCTACCTGTTAAACCTGAAGATGGACAACCCTGAGTTAACGCATGACACAAAACGGCTGTCATAGCTATGTGTTAAGCATAAGGTACAGTGAGAGAATGGTAAGACATCTAGAACAACCATGGTAAAGTTCAGAAGTCAATAAAACAGTGGAAATGATGGCAAAAGCATAATGTTTTTAAGGGTGCAAGTTTGTTGAGTTCCCAAAGATTACTCATTCCTAAACTCCTTTATTGTCATAGGGAAAACTTTCAAAAGAACAGAACTATGTAACTATCAAAAATATGTAGCGGCAAAAATAAGTCCCTTAAATGAGGAGCACAGCTGCTTTAAACATTGCAGGGCTGAGCAGAGGTTTTATCCAGGTGAATCAAACCATGACCCCAGACTTGCTTTTTTCATCAGGAGAGGTGCAGGCAGGATGCAACTGTCCATAGGAATACAGATATTTCAGGAAATCACAAAAGGGGGATGCATTTCAAATATTTGCATCTCAATTGAGCAGAAAGCATCATTTCTCAGCCCTGTTTTCTTACCCTCTCTGGAGCTCTGTCTCTCTCTGTCATTGATTAATCGCATTACAGGGGTCTTTATATAAATATCCGTCCTTTAAGAAAAGGGGCTTCAGCTCCCAGCTCCCAGGCTGATAAGAGAAAATGTGAAACACTGCCAGTATGTCAAATGCATCTTAAGTAGGATTGGATGTTTTTTTTGTTTCTGTGATAGAGTGAAAACAAAAGAAAAACACACTCCATCCCTATGGTCTTATATCATCGGATAACAGAAGATATTATCCCTATGTTTTTTTTTTTAAATACTGTTTGTTTGTGAGAAACATTGTAAATGTAAAATAATAACAAATTGCCATGAAAAGATATGGTAAAAGTTAGTTCTGAGACCACCACTGTAACTATTTTTGTGTTTGGTAATGACTTGCTAGCGAGTTGCCAAAGTTTATTTTAAAGCCCAGACTTTCTTTTAAATGCGAACATTTCAGCAAGCTGCTCTGGGCGCCATCATTTTAAGGAATGTTCATGTAAGGCTCTATTACAGCTGTGAGCACACTTAATAATAGTCAATGGGGGGAGGAAATATATCCTTTGGTTGCGTTTTAACTATATTATGCTTAACTGTTGAGAGTGGGTATAAGGTTTAAGATAAGGGAAATGACCCTAACATTTTAATCAGTGTGAATCAGTTAAACGCAGATATTGTAATATTTATAAAACTCTACTTTAATGAAGGTGTAATAGATTACTCCTGGGGAGGGGCTGGAGATAAGGGAGGGTATAAGTACCTGTGTAGAGCTCATTTTAGGTGCACTAGATTTGAGACGCCAGTAAGGCTGGAGTGACTGAGTAGCTGTGTACTCTGTGTTTAACATCTCTATTAAATACAGGCTTGTGGATTTGTTTTTGTTAAATGATTAGGTTTTTTTGTACCATTTTTTCACCTGAAGCATCAATAAAAACTCACTTTTGGCATTTTAACCTTGACTTCTGTTTGTTTCCTGCCACCTGCAATAGCCACTTTACATTTTCTATAAAATGTTAAATTTGTTCAGCTTGATACGTTGAGTATAAAATATTGATTTCAGAGGCCTACGCGCCCTGTGAGGTATTTAATAGGACTGGAGCATCTGAATTTTTTATGTTAAAGACATATCATGGCTCATAAAAGTACAGTACAGGGTGATTCCCAGCAGACATTCTACAGACAGTCAGTATTCCCGCAATCCAAGGCAGTTTAATTGATATGTGACAAGGTTTTCTGTGACAAATTTTTAAAAAAAGCAGAGCACATCTGTGGGGGCTAAATTCATAAAGCTGTGCAGAAGTCACCTCACTGATGGTCACTTTGTGTTAGATGAACTCCAACTTCACTCTGGAAGACGCAGCACTACACACAAGCAGTAACATCACCAGTCACAATGCCATTATAGAGAGTTTTGCAGTATTTTTTTTTCATATGGAAATACTATAAGCATAGTGGGATGGATGACTGGTCATGAAATGCCACCCAGTCATTCAATCATGGGGTTCAGATGACATCACATAAGCCTCAGTGGTTTGTGGACTCACAATTGGATTTCTGCCTTGTAATTTGTTGAGTCGATAGATTATAATATACACTTTCAGTTTCTCGAATTTTCTTTGTAGATTCTGCTTTCCATTAGTGAACTTTATAATTCATGTTTGAAAAAGACTGCTTGAACTGTAGGTTTATTTTCTTTGAAGTAAAAAGAGGACAGTTCTACCTACTAATTTGGTTTGGTGACGTACTGGACATTTTTTAATACATTTATTTCAATATCTGAGTTGCTTAGTTACCTGTACAGGAATTTAATTAGATTACCCCTTGCAGTTTCTGAATAGTCCCACTGCATTTTCTAAAAAAAGAAAACTGGTTCAAGCCCATAAGTGTTAATTTCTAGTTCTGTAATATGTTCTTTTTAAATTTCAAAGCTTTAAAACAGGTTGAACTGCTGAACATACAGACTGTCTCAATAGAATGGGTTTAGCAAATATATAAAATAGGAGGGCTTTTTGAACTCTGATTATGTCTAGTGAATTATTTATTTATTTAGTTGTATATTCATTTATTAAACACCAGTGACATATCAATAACTAACCAAATACACAAAAAATCAAATATTTCTACAATTTATGTATTTAAAAAAAAAAAAAAAAAGCACTCCTATAATCCTAATAACTCTCCCTATAGCATTATAAGAAGTATACAAAATATTGTCAGATATTTTATAAATGCAGTCTCCCATCACAATACATAGTCCATCTTATCTGGACCTTTTGAGGAAGTGGCAACCCCCTTGCGACAGGCAGCCCGATTATGGTTTTAGTTCCCAATTTTCCTGGGTAAGGGGTAGGCCAGTGCATTGTGAAGGAGTGCTATGATGGATGCTGCAATGACCTTACAGCAGCCCGATCTCCAGGATCTGACCCACGCAGGTGGCAATTAGCTAGGATTACTCACTGTGTCCAGTATCTCCCTTACACTGTTGCACAGTTCGCTGTTAATAAACCATGGCGTCCTTTCCCACCCTCTCCCTCTCTAGGCAGTCCCATATTTATCACTGTCTATACTCTGACATCGACGTGTCTTTAAAACCATTAAGCGTCCCGTGTTGAAGAATAATAGCACCGTGCGGCAGCTGTCACACACGGAGCACAGCCCCATAGCATTTCTTAAAGGATGTTAAAGTAACAAGCAGGGTTTCTAAAGTAAAGCCAGGAATATTTTAATAGTAATGAGACCTTTACAAAACAGCCTGTTGCTTTTGTTTGCTTCATAAGAACATAAGAAATTCTAGAACCAGAAAAGGCTTCGAAGAGTGTTGCCATGTAACAAGCAATCAATAACATACTGTACACACACACACACACACACACACACACACACACACACACACACATATATATATATATATATATATATATATATATATATATATATATATATATACTGTTTTAGTTGTCATGGGGTACCTTGTTAATCGTATGGGGGGTTTATAGTTCTTACTGATATTAAACTTTATTGTAGATATTGTAGAAAGCATTTCTGCTTTGTGGTTAAGATGGAGTTGATAAATTGCAGTCTATTACACTTTAGGTATTTCAAAGTCATAAACCAAAGTAGTTTTTTCCTTTGTATAGTTGCTGATATTTGCCTTATCAAACACAAAAAGAAATATGTGAACTGTACACATGGCTGCCACGGCTTGCTATTCCAATGAGGTGGCTGCACAGTAACGAGGGATACATTATTAGACTTTTTGTTTGTGTGAGTTGAACAGCAGTGTTGTGGTAAAAAGCTGGATGGCACTTTACTGTACTGAAATAGTCTTTCAACACTAGCCTTTTGGAGTGGCAAAAGAAGATTTATAGCTGGCAGCTATTAGGCGATCAACACCTGATCAAACAATGGGGGGGCTTGCTTTGTCGAGAAAGTACCATCTCCCTTTCAGCCCAGTTATAGCAAGCAAGGAGTGGGGGAATGCTAGGAGGTTTGGGTGGGCCTGGGATCATAGGGTCCACTCAGCCACACTCTGAGAGCTAAACAAACAATTCATAGTAATCTCTGCTGTGGACGTGTTTAAAATACACCTCTCCCTTATCTGTTAAAGCAAAGACCCTCTTTCTGCTTTTTGTGCTTGGTAATTGCTTAAGCCTGTCGCTGATGACAGTTCTCTCTTGCTAAAGGTAATAATAGATAACATTCTGCGACAAATAATTTTAAACATCTGTAATTAAGCAAAGAGGTGGTTCAGGCAGTGAACTCACTTTAACTTTCGATCAAATCACATCAAGCATATCTTATACGCTCCAATACCAGATCGGCAGTCAAATATCCAGTATCTTATTTGTCCTTCGATAAACAATATGTCCAATGATTTGCAAGGAAGGGATCTATATCTTACTTGAATCCATGAAGACCATGTTGTGTGGCAGAGTTCGCCTCCTCCTCCACAGCCTCCATCTGCTTTTTGGTTTTGTCCAACAGGGGACGGCAGTTATCCTGCATCCCTCCCCCTGCCAATTGCAAAGGGGTACCTCGAAAAGTTGAGACAAAAGACCAAAGAATGTCGTGTAAAACATGGTTGATGTAGTAATTTTGTCTAGTCTAAGCTTTAATAAACAATATATCTCATACGTTTCCTGACTGAAATAATATTCTCAATAATGACTGTGTTAGTAGCTTTAACCTTTGCACAGGAAAGCAGAGAGCCTGGCATGTTTTCATTTAATAGCAGGAGGAATCAAGTAGCTATGAAGGAACAATTCATCCCAAAGTGGACCACTGCCATGCAGGGGAGAGATTTATAGCTCTCTTGGTGCCCCAGAGTCCACTCTCCCCGAGGAGCTGAATGAATGAGGTTAAATCATCTGGGCACACTGCATGTGCTTGAAGATAAGGCGAAGGGGCAATAATGAGATTATAGTGATGCAAATGAGTGCAGCCAGCTGACCCTCCTGGCTAGTGCAACATAAGAGACTGCTTTTCAGAGGCTAATGTCATAGGAATGTTCCCGAAGAGGACTGTATTCAGCAAACACCTTGTAATAACTTTAAAAGTACTTATACACAAACTGGGGCTGAAAAAGAATGCAAAAGCAATGAATGAATCGAAAAGGTTTGCTAAATGAATTTCAATAAAATGCTTTAAAACGAAGGACTGAAAAACCAAAAAGATGGCAACAGTGCGGGATGAGGAAAAAAACTTTATTTCCAGCTGCCTGCACCTGTCCCAGCTCACTGCTGGGTTTCTGCACTGTGGCAAAGGAGTGCTGTGCTCTCTAACAGTGAGAGAGACACAGCAAATGTGCCTCTATCAAAATAGACTGACAGTCACATCTGAAACAACAGAGCAACTGTCTTACAGCCCAACCATTTCAGACAGACAATCCCCAGCTAAAATAGCTTTTTTTAAAAATACAAACCCCAATAAGAAAACACGTATGTAATACACAGTATCAACAGCGATGTGACATATGGTATGTATTTATTCAAATTTTCGATGTCTCTGTTCCTACCGAGGGAGTTTTGTATAGCGGGGTTGAGGGGTTCAATCAAATTTGGAACCCACAGTTAATGTGACCTCCCCCCCAACCCCCAACAAGAAAGTATGACCTGTATTTATAAGGCATTTTCTTACTGCAGTTCTTAATTTGTTCTGTAATGAATTATTAATTTCATGTGTAGAGTGGTTGATGAGATGTAGGCCTCTTTCCCTCTCTCACTGTCTTTTTTCGTATTTTCTTTTTTCTCTTTCTCTGCCATATCCCTCTCCATCACTGCTTAATTCTTCATTCTTCACTCTCACTTTGAGTCCTCTTTGTTCTCTAATATAAATTATATCCCGTGTTAAAGGAGACCACCTGAGTCTTTTTTTCTTATTTTAAGCCATTTATTTAATAGGCAAATTCCGAGCTCTGGGATCACTGGTGGATCAATAATGCATGTGTGCTCATGGTCTGGGCTAACCCTGACTGACACTAAAAGTCTGTGTAGATTTAGCATCATAAAAATTTCATCCCCATGCTAAACCACAAGACATTCCTGTCAAGTTCTGCTCTAAATCCTGGCTTTGAGGTTCCTCAAGCTTCTTGCGAAGGGAGGAGGGGAGTGAGACTGGGTCCTCCAGGCTGCCATCAGTGATGATCTCATCAAGACAGTGTACCTGTCAAAACACCTAGCTCAGCCGAGTCTGATAGCGTATGAGAATCTATCACTTACACTACGAGAGCGACTCACTGAGCATCACATTCGGTGCCTGTTACTATTTTTTTTAAAGCAAAAGGTTTCAGCCGAGACAAGCCAAAGATGTACAGAGCAGGTTATGAATCCCAAATACATCAGTTCGTAATGTTTTGTGCTTTGGGCTTTAGCTTTGTGCATACCCTTGCTTTAAGACCAAAGGTATAATAGACTACAACCTCAATCGTAAAGTAATTTTACACGTCTTTAAAGAAATGCAGAAGATGACAAGTGAACGGCGTCAATCAACAGACATAATAACTGAAAGCAGGTAATGAGAAAGCTGTTTCGATCAGGTCACTGCCAGACACTCAAGCAGGATAGATTCATATACCTGATATTTGTCCCATTTCATTACTTTCACTGCCGTTAAATTGATTGACGGGCCTTTAAGGCTCATAAAGAGTCTGCAGTTGAAGGATGAGCGAATGAGACAGGAGATTCCGTATCCACGGTTACAAAAAACACAAAAATAGAATCCCATGACTGAAAAGCAAGGAGAAGCAACCACTTGTTAAGCTGCTAAAAAAATTGCCAAAGCTTCTTTACCATGCTCATGTGGTGAAATACAATGTCCCACAATGATCGAATAAACTTCATTTTAAAGCAGCACGTACTGAGTCTGAAAACTCATTATTGAGCTGAACCTTGAAGATTTGTGTTTCTTTTTTTTTTCTTGGAAGGAACGCAATTATGAGTTAAGCACAGCTCTCTAACAAGCAGCCTTTTACAAAACATTAGAGAAGGGCCTCTAAGATTTAAAGGTATCTTCACTTTTCTCACAAGTATGCAAGCACAGTAACTGTTCTGTACAGTATTATAATCTTGCCAAAGTTTCTTATCTTCACACCCCATTCTTCTCCTCGTCTCAAGGATCTGGAGGGAGGGAAGCTGTTCATTTATACAACTGTGTGTTTCATAATAAAGATTACTCAAAAAGGAAGGAAAATCAGTAATTGCAAGGAAAGAGAGTTTGCAGACGAGAGGAGGCCATTCGGCCCATCTAAGCTTGTAAGGTTTCAAGCAGCTGATTGATGTCAGAACTTTGTGAAGTAGTGAAGAAGTGTCTCCTTCCATATACATATATGTACAGTTCAAATGCAAGGACTGCAAATGTTTAGCATTTTGACATAAGAATATTACAATGGCAGCAGCCCCAAGAAGTGTACGTGGCACATGGTGGCAGTTTTGGAAATATGCAAGACAGGCTCTCAAGGATGTCATAAGGTAAATAAAGTAAATAGGGTGCGATACGGAGGAATCTGCACGCCTCCTTACGCCAGAAACAAAAGTGTGTCCATGTGTCAAGAACCAGAGACACTGAAAAACTTCAAATGCTTTAAAAATGATGCACTTTTACTGCACAGTGATTGACACTGATGTAAGGAATGTAGGAAACATTTTTAAAGTGTGAGTGAATACCCATTAAATTTCTCCATGTTCCTTATATTCCACTTTGGGTTCAACTTTGCTCTCAGGAAGATCTCAAGCAGCCATCAGAAATTATTCCAACCATTACTTACTGTGAGCTTTTTCAGATCCTGTGAATATTTTACTTACTTTTTTTTTTTTGCAAAGGCTATGTAGGTTGCTGACTACACAATAGCTAGGCTAGAATTTAATGCAATGATCTACAGTCTTTGAGTATGTGTGGATATCTATCTATCTATCTATCTATAGTCACACATTAAGAAATATCAAGTGTTGAGTATATTGTAGCTTTTATCTGCTGTCCTCATTTTGCTTGCATTTCATCTGAGCTGGTGAAACAACAACACAACAACACCACCACCATGCATATTTACTATGGTAAAGTTTTACAACTGCTATATATATGTGATATATATATATATATTATATATATATATATATATATAGATATATATAATATATACACACACCACACACAACACACCCACCAACTATGTGTGTGTGTGTGTGTGTGTGTGTGTGTGTGTGCGCGCGCGTGTGTGTGTGTTGGAAAAATCAAACGCTGCTATTTGGGATCTGCTTGTGTTGATTCTATACTTTTTATTAGTGCTATTTATTATCTCCAGAATTCTCCCAGTACAAATCTGACCTGAGCAACTATAAATCACGAGTAAAACTCAATCAGGGGGATTCAATTCCAGTTTGCAGGGTACCATTAGAGATTGATATTGAAGGTTCATTTCGTGTTACCAGACGTATTTTCATTTCATTTTTTAATGGCCAGCTTGTAGCAGTGACGGCACAGCAATTTTAAATCTGTAAAACTAAATTATGTAATTAAATCTATCATCATAAGTGTAATATATGGTCCCTCCCTGTGAGTTTATGTCTTCCCTCTCTCATTGATTACACTGTGTAACAATTTTTTTTTTTTTTTTTTTTTTTTTTGTTCCTGGGTAGTAAGTGTTATTTCCTAATTGCTTATGCCTCAAAAGTATAGAAAATGGCTATTATTCCCAACAAACTTTGCTTTTGTGACTAGGACAGTGATATTTCAAAATATCACTATTTCCAATGGGAAAACGGGCAAATATGTGTCTTTTCGTTCACATAAAGTCAGAAAAAAACAACATATGAATCCAAATTAACATGTGTTTATACTAAAGTAATACAAAAATGACTACAAAAGATTTAGAAGTGAGTAGTTTTTTCTATTTACAGTATAATCGTAAATCTAGAAAAACTACTCACTTCTAAATCTTTTGTAGTCATTTTTGTATTACTTTAGTATAAATACATGTTTTTTCTGACTTTATGTGAACGAAAAGACACACATTTGCCCGTTTTCCCATGGGAAATAGTGATATTTTGAAATATCACTGTCCTGGTCACAAAAGCAAAGTTTGTAGGGAATAATAACCATTTTCTGTACTTTTAAGGCATAAGCAATTAGGAAATAACACTTACTACCCAGGAACAAAAATTGTGTTACATAGTGTTATTTTTGTGTTGCCCACTTAGACCCATCCTGCATCCTCTGTATCTCCCATTCCTCAATCAAATACCCAACCATTGGGAGTACTTTACTGAAATGCATAAACCAGGATTGTCAGAATACTTGATTTGATGCATATATTACACAAGGGTTTCTTCTAAAGGCATGCACAGTTCTATTGCATTGATTTTATCATCAACTTAACACCCTCTTAAACGCTGGCACAGAACGTGTAGGCAACTTTGTGAAAGCAGCACCGAAGGAAAAAAAAATTGTGTTTGAACCAACGCCAAAGCTGCTAAGTGGAGTTTTTATTTCAAAGGTCTAGCACAGCTCAAGCCACTAAAAAAAAAAGCACTGTCTATGGATAAGGAGAGCGGCTTCTAAAAAGTGGCAACACAGGAATCCATTATCATTGAAGCACAGAAGGAGAATGTGTCCTAAAAGTGTCCTTAAATAAAATAGACAGATGAAAGTAGGAATTTCCTCATTGAAATCTAATTTTGCATGTGTATATTGTTTTCAGTTGAGTTTGTCAAAAAATGCCAATGTTTTATTGTGGTATTATCGAATTGCTTTTCTTTATTAGTGCAACTAAACTGTTTTCATCTAGTTTACCCTTATAATGTGTTTAACCCTCACATGAAAGGTGTGTTTGCCATTGCGCTTGTATCATTAATATTAACATTTTTATTTTTGGAATATATGCCCTTTGGTTAGTGCATGTATATTTGTACTTTTATAAGTTGCCTATCTAAGCTATATTTTATGATGCACATTTGTTTTTATGAAAAGAAATGTTGGCAGGGCAAGTTTTAAAGATTAAGGGGAGGTAGGATATACAGGGTACGGGTTCCTCTCACAGGTCTTATGTCTCAGGAGCCACATTCACTTTACAGGTCAGGGGAACGTTAGATTCCAGAGCATTCCTCATGTGCAGAATGAAAAGCAGCTACAACAAACCCTGCCATTCTTTCATTTTGACATCAGGGTCTCCATCTGCTTCAGGGTCTAGTTGTTTGGCTGTGTGGCTTGAAACCAGGCTAATACCCAAGTGTAGCTAAAAAACAAGATCTACATAGGCTTCAATATCAGGCATGCTGTATTACTGCTGTGGCAATGCCTTTGCAGCAAGTATCTTTCTTGCTGTTCAATGTATATTAACTCTCCCCTGCAGATAGACGTCATCAGCTTATTAAAATGATGCTGTCTGTCCCAGGAGGTGGGAACAGCAATGAATAAATCAGTTCCACTAATGCACTGACCTGAAAAACTGTAAGTGACATTCAAACTCCAAAGTGCTACATCCAATTGATGTAACAGAGTCATTAAACTGAGCAATGCAGAATAGCTTCATCCCACCTACGTCACACTGTAGGAGGGGGCAAACGAGCAACAAAACAGCATTGGATAGGCACTAATTGAGGCTCCCAAACTAAGGCTGGATTAATCAGCTTAGAATCAGAGCCCTTTGCAGTAAATTGTACTCAAAAGGAATCCTATAACAATATACTGTTATATTGAAATGTAACCAAATCATTTATTTAAAAAATGAAAATCTAAAACATTTACAATCGTTAAATACACACAAGAATCTGAATATAATTGCTGTTTTTTGTTTCTTCAGGATTATAATGAAGCTGTATTCACTGTATCAAGACCCTGGCACTGGTGTCCTTTCTTTCACCAGATATCCTCAATCCACTGATCTGGATTATTTGCAATCTGTCTTGTTCTTGTCATCCAAGGATTCATGGTGCCATTCCTTCAAGACTGAAATACAAAGCATTGTAAGAACAATCAGCCGTCAGGTTATTGCACGCCGCTTTCTTCATTAATTTAAGTTATAAAGCTAATAAGAAAGTTTGAAACAACTTAAACTGCTAGTCAATATTTCCATACACTTCTGTACTTATTTGCTGAACAGGCACCTAGTTAGTTTGAAGGAAAATAAACGTGGGTTGCGTACATTTATTACGAACCCTCACGTGAGTAGGCTTTCAGTGTCTGCTGTGTCTTGAAGTGGGTAAACTGTTCTGTTTATTCTGTTAAACTAATGAAACAACATTAACTCAGTCCATTCAATTGCAGCTGTAGGCAACACCTAATAGGTGAGGACAGGCTATGTCCCTCTCTTCATTAAAACAGGGCACAAGAGACTGATTTTAATAACCGTTGTTATGTCCTTTTCGATCTAGCAATATTGTAGAGGTCAACTGAATCCACCTTACCTTAACAAAAAGGTGTCTGGAGCTCAGCTTGCAAAGCCATCTGTCTCAGAAAGTGTTTATTTTGTTTGTTGTTATCCAAAGAGAAATAAGGGCAGAAATTACATATAACCAGGGGTCTCAACATCTGGGTCAGACGGGATTAAAATTGCAGGCAGTCTAACCAAAACAAGTTCCATTTCCAGGCACACAGCCTGCTTTATTTAAAGCATCTGTAATTGTGCAAGAGTGAATCTCATGTGTTGGCGTTGCGAGTACAGCTTGCAATGCCTGCATTATTGATGCCTACCCCTTATCTGTCAGTTGTGTTTGTATCTATCGTGACAAGTCTGTTTGGATATCCGGCAATTGCTCTGTTCGATGAAAGTAATCAAATTCAGTTTGCCACATAATAACGGGCTGGAGAGAGAGAAGCTGTCGTGCCAGGGAACGCCAGGTGTTTACGCCCTCAAACCATGCAAACAAGAGGCTTGCTCACAACAGACCCAGGGCAGATCAAATAACAATAAATCAGCAAATGAGAATGTAATAACTGTTGCATGGCCTTTCATAGCTAATTAAAGCATAATCGACCCCCCTCTCTCAAGTCAACCAGAAGCATTATTTTTTAAATATGTTGGTTTTTGATTGACGAATCACCTCATGTATGCTCTGATTGTATTTTTAAATAATTCAAAAGAATATGGAAGGAATAGGGTTTTTTTGTTTTGCCTTAAATGCACTGCATCTCACAATTGAGGTTATACATATATATACAACAGTGAAATACAATAATAATAATAATAATAATAATAATAATAATAATATAAACTCAATGTGCATTTTATGTTAAACATGAGCATATATACATTCAAGGTTTTATTTGAAATTATCATTAACATAAACAAGAACCAGAATATTTAAAATGCCTGCTTGTTCGGTACAGGCTGTATATAGAACAGATCAGACATGTATTTATAAAGGTATGCACAGTATACCCCACACCCTGCAGTCTCATTCATATACTTCAGCGGCGTTTTCATTGAAGTAATTACCAGGCCTGTTGATACAAGATCTTCGTTGTTGCAAATGAGCCATGATGAAATATCCAGCTGGCCCACTGAGCCCCGGTCTGCTTGTGACAAGCTTGTTTTGATTGATGTTTTGAACATTGCAGAACATCTTGTTTTTACTGAAATGTCTTGACAGATTTTGACAGATCTTTATGATTTGTTTTCCTTCACAAGCAGTTTTTTCAAATCACATACAGTGCAAAAGGCTCAATCCAACCCAGAAATGACACGACCCAATGAATTAACTGGAGCGTTTCCTCGTACCACACAGTGATATGAGTAATGATATTATGCAAGCAGTGCTGGAACTGACGAAAGAATGATGTAAGTGATGTTTTGATTGGATATACTTTACAATTGCATAACTGATTTAGAAAATGTCTAGAACGTGTTTTGTTTTACAAAAAAATGAAAAGCAATGTATTAGTTTCTGGTATTACTGGAAATCAAGCAACCTACATTAATTAATGTTAGTTAACCTAATTAATAAAATGTACATACTATTTGAAAATGTCAGCATGATTGAAAAATATCTTAAACATTTAAAAAAAATGTAAAATGTATTAATGGGTAATACAGAGAAAGTTTGACTGCAGAAAATAACATTTTTTTTAATATAAAAATATATATATATATATATTATATATATATATATATATATATATATATATATATATATATATATATATATATCTATATATATGAGAGAGGCCACATTTAGTACATAGTTACACATTTCACAGTGCAGTGTTAAGATCACACAACACCACACTAAATAGGGTCCTCAATGTAAAAAAGTATACAAAAATCAAGAAAACCATACATGGAAACAGAAATCTGTATCGTTGATTGTGGCAGCAAAAGTCTCAGGGACTTCCCAAAATTAAAAAACTACAAATCTGACGGTTCCATATGAAATTCCCTGAAATTAAAAACACTACAACAGACTGCCAGAGGGAAAGACGTCAATCTAGTCTGTACTAGCCCAGTCCCACAGGTATACAGACTGTATGTATCAGGCCATGGAAGCATTTCACATCCTGGGTCTCAATAGGGTTATACTGTTGGCAGCATCTGTCTCTTCCATAGCAATAAAGTAACCAAACCATGTGGAAAACTCTGGACTGCATTGAGTTATAGCAGTACAGTGCAGGCCATGGAGACATGGAGGAACTGTTCCAGCTGCTTTTCCATACGGCTGTAGAATATACTGAATAGTGAGACCAATCATATCAATATGATTTGTATTGACTGCTGTTATCAAGACCAATACTAGTATTAATGTTCCAAACTGTTTCCTTTAATAAATATGGACCCTTATACCATATATTGATTGTGTCCATCTGTCTACAATAGTGGAGATGAAAACTGCCCTCAGTATTCACCAATCTTCTCCATTTTGTTCATCATTGCCTTCTGGTGTTCTTTCGACCTTTCTGATCATATTTGGGTGTAATAATAAATTGCTGATTTTGTAGAAAGAAATAAAGCACAGAGAGGTTTGGTAAAGCATAGTCACGTATTGTAAAGCACAGAGAGGCCTGGTAAAGCATAGGGAAGCATTGTAAAGCACAGAGAGGTACAGTAAAGCACATGGAAGCATTGTAAAACACACAGAGGTATGGTAAAGCATAGGTAAGCATTTTAAAGCCCAGAGAAAAATGGTAAAGCATAGTGAAGCATTGTAAAGCACACAGAGGCATGGTAAATCATAGGGAAGCATTGTAAAGCACACAGAGGCATGGTAAAGCATAGGTAAGCATTGTAAAGCACAGAGAGGTATAGTAAAGCACATGGAAGCATTGTAAAGCACACAGAGGCATGGTAAAGCATAGAGAAGCATTGTAAAGCACAGATAGGTTAAGTAAAGAATAGAGAAGCATTGTAAAGCCCAGAGAAGTATGGTAAAGCATAGGGATGCATTGTAAAGCATAGTTAAGCATTGTAAAGCACAGAGAGGTCTGGTAAAGCGTATTAAAAGCCATGACAAACCATTGTAAACTATTATGGCCATGGGAAAAGCATGGAAGAAACTGTTGAATTACTGTGCAAATGCACTATAGTAACTTTTACAAAAGAATACACTAAAACTTAAGTAAACACCAAGGAGATTATTTTGGTAAAATATATGTTTTTATTTATTTCTCCATACAAAGAAATAGTATGAATGTTCAATATTTCATTCTCTAGAAACATTTTTTTTTTGTACAAACCATAAAATACTCGATTTACATTTTCTTTTTTCTTTTTAATTTTTTATTTACAGATATGCTATTCTAAGTATCATATTACATCGGGAAGAAAAAAAAAATCACTATCTGTACCTTTTGGCTGAATAAAACTCAACCATATATGAATGTAACAAAGTGAACAATCTAACCACAGGTTTAATGTATGATGAAGCCCCTCAGACTACTATGAAATGGAGCTCAGCTTCTCAAACTGGGAATTACTTTGCGACCACGTGGTAAAAGCATGTCTTGTTGGTTTTTGAGGGAATGACCTTTAACATATCCCATTGCACAATAAAAAATTGCTTCTCCAGATACCATGCATAGGGGTACCAGATGTAACAGGGAAACTGGGATTATCCCAGTTTTCAGCCTTATTTTTTTTGTCCCAGTCAGAAACAGTAAACTTGTTCAATCATCTCAGTTTTGCTATTTTTTATTTTACAGAACTTTTACGGTGTGCTCAGCAAGTTGACAGCACAGTAATTTATTATACAAAACATAGATAAGACAGAAACTTATAACTGATTTAAACAAAAATAATATACATACACCCAATATTCCATTTTAAAATTATGATTGTGTTATTATATACTTGTTTTAACTGCTTCAGAGTTACTACAGCTTCAAAGAATTGAAGAAAGAAAGACAAGTCCGGTTTTTTGTCACTCTGGAAATCTGGAAACCCAGACCATGCATGATGATAAACATCTTAGCTCTAAAGAAACATATGGGAATTGCTTCAAACTGGTAGGCATTTTATCCAGCAAGGGTTTAGGGGCACTTTGTAACAAACAGAGGCATACAAAGAGAAGAAAGACAGACCCCTTTGTACAATAATAATCCTAGCGGCATCAAAGCATCCGATAGGAATGCTACGTGCCCTCAAGCAACGGTGCTTACCATTCAATCTTTTCTTTTTGTTTTTTAAACACACACTGTTTATATGGGTGTTTCCAGAATTATTTCTGGTACTATGTACACATTGGTATCACACCAGACAGAAACTGAATGTTTTATTTTAGTTAACCTCCAGCTTTCTGAATGCGGAAGGATAAAAATCCTTTGCTGAAGAATGTTTTAGTCAAAACAATCCCCCCTATTGCATTCACCTTATACAGTATTCAGATAGATAGATTACATCACAAAATAAGGGTGCATGATGTATGCCTTATGAGATCTCTGTAGACTTACAGATTTGGCAGCAAACATGAAACAGATTTGCAAGGGGGTATGTCAGAACTAAATCAGCAATGAGGATTGCAGAAGCTCCTTCCTAAAAGTATGCTTAAAAGACCAGATTCCACCAGGTTTATTCAGGATATTAATGACTTTTAAATGGAACTAACTGTAAGGGATCAGGTCAACTCTATAGATGAAAGAAATAGCTTTATAATACAATACCCAGGCCAGCACTCCTTTCATCCCTCAGACGTTACCATACCATTGGCTATGTTTTTGCCTATAAGAAACTACCTTGTTATCTGAGTATATACTGCATTTAAGTGTTAAAGATAGTGATTCCCAAATGGCTTCCTATCACTACGTCCATGGGTTCAGATTAACAGGTCATAAGAAACAGTGAAATTAAATAAAAATACTCCTCCTGTAAATGTGTCTGGCTGTCTGATGTGAAGCCATTTAAACCAGGCATAAACTTGAGGCTTTAAGGTAAAATTCAGCCATGGGAGGGCAAGGCTGGTTAATTGGACCTTGTAATAATGCTAGGATCCCTTCCACAAACAGAACCCCCATTACTGATCAATTTAGATGCCATAATGTCAACTTGGTTACCAACAAATAAATCTGCAATTATGACTGACATAGCAGCTCGCTAAGTCCTCGCCCAAACAGTGTTTTTCTGCAGAGTGACTATACACAGCTGCTTTCCCAGAGGGGGACGGTGGGGGTGGTAGGGGATGGCTGCTCATGTTGGCAGCTGTGTCTAATGGGTAAAGGGTTGAAACTAGGATCAACCAGCTTCGTTGCATTATACAATTAGCATAATGTCAACATGTGCTGCTCTGTTGCCAAATGCAATTTACTCCTTCAGAGATCACCGTTTCATTGCAAGAAGGTTCAGAAATTCTGCACAAGGGGGGGGTTATCAGTTCAATAACACAAATGACATTTTGATTAGCACTCTGCTCATTGATTTGCATGTTATATTCTGAAAGCCTTAAGAGTCAACAGGAACCCCTTTGGCTTAGCTCAGTGCACTATCTGTAATTTGGGGTCAAGCCATTAAAAAGGTAGAAGAAAGAGGAAGGGGGGTGGCCACAATAATGTGATAATGCATAACCCTTAACTGGAGGAACAAGTTTATAATGCACATATGGGTTTAGGATTAATGACAATGATTTCCAACAATGAAAGTAAAAAAAAAAAAAAAAAAAATTGTGAACGCATTGTAACGATCTAGAAGCACTTAGAAGCAACATAAATTGAAAGAGATCTTTTCTTTTTTTTTTACTATCATGAAGGAAAATAAAAACAGAAAAACAAGAAACAAATCATGTGGAATGTCAAAAAAATGGAAGGTTGGTATATTATGTACAATGTGGTTAGGCAGCTTAGTGAATTAATTGCTTAGAAATTAGAAATAAATTATTATAAAATAGATTTCTGTACATTTTACATGCAAATATTATATATATTATATATATATATATATTATATATATATATTATATATATATATATATATATATATATATATATATATATATAACTTCACAAGTGTCTTGCAGGGACAGAAAAATGTGTTCCTTTCAATCCCATCCAAAGTTATGGCCGGTCATCTGGTAGAACTTCATGTTAAAAGGCCTGTAGAAGTCCCTGAGCCTCTGCACCACCTCTGGGTTTATGTTGGGATGGGTCCTGCCTTTCGTTTTGCCCAGGCAGTGGGGCTTGCTGCTGCCCTCCGCCTTCTTCAAGCACGGGAAGCCCTTGGTCTGGTTAAAGTAGAAGTGTTTGTCCGTGATGATTCTTTTGAGGCCCAGGAAGTCCTGGACCCTTCCCAGCTCTCCGGCCGGGTCGCTGATCAGCCGCTCCCCACTCACGAAGAGGATCTGGCTCATGGGGAAGTACTGGAGCCAGTTCTCCAGGTGCTTGGCATAGATACCAATCTGGATGGCGCTCCAGGAAGTGTCAATGAGCCCCGTAGTCCTGTTTCTGAAGGTCAGGCTCTCAAAAGTGGGAATGTCAGGCTTTTTGGATAAAGTCTGCGTGTAGTCGGAGATGGCCCTGGTGACAGGGTCCCGAACCACCACGATCAGCTTGGTGTCCCTGGACATTGCACTGATCCGGGCCGGGGCCTCCCTGGTCACAAAGTAGCTGGGGGTCTTCTCCATGGTGATCTGGCCCTCCAGGGTTTTGGGCATCAGGTCTCTGAGGGAGAGAAGAATAGGTTGGGTTAACACAACAGTGAACAGGGGGTGTAATGTGCTCATTAAACTAAATAAATATGAATAATAATATCGATGATCATTCATGTAATGGCTCCTTATCAGCAATTGATGACCAGCTAGGATTTAAAGCAATAACCTCAGAATTTCTCCAAAATAACTGGCCTCATGCATTATAGCCTAAATAAAACCAAACCTCTTGTCCTTGTAAACATTTATATTTTTAGATTTTTATTTATATTTTAAAATTCTAAAAGGCATTGACAATGTCGATCCAAGGAATTCTTTTGACCTAAAAAGAAACAAGGACCAGGGGTCACAAATGGAGATTAGACAAAGGGGCATTCAGAACAGAAAATAGGAGGCACTTTTTTTACACAGAGAGTTGTGAGGATCTGGAACCAACTCCCCAGTAATGTTGTTGAAGCTGACACCCTGGGATCCTTCAAGAAGCTGCTTGATGAGATTCTGGGATCAATAAGCTACTAACAACCAAATGAGCAAGATGGGCCTCCTCTTGTTTATAAACTTTCTTATGCTCTTATATCTTCTGACTGCCAACAGCTTTGACTGCAATGCAAGAAACTGGCTGGCTTAGACTAAATCCATCTTGGCCTACTTTACCTATTAACCACTTAGTCCAAAGTAAAGATGAATCTGCCTTTTGAAGGCAGAAGGCTGACTCAGCAAGCTCTGTTTCCAGCAATCTGCCATGGGTGTGAAAACCCACACTCCTGCGCCCCTGGAAATATCTGCATAGGTCCCTGTAGGGCAAGCGTTGGGCTTGGAAAGTATTTGACAGTTTTTGAATGGCTTTATAGAGGTATGTTTTATAGCAGGCTCCACTACACTGTCAGCCCAGTCCTTCCTCTTAAATGTGCTAATGAATTAATGGACTGTTAGGTAAAAGTTACAAAACAAAGGCCTGGTGTAGAAATTTATGCAACCTTTAAACAAAAACACTTTTCCATATAGGTTTCTGTGAGATCCCTTTGTCCTCAAAAATGCCAACAAGTCACCAGTTGAAAGTGCATGACCTCTATTTTCACCCAAGTGACCGAAGGAGCCATGTTTTGACAAGCCCTACATGACAGGTGGCTACTGTTTTCTAATCCAATCGCACTGCCTTGCACCTTCGGGACAGCTTTTTGTCTGGGCCTGGCTAATCTGTTGACACTTCTGAGGCAAACGCTCACTAGTCATTGTCAAGAGCAGGGCACACAAACAGCCTGCCTACTTGTTATTCTGCTTTCACAAACCCCTGAGGTACATCAAGGCCTGTGTGCTGTTCAGGATGTCAAACAGTGTGCAATGTACTGTTTAGCTGATAGATGATAGCACTATTGCTATATATGTATGGATCAGGTCCTGTTACGTGAAGTACAACTCCAAACGTTTATCTAGCAACATATGTATTTCCCTATTATTCAGCATCTATACCTTTCAGTATATCAAATTGCATACTTAATAGGAATCCAGTTTAACCATTGCTGACATTCCTCGTGTACAGTTACAACAGCTATTATCTGTTTCTGCATAAAGCCAGCCAGGCTTTTCATTCCCTCCTTCCTCCTACATCATTCTGCTAACCAGCCCAACAGACTGTATGTTGGAGGGTTTCAGCTAGCTATCACGTTCTTCCACGGCTGCCAAGCACGAATCATCATTGTTCATTTTCAAATCTCGCTTAGTGTATAGTACGATGTGAAAAGCATTGCTAACAAGTCCAATGCTATTATGGAAACGTGTGGAAGAATGTTATTTCATGAACATGTACGACTTTAAGGGTCTTACCATTTTTGACAGCTGGAGCTTTAAAAAAAAAGCCATTTTGAGCTCATAAGTTGCAGAAGTATAATCATGGAAACCCCCTTTTGTCAGTGATAATGAGTTTGCAGTGCCTGAGGAAATGCATGGTAACTAATGATATGTTTAATAGTGATTCGTTGGCAGATGATTAGAGCTGAAAACTAAACGAGCTATCTGGTTATTGATGATAATGTCTTGCAGATTACGAGGAGTGAGAATGGGTTTGTGATGAGAGTGACAGTAAAATTGAGACTGCAGGAATTTTATTAAGAAGTGAGGATGAAAGAAAGTGTTGAAAATGATTAACCCTTTGTGTATTCTGTATTGTAAAAACTGTGCTGGTAACTAAATGGGGGGGCGAGGAACGACACTGCTTTAAAAGAAGCGATGAAAAAAAGTTTGTGCATCTTTTTTAGAGATAAAAAACAGCTGTTCTTAAAGCTTTGTCTGTTCTTGATAATTGCTAAAGAGGAGAGACAAATAAGGGTTCTCAAGAAGGAACGCCGCTGAAGTAACCCTCACAAAATAGCCATTATAACTCACCATTCAAAGAAATGAAGAAGCCTTCCCAGGGAGAGGACAAATTCCTGGGGAGAGTCTAGTGCACTCATGGGAAAAGTGTGCCAGCCTGTGAACAATTACAGTAGCACCCTGGCATATGTTGTATTAATACTCTTGGTGTTTAATAGTCACAGAAAGCATGCCAACTAATTACAGCACAGTAACACTATAGTTACAGATGATCCAATTGGAGACCTAATCTTTATAAGACTAACATAGTTTGAGAGAGCAGTTCCAATCTCGAACACACAGCAGAACTTCTGTTTTTCTGGATTTCTGATTCACTGCAGGTGTGTGTCTGCTTATCTTCCATGAACCACAAATCACATCAGGACCACAACAAACAAGACAGATGTATAAATGGCAGCTAATAAGATGTGATAGCTAATACACAATTTATATTTATGTAAGTCTGACCTGACCCCTCGCTCACTGCCACTTTCTTGGTTTTAAATTGAAATCTTTACTGTAGTCAAGTGTCTTACAGCCCTGTGTCTAACAGGTAACAAATCCAGTATTTTTTATTTTTTTTAAATTCCTGTTTGTACTTGTTTAATCTAACTGAAGCAAACATGTCTCACAGTCCTCCTTCTAACGTCTGCTGACTCTACTAAGAAAGTCTACTTGGAGGTGTTCCAGAATTCTAGATACAAGCTTCGTCAGAGAAGTGATCTCCATCTACCCAATAGCAAGTCTGGCATGAACTGATGTAATTTGACATGACAACACGGACTATCAGCAAGCAACAGCCTCACCAAGGGACAGCTCTACAGGATGTCTTCTTAATAATTAGCTTTCAACCCAAATAGCTGCTCTTTCCAATATCTTTTGTTAAGACCCAGCTTCTGTTTGCTTCACTGAATCAAAAACACTTTAACTTCCAATATCTGCTTAGATCAATGACAGCCTCAAGGCAAATCACACTGCTTCGGAATAGTTCATAAGACATATGTTACAAAGAACTTAAAAAGGCTGCCTTCTTTTGAAACAAACCCACTCCCTCCCTCCTCCCCTTACTGTCAGACTGGCTGGAACTACAACACATTGCTTGCAAATGCACTTAAACAGGCAAGCAGTTATTTTCAAGACATGTCAAATTCAATATTTCAAAAGTCAAACAAACAATTAAAAAAATAAATAATAATAATAATTCTAATTAAAATGGAGGCACAGTTCTTTTGTCTGCTGTCTAGGTAACTTTGATCTCAACTCTTGGAGTGCCAAATGCCCAAGCATGCCTAAAAAAGGACTATACAAGCTACTATACTGTCTTCATAAGAAATGTAGTTAGTTAACTGTAGTAACACTATTAATAATCTATTCTATGCTGCTGTACAGTAAACTTACCATTTTTTTATTGTGAAAAAATATAAATGTGCAAGAGAACCTGTTTAGCAAAACTATCCATCACCTACATTGTTTTAATGAAACATTATAAATATTCAACACGTTACTGAGCTGAACAAACATTTGCCGTTGCTATCGAGATAATTGGATAAACTCCCTGTAAAATAGTGGAGGTTCCCATTCCCAAATGTAATCTTGTTAAGTCAAGCTAGTGCTGCTACAAGCAGATAATTGCTACTCCTGCCCAGCTCAGAAAACCCTGATGAATACATATTTCAATTATAATTGATAACTTACAGGAGATCTAATGAAAACACCTCCTTAGCCGAGTCTGACATGGTATTTTCGCTGTGATTAGATACAGCTGGCCCGGTTTAATCTATACTGCAGCATCCTGGTGTGGGTGTTAATAGTAATGAAGGAAAGACTGAGCGATTACAGCCTGAGCCCAAGACTCCTCAAGATCTAGAAGTACAGCTCACATACTATCAAGGATTTGTGGGACATTATTCTCTTACTGCCTGCATTTGTGATCATGTGGATTATGAGAACTTGGCTGCTTTGTGTAAACAAAAAAAATGTACCTTAACTGACCCACAGCAAACCGTTTAAAAAAAAAAAAAAAAAGAAATACTTGCCAAGCTCTTTTAATACAATATTTACAATCGGTTTGCTATCACATTGTTCGTGATGGTTTGATGGTTGGTGGGGAAGAGTGTTACTAACCAGGCAAAGGTCGCCATAATCTACTGAGAACACAAGTTTAGCAACAAACTACTGGCTTCCTGAGTAAAGCTGGATATTATCGTAGTGACCAGGTAGCTCCCAAAATGAGCTCGCTTTTAGCTCAAGTTTTAACGTCATCTGCAGCCAGTGCTCTTGTGTTCCTGGTAGTAGCACATCTACAGCAGATTTAAGTTGAAAAAGACTGAACTAAAAGTCGATTTCTTTCCCTTTATTACAGAGCATTTGCATTTTTGTCGTACTTTACCATACGTAACTCTGATTTACCATGTGTTTTACTGCAGTTATATAAGGAGCTGGCCTAATCTCTGCCAGCCTTGCTGACTGGCACAATGACACATTGCAAGGGTAGAAAATTACTACCACACTGTCCAGTATTTCTTTTTCTGTACTGCATCAGATCCCAGCGGCCGGCCCAGCGCCAGATGACTAAAATTACCAAGTGTTAATAATCCAGCAGCTCCTCGGGCTTGCCATGTGGTGTAAATTAGACAGGGAGGAAAACTCCCATTTGCAAAGTTGCTAATTCCAGGCCATGCATTTGTTATACGCAACGTACCTGCAGGGCTTCTGGGAGACTTTTCACCTGATTTCGGTGATGTAATCTGATTCAGTGCCATTAGGGTTTCATTTTTTTGTAGGAACAATAAAAAAAAGGGTCATTTAGCAGGAACCTCAAATAACAAGCGATAGAGAGTATAATATAGTATAGTCTTTGAAACTTGCTCTTCACGATCATTTCTCACACTTCTTGTAGCTCAAGACTTTGATACGCAAACCAGCAAAAGGAAGCCTTTACTGCATCATGCATCATGAAGGCACACTCAGATGTCACTATATCCCAGCTATCAGCAGACTGCCTACACACCTAATCCCAGGTAATTAATCTCTTAGCCTGAGCTGTTTGCGGTTGGTGTTTGTAACGTGTTTGTGACCCAATTTATCAGCGAAGAATCAACAGGAGGAAAACCAAGTGTCAAGGGCTAAGCCCACCATATTTGGTCTATAGCCCCCATATCATACTCTAAGGCGCTCATTCCGTCTGAGTTGTATGACTAAGCATGCTGCACCCTATTTAACAAGTGTAGGATCGGCAAGGGCTTCGGGCAGCTGCAACAGGATAAATAAAACAAAAGCTATAAAGCATAAGGAAGTTTGCATTCCATACGAGAGTTTAAATTCACTACAAATCATGGATTTCAGGCTCCAAGACACAGACTTGTGTCCTTGCCCATGTATTGAAGCTGGTGTTTGCCCAGGCTACTGGGTTGAGTGCTAAAGCACTCCACTGTGCAGGTATTAGTTCTGGCAGCTGCATGTGGTGCTGTGCAGTGGTGCAGCTTACAGGTAGTTAGAATAGCACTTTGTTAAAGAACAGCGATGGTTATGATACTGGACCCAAAACCAGCTGGAATTCTGCCATCCACTCTGACTTTTCAAAGCCACCCTCTCACTGTCACTGCCTCACTCTTTATATCTTAAACCCCTTTACTTCTTCAGTGCATATAAAAATACCTATTTCCAGCAGAGCACCACACTGTTCAATGTACCAACGCAGATCCTAATTAATAGGTACCTGTATTAGTATGGATCAATGACTTCAGAAATGGTTGGAGGTAAGGAGTTAACAATTTGTTTTTTTATGTCTCTATATAAATAACACCTCTTTTTCAAATTTAACCTGCTTCAAAGCACACATTTGTTGGCAAATACAGTATCAGTTTAATCGCTATATTATTCAATCACTCCCAGCATTTCTGCAGATAATGCACACTAGCGTTGTTCTATCGATAGCTTCATCAGATCTGCCTGATGGTAAGGACAGAGCCAACTTGCAGGAAGGCAAAGCAAGTACAGTATGTCAGACACGCTACATAGTATCTGCACACAGTTCACATATTAATGTAAGGGCTAAAACTTTCTTTTTTTAATGACTTTGTATAAACATTTTTAGCTAAACTGAAAATCGTTGTCAAACAAAGGCTGTGTGTCTGCAAATTCCAATACAACTGTCAAGTGGCCTTTTGAAAAGCATGTAAATTATAATCAGCATGTACTAATAATCACAATGATGACACTTAAATTAATAATTCGGAAAAATACGACTGTGGCTTGTGTTTAGGACCTCAGGGCAGAATAAGACTAGTTTCCTGGCAGATTGCCTTGTCCTTATATGCACTGTAACCAGAATCTTTCAAATAGAAACCAGTATCTCCTGTGCTTACAACACAGATCACACATACATTGATGAAGGATGATTAGGAGCTGCAGGTCTGATTTTAAATGTTGCGTTACGTCTAGGTTTGCAAGTTGTAATCATTTAGATTGTTTTTCTAAAGGGCTGTAGCTCAACAGGGCTGTAGCTGCTCTGTACTTCCCTGTGACAGAACAGGGGCCCAGATTATCATGCTGAGGTTGTAAACAGATAACACAGGATTCCTCCCCATTGCTAGGCTGAGCAGATACATTGCTTTTAGAGCAAGTGGTCAGGAGATGTTGCAATTCCTGCTATGCTAATTTCAAGCACTTTCCCCCAAACTTATTAGCATACAAAGTGCATTGGATCAATGGTTTTTCACACCTAATTATCAAGCTGGTACTTGTGGGGTTAATGCAGGCATGTTTCCGAACCTGCTGAACACATTTACCTGCAAAATACTTCCCTTGTTACTCTTTTACTTGATGCCCCACTCTCAGTTTACAGCCTCATTAGTATGTGCAATGTTTCCATAAAAACCCAAAGTAGTGTTGGGCCGGGATGCAAAAGCAAATGATTAACTGTTTAATAGAGGAAAGCCTTGTATTAAACTGGGTTTAGAATTTTTTTTCACAGTGTTCACAGTGAGTTTGTTTAGAGCCAATAAATGAGCATGGGAAAGGGGCCTGATTCTGTTGGGACAAGTGTTCCAACTTTGAAATTATCACAGACTTGATTCAAGTTGAGTCCTTGGCGAGCCAGTGTGGAGGGGAGGGGGCGCCAACAGGTTTTTTTAAAAAATTCAGTTGACTGAAACGGGGGGGGGGGGGGGGCTGTTTGCAAAAAAAAAAAAAAAAAAAAAAAAAAAAAAAAGAAAAAAGAACAAAGAAACACACACTCTTTACGAGCAGCGTGAATGAACATGGACAATTATCAGTGTTTCTCTATCTGTGCTAGAGGCCTGTCTGGAGACACGAGCATTTGACACTGAGTTCCTGTCGAGCTCACTCGCTTTTGTTCCAGGCTTCAGCAGGAGATTCCTGCTTCCTTCAGCCATGTTTTCTCAACTGTTGTGAGCAGCATTCAAAGGCCACCCCAGTAGCTGGACCACTCCCGTCTCCCCATGCCCCCCCTTTACAATTAGACGGTGGTAATTCATGATGAAAGCCATCCACCCTCCCTTCCATCCCTTCCATGCCAGCTTAACCACAGAAGAAAAAGAAACAGCATCACAGCAGGCATGCCTTATAGGTTTTGTGGCCAGTGAGGGTGAATCGCAACGTGATTGGGCACTGGGACAGGGAACATGTGACCTGTTTTCTGTTGTCTATTCTGCTTGCCAGTGGGGAAGGGGCACGGTCAGAGAACAGGGATGCGGTAATGCCAGGAGAGACCAGGGAGAAATGAATCTGTTCATTTGTGGACGCACAATGCTTTTATTTAGCCAACACTGCTGAGCAGCCTTAAAGCTAATCTGTTTGTCTTCTTTAAAGGGCAGTGGGTCGGTCAGGCGACTGCTCGGGTGGAAACGTTTTAATTGACTAGCTGTCTTTTTTTTTTTTTTTTAAGGGGAAGTCAGCACAGCAGTTCAAGCATCACAGCGCTATGCACTCTAATGCCTGAAGGTGAACTTCAACTCGTGCATTTGGAGGGGGGCGAGTTCCTTTATCATCCATAACTTTAAACAATGACAAGATCATCAGTAAGATTTTAAACTAAGATGAAGCTTAAATAAGATGAAGTGCCTTTATTAATATCTTGATTAAAAAAATTAATAAATGGCCAAAGTCTCTCTAAAAATGATAAATACAAAGCAATATTCATCTATGCATTTCAGATTTTCAAGTGCAGATGTTGACAGAGACATCAAACAAAATGCCTGCCTTTATCTACAGTGGAAGAAGAGCAGTTCTGGAGTTGCTGACAAGTATGTCACAGACACATATTTACTATACTCCATTTCGAGCAGATGCAAGATTACAGCTCGTTTTTAACAAGCGAAAAAACCAAGCTGCCAAGGCCTCAGTGAAACAGTGGGCTGTCAGCTGCACTTTCCTGCATCTCAAAGAGACGGAGGCAAGGGGCTCTAGAAGATAAAATACTACAGCAGCACACAAAACAGCCAACACAGCACTGCTTTGGGCGTTCCTGCTGCTAGTACTTACACAAAGGGGAAAATGCATTCCAGAGTATTTTACTGTCAACATGAGGAGGCAATGATTACACTTAGTAACATGGTGAAGCACAACATTAGCAATGAGTAAGCTAGCATCTTCTAACTGTTAACAGCCTGCAAGACAAAGAGGGACCTATTCATTAAACACTGTGTCAGGAAGTACAGAGGAGTCCGGCATAGTAATGCTTTATGAATACAGCACTGAAGTCTTGAACAGCTTTATATCCTGCTAGTCCTAGCCAATGTGAAAAGGCAACTAGCAGGTATCTGGCTATATGCAACCAGAGGCAAGTTCCGCTTCTGCAAAGCCTCATTTAAATGTGATTCAATGGGTCCGAATCTCATCTGCAACATCCCAGTGGGAACAATGCTGTCTGTAATATGTATCTCGCAGACCTCTAAGGGAAGGGCATATTGACGAACAGATTAGAGAATGGTGTTTGCCTCTGATCCTCTCATTAGCAATGCTGTATATCTAGGTGCTGCTCCCTTTCAGAGGTCCTCAGCTGCATCGCAGATGGTAGCAGAGCGGAGACTCTTCTTACAGGATCTGGGGACCTGACCCTGGAGCCCCGATAGAGATCCCAAGGTACATATCTTAAAAGGGTTTGATGTATGAAAAGAACAGCTACTACACAATGTGCTCCCTTCAAAAGAAAAATCCTACATGCAATAGTATTTCAACTGCCACAGAACACAGCCTTGTTTATAATAAGCCTTGACACTACATTGACAAAGGGTTACTATTATTATTATTATTATTATTATTATTATTATTATTACAAAATTTAAGGAAACCCAGCAACTCGCATTTAAAACAAATGCTTTATTGGTTAAAAAACAATTTAAAAAAACAATGCGTTTTGGCTTAGCATTGCCTTCATTAGGGTCACTTACCAATACTACAATAATAAATCTGTAATGATGCATTTAGAGGTAATCGGCTTGAAAGTGCACTGCACATCAGGGTGAAAACAAAGAGAGGCAGTCCCTAATTAACTGTGCTTGAGTTGGAGAGGGTTTCCAAGGGGGTCTGAGACAACAGCACTGCCAAATTAAAAAGACATCAAGAACACGTGGGTCACCCTACACATAACCTGTGTTTAATTACACAGCCCTTGATTAAACTGGCGTCGATCGAAACTCTCGGATTCGAAGTAATAGGAGAACGTGTCTGCCTCATTCCCTGGGGTTCTGCTTTCTACCTCTGAGGTCCCGACGAAACACCCAATTATAGAAGTGCATTTAATTAAAGGATCTGTATTTATGTATTTATCAATTAACGGTATAATAAATTATACCATGATGACAGAGGTTGAGATCCATGTTTGGGTCACCTATCATTTAGAAATATCTTGCACCAATTTCAAAGCAGACCTCCTGGCTCATGCTGCTGTGTGTGTGCAAGGAGTGGTGTTAGGGAGGGAAGCCTCTTCCCAAAGCGCTGGAGCATTTCACCTCATAAAATGCAGAAGGGCTTGTTATTGTGGATTGTCATAAGAAGTTGTTGAATTGATCTGACCTGTCTGTGTGTCTTAACAATGTATGACCCTCTTTCTTTCAGTTCCAGCAGCATAATTGAAGCTGTGTGAACCTGGGGAGGTAAGTTAGGGTTTTCACTTCAGTGACTCACACAGGAAGCACGGAGCACATCAAATCAGGAGCAAAGTCTGATTTTGGTTCGACTTTCAAAGCCCTTTGGTTAAAGGTTCGGTTTACATTCGGAATATCACAGACCATGCAAGACGATTACGTCAAGCTAGTTTTAATTAGGTATTATGTTCCTATGCTTTTCTATAGATGCAAGTCCTATGCTATATAAACCATTATGACAAGAAAAGTGCATTCATTATTTTTAATGAGCATTAATGCAAATAGCCGTTACCATATATCAGTTACATAATGCGGCCCCACATCTATTTACGTTATCCATCAAATATATGTTCATTGTAGGTTGAGGTTGTAAGCTGTAGGTGTAGATTACATGCCAGGTTCATACTGATACAGCAATCTGTAGGCACCGATATCCTTTTAACAAAGCTCGCTGTGGCTTTGGAGCTGGGTTAACAGCCCTAGCGTCTAATTACACGTAGTAGATAAGCAGCACTCACATGCTTGTTGCGATCCCAGGGGAGTGGGATGCAGACAGCACAGATCTCAGAAGGGAAGTTGTAGCACAGCGCTCTGAAGACATTCCCACGTTGTTGGACAAACACGGAGGTAATGACGGCAGATCAGAAACCCGCAATTTTCTGTTTTATTTCAAGGTCTGTCAAGGGACAGACAGAAACGGTCAAGACTTAACTTGAAAGGGTAACCTCTGAGGCTGCATAGCCTGTGCTTGTTTCCAAATAGGTTCCTTTGTGAAGGCGATGTGTAGCTGCGCTATAGAAAACAGCACCTATTCACAGTTTCACACAATCGTCCCCCAGCTTTGCATGACAGCAACGGGAAAGAAAAACTCTCCAAGTTTGACTTACTAATTAGAAGTACTTGGGGGGGGGGGGGGGGGGGGGGGGGGGGGGGGGGGGGGGTTATAAGAAACTTTTTTTTAAAAGCCCTTTACACACACCAAAATGGAAACAGTTATTTTTTCCTGACATTATTTCTTTTACTGACAGAACTAAAACATAACAGGATGTATAGACAGGCAAGAGGCCTTAAGGGTCAACTAAGATATTATCTGCATTACCTATAGTTGGACAACGAAATCCGAAACCAGCTTTTAAATAGTCTTTTGCCACTGAGAAAAGGTTGGGGAAAGTCTTTAATAACCCAGCCAACACTGCAAACTCAATGCAAGTGATGAATTGGAAATGTCTGAATAATAAAGGTAAAGAATATGGTCAACTTTAGAAAAGACAAGCTAAGCTGTAACAGCACTGGCAATCACTCTCCTATATCAAAAATGTTTCCAGTCCTCTTTCAACAGCTTGGGCGCACAGGGAAAGACAGTAAAGTGCAGAACGGGGAGATCACCGTCTGCTTCTTATCTCTTCGGTTCTAAAAATAACAAAGCCAAAAACTGTTAAATTACATCAAAGTCCCTTAAGGAATAAGTTGAATGGTGCTGGCAAAGTTCCACTGACAAGTATGGAAGTTTTTTGCTCTGTTGCATTTTTTAATTTTTTTTTATTGCAACACAAATATTGTACAATGAAACTGATTTTCAAGGCTACCCCAGGCTAAACGAAAGCAGCTATGTCAGGAAGGATGAACACAGCCAATAATAACCCTTCAATTCCCCCCTCCCTCACTGTCCAGCCCCTTTGGAAATAACTGAGCTTCTGCACTCCCTGGTCAAAGTTCTGAGTTAATTGCTGAGGTGAGGGTTTCACAAATGAATGATGCCTTCCCCCAGATTGCATGTTTTGTAAAGGCAATCAAGCATCTGGATATGTGAGCCAGAATGTAAACAATGCATTGCTGGGCTGTTAACTTTAATTCCCTGTTAGCACAGCTGTCACTCAAGTGAAGACACTCTCCGGGTTGTGTTTCAGACGCCTACATTGTGATTGACAAACTTTTTTAGTAGCTTCCAAGCCGGGATATAACCACTGCTAACTATTTTTGATACGGGACAGGCGCTCAATTTGGATTAAACCATCCAACCTCGCCGACCCAGAATAATATTGATACGACTAACCTGTCAAATACACTTTTTTTTTTTTTTCAGGGACTTCTTCATCAGCTGCAGAACAGGTGAGGCGGTGAAAATAAATCCATCACTAGTCAAGGCACTGCTTGCCTGTGAATGGTCGAAAGTTACCACGTGAATGATATTAAAATGTCACTCTAGAACATCAAGTTGTGTATCGAGCCTCCCCACTCTGTCCCTCCTTTAGCACCCACACGAACACTCACCGCCATCTGTTTGGAAAGATCAGTCATCTTTGCTGTTTATCCTAATCTAGACTAGAATCCTACCAACGAACCACAAGTTATTTTAAAACTATAGTAGAGATCAACAAAACTTGCATAGCCCTGAGGTCGCTAGTTTTAGCCCAGGCGGTCTACTGAAAAATCTATTATTTACGCCAGCTATACACCTGCCAAGGGATCAGACTTTTTTTTATAGTCTCAATAGTTGTTATTGCAGGCCACCTGTTTCGTGAAAAAAAAAAAAAACACGTTAATCGTATTGTACAAAATTGCTCTAGTTGTGTCTGTGCATATAGGTTAATAATGGTGTTTTATAAAATCAGGAAACTAATTAGTAATATGGTCGGTGGTTAAACGCGTATAGAACATGCAAGAAACATTGAAAAAATACGTTTCTCCCTGCAATTTTAAATTTCCTGTCAGTGGGATATATTATTATAAAATAAATGCATGTTTATTTGTCATTTGTCTATTAAGAACTGGTCCACCAAATCGGACTGTCTTCCAATTAATATTGTTTTTATTATGATGTAGGGGTGGGATAGCGGCCCGGATTGAAATGTTATAAACGATATCTAAACAAAACCCAGGACATCCTCATAAAAGCCTCACCCCCCTTGATTAAGGCCCAAATAACCCTGCAAATGTATAGCAGATGCACTTTGTTTATTTCGTTTGCCACCCATAAGATCGCTGAGCCAACACGCAGCACAGTCGCTCTGTTTTCACTACAAACACCAGTAAGTAGATGCGCAAAACCAACACACAAATAGAACCCAAGTGTTTCCAAGCTATTTTTTTTTTCTGTAGTGCCTCTATTGTTATGTTAGTTGCATCTTCAATTAACATCATTAACACTCTTCAATTTACAACTAATCTCAAGTATCGATTAGAGCATATCCTCTACTCGTAAAAGTCATAAAAGATTAAACGATCTTGACACAGGTTTAAAAACAATCTCCAAGCGGCATTAATGAACCATTATATGCAAAGATACAGCAAACTGATTGTGACATAAAAATCGTTCAAGCAGAGCATTACTGAAACAGTGGATTGTATATAAAAAAAAAAAGACCGATTATTTTAGTCAGTCTAGATCAAAGCATTAATCTACTTATTCCTACTTTATAAAAACGTCAGTATATATATATATATATATATATATATATATGTATATATATATATATATATATATATATATATATTTCACTCAAAAGAATCTTCAAAAGGTTAAATTTAATGTGACTCAATTTTTTATTTATTTATTTTATTTTATTTTTGTGCTGGTAGTTTAAAAGTTAGACCAAAAAGACTTACTTTTGAGGATCTCTTCTTATGAATAAGACTTTTAGTGACATTGACATGAGCATAACCCTAACATACTCTGTGGTTACAGATGTAAACAAACTGGCAAGAAAGTAATTTTATTTATTTATTTTTTTTTTTTCAAGAGCTTCATACTGCATGCGTTGGAACACATGTCCGTGGTCATTGATCCAAACAACTTTAAAACTAAGACATCGATATGACCCTCCTTATTTACTTCTTCTCTCGTCTGACTTGACTGCCTATTGAATCAAATACACTTTTCTTCCTGCAATTTACTGAGCAGTGCTTATAGCGAGGCACTGTGTTCCATCAGCGTGACAGGACTGTGCTGTAGTAAAGGGAGGATGTACACTGCCGGACTGTATCGTTTTACACATTTCATTTTAACATTGCTCGACAGTTATTCATTTTTAAACCACGTGGCGTGGCTGGTTTAAAAACGTTGTGCTCTAAGATTTATTTTTTTCTATTTTAAAAATATCAAAATAAACACTTTTATTTTAGTTACTTGGCTTCTGTTGACATTTTACCCCCCCCCCCCCCCCCCCCCCCCCCCACAAATGTTACACACAGCCCGTGAGAATATCCTTTTCATCCTTTTACACCTGCCTGTTTGCAAAGGGATCCTTTAAAACATGATTTTTGTTTGTTTTGTTTTGCTTTCCTTGTAGTGCAACTCAAGCATGAAAGGAACAAAAAGGCGTGATTTTCAAACAAGTTATCCATCATCATCCCGACCATAACTTTTAAATCGTCATTCTGTAACTGCTAATAATAATAATAATAATAATAATAATAAATAATAATAATAATAAATGTTTCGATTTTGTATTTATTTATTTCGTTTGTTTTTTGTTTGTTTGTTTATTAAATTATGACAAATCTCTATTAAAGTGCCTTTGGAATAACCATTTGAATTAGGCTAGCAAAATACATTTTTGACTGAATTATTTTATGGAAACAGCTATTTAATGAAAAGGCAAACACTCCGCAGTCCGATAAAAGGAGTCAAGAGAACGACTGGAGTTTCAAAAGTTATCTGGAAAATATCAGTAGCCTAAACATTGAGCCTGATTCCATTGTCCTTACTCACTTGCGCCTTTACAGATCATTGTTTAAATTATTATTATTATTTTTTTATATTTTATTTTTTTTAATTATTTAATTCTGCAAATCCATCAAAGCAAGCACCGGGAACGTCACGATTTACAACGTATGCATTACCAATTGAAATGTAACATAAACCCATATTGACAAGTGTTCATATATATAAATTTTACAATTTTAAACTTTAAAATATAATAATAAAAATAATAATAAATAATAATAATAATAATATAATAATAATAATAATAATAATAATTTTGAAATTGTTCTAAGTCAAATGTTTCACCTGCAGTGATCGCTTTTATCCAACAGAGATCATTACTTTACGCATAACCAAGCCCGTATAGAAATAGTGCGGTCGCGCAAACAGATTTGTATTTATTTTTTTAAAACAAATTAGATTTATGAATTTAAAATAAATCCATGCTACGTGGAATGTATGAAGCATGAATATAGCGAGTGTAATGTTATAATAAATTAAAGCTTATCTGGTAATTGCAGTATCACCCGTTTACTGTTTTGAAGACTTATTCAAATGCAACAGTGTATTCTGTTTATGATCTGTATTCCGCGGAGTATTATAATTAATACAAGCCAGGCGATTTGCATTATGCATTTATAATATTAAATATTCAATTTAAAAAACAACCGCACACGTTATTTGCGTTTAGTTTCAATGTTACCCCGTGAAAACGATTTCACTTATATATATAGAAAACCGATAATGGAACTTAACAAGATTAAAAGAACAAAAAAGGATTTGTCCATTCATTATTCTGAATCTAAAAATGTAATTGTAACCCTTTTTTTTTTAAATAGCTGCTTAAAGCTTAACTCGAATCCACAAGATTATTGAGACTCATGCAAATCCTAAGGAGATATCTCCCCTTCACATTATGAAGGCTCGGGTGGTCGCTTTGGCATCTGATGCCAAAAAAAACGACACTTATTAACGTTTTCACAATTAAAAAATGCAGTTAATGACTTATCAATGGTATACATCAGCCCGTGTTGTTATTTGAAAGATAAAGGCGTGTTCATTGAATACCACATCATTGGATATGCCAACTGTAAGCTGACAGCAATAAACTTGGAACTTGGCACATACTGACCATATTAACCACATATTAACCTTATATTCGAGTTTTCAAAAGTTAAGCCCATTATATAGTAATTTTGATGCTATAATTAAATATTTTAGATTGCGTTTTCGATTTTTGGGAGTTAATATAAAAACGGACAGTTTGTTTCTGCTTTGATAATAAAACACGAGTCGTGTGTCATGTGTTTAAAAATAGCACACTGCATTCTTGTAGGATATTTCGCCATATATCTCGCTTTACTTGCTTACCTGTACCAGTCAAATCCGTTATCGTAATTCCTATCGAAGAAGTGCGGCTCGGCTCCCACGGCTCTGATGTCAGGGTGCACCCGGAGAAACTCGAGCAGAGCCCTGGTGCCTCCCTTCTTCACACCGATGATGATCGCTTGGGGAAGTTTCTTGCTGCCCAACCCGTTGGAAAAACTCGACATGGGGCTCTGATCTTGCGACTTTTGTTCTCCCCTAATTTCATCCCAATCCTCAGTCCTGTCTATCTCGACCTCATCATTCAGTAAGTCTCTGGAAGCGGTCCTTATTGGAGCTTCATCGTAATCAGTTTCCAAGTCCACCCAGCTTTGGGGCTTGGAGAGCAGCTTGGACATGAGGTCTACCCCGCTGTTATCTGTCCTTTTCCCGGCAGTTTGAGTCTCCTTTACCCTATAGTCCACCATCATGCTGGGCATAGTGGAACAGTAGCCCACGCAGGAATACACCATATACACCCACAGGAATAGCATGATGGAGAGTAAGAAAAGTTTCTTTTTCACTGGGCTGAAAGAACGTGCATATAGATAGTGACTAATCAGGCTATATTCCATAAGCCCTGTCGGTACGTACCATAATCCAACAAGACATAATGGCAAAGTTATTCATTCCACATCGTGCTTTGAAATGGCAAGAAAAAAATCCTTGTGCAAATGCTATGAAGAACTCCGAATAAAGAAAATAATAACAAATCGAAAATAACAAGCCTAGGCAGCATTTGTTAAGATGTTTGATCGGGATGCCAGTTGTCAAACATCATTAACACGGTAAATAAAACCACGGCGCTGCCTTGTTACAGAGCTGGCGTATTCAGTGCCGCTTCAAACCCTTTTCTTATAACTGGAGCATCCTGCATGTCTTGCAATGGGTATTGCCTCACAGCAACTGCGAGCTTCCAGGCTCCACCAGAATGCATGATCCTTTTACGGACGCTGATGCTTTAGACTGACAGCAGAATCAGCCAATCTCAGGCTCTGAGAAATAATTAGCCATTTGTTGATATAAGGAGTCCTATCAGGAGAGCGCGGAGGCAGGGTTACGCGTGGGACCCCCAGATCTTTGAGCTGATTAGACTTTTCCATTGGCTAACAGACCACTCAGCCGGATTTATCTTGATAGAAACAGATGCAGCGATCGCAATGAGTTACAGAGCTAACCTTTTGATGGGAAACCTGTCAACAATTTCCGTCCCGGCACAAATTTCATGTTCAGTGCTTTCAAGCTTGGTTTGCCACATACAAACACACTGATCACGGTCTCTCCAGGGACCGATTCCACTAAGATTTCTTATAACTAAAAATGCATTATTAACGTGTGCCCCTCTGTAGATTGGTAGCACGCAGTTTTTGCATCTGTACATTTGTGTGTGTGTGTGTGTGTGTGTGTGTGTGTGTGTGTGTGTGTGTGTGTGTGTGTGTGTGTGTACACACACACACACACAGTGACATACCGCTTCAATGATTAATAATAATTTTATAAATATTTACATAAATTTAAATGTTTAAAATTAATTATTATTATTATTATTATTATTATTATTATTATTATTATTATTATTATTATTATTAACAATAAAAACACAAATTAGAAATGGATCTGCATCTACTTCGGTGTTATAACTGATCCAATTAGCTTTTGATGAACGATCGCAGAGCAATGCTTTCCATGATAAAACAAAAGGAAATGCTCTGTGGTGATGTCGTTTCATAAAGTTTAAACACTCATTGTAAATACACATGTTTAAGGATCAAACATAAATCTTATGCATAGTTTAAAAAAAAAAAAAACATTTCACGATTTACATTCTTTACTTTATAATATTTAATTTGGTAACTCTTGTTTTTGTCTGCGTCTAAAGATTTATGTATGATTTTTAAGAAACATTTGATTTTTTTGCCAAAGTGCACACTTGCTGACTCGGTTTACGTGAGATATATGCAGTCACTAATTTACCATTTGCTTAAAAGTTAGACAGGTGTTTAATTTTCTACTTCGCAATGACTGGAGATCCCAAACGGTCCAACAGGGGACGCTTTGCTTATGTCTCTCACAACACTTACACTGTCGAGATGTACTTCTGTAGCTCATTTGCTTTGGTTGAAAGAGTATTGCATAGTATTATTAGTATTATTACTACATATAGATAAATAATAATGCAGGATTTATTACTATATGTATATACTAAAGATAATAATTATTATTATTATTATATTATTATTATATATTATTTTATTACTCTAGTCAACTGTCTTGGTAGTGCCAAGGTAAACAGTTGTTTGTTTAAGTCTCTAGTGGACAGAACCTAACGGTTCGTCGCATTCTGCTTTTAATTTATATAACAACATCGACGAAGGAGTTCACAAATGACAGCTTTCTCGCCGGTATATCTGCGCGTCGTTCCTTTAAGTATGCACATGAGAGAACGGGGAATGAAACACAGACGAAAATGAAGACGTTATGAGGGAGAGCAGCCCAAAACATGAGAAGAGATTATTAAGAAGATGAAGGTGCATGGACCACAGACTTGGAAACCTTTTAGATAAAGCTCGAGAAAACGCTGCCGCTAAAATAATGTTATATTGCAAAAAAAAAAAAAAAAAAAAAAAAAAACAGAATTATATATAAGAAATTGATGAAGTAACTGGTTAAATACTGTACATGTTTATTTTAGGATTTTAATATGATTAACATTATTATGAATAACATACAAATGTGATGTTTAACTTTTATTTTATACAACCATGCGACCAAGAAAAAAAAAAAAAATTTTCCAAATACTTTTTTACAGTAAATAAAAAGAGTTTATAAAAAGTCTTTATTAAAGGCTTTATAATCCGCAATACAATATGTCATTTATATTTATCTAAATATACATTATCTATTCTAATATATATATATATTATATATATATCATATATATATATATATATATATATATATATATATATATATATATATATATATATATATATATATATATATATATATATATATATATATATATATATATATATTATATATATATAAGCGTCGGGCACATAAAAAACAATGTTACAAAGGTTGACCTTTAAATATTATAACAAAAATTCTAAAAGTAATTGTGTTATTTGAAAAGTTTCGCAATCGCAAAAGAACTACCAGATGATAGTACTATCAAGCTACAATATTTCATGTTAGATTTAGAAATGTAACATTTTTTAATTGTTTTAAGTTTTTCGTTAAGTATATGGAAAACTACAAAGCGGTGTGTAATTCAATATGTTAACGTAACATTATTCAGCAGGTTTCATTTGACTTTATGAAGCAACATGATGAGTTATTCCAGGTTCTGATTTGGTCGGTAACTATCATGTTATAAAAGTACAACTCAAACCTTTACATTGAAAAATTAAAAAATTCAAAAAAAAGCAATGGATCTACCGTTTTTTTTTTGATGTTTCGCCAAACTTTTTTTAGTTATACAATTGCATTGTTGTAATAAAGTCGTCCAAGTAAACTGAAAATTGTATTCGTTGTTATCCAGTAAGGTCTAATGCAAAAACTTTTGGCCATAGCTGTACATGCAAATGAATTACAACAAACACCAGCAAAAAGGATAAACGAACTAGAAAATGAATAACAACTTTAAAAAAAAAAAGTCTAATTAATGTATAAGTTATGTATAATGTATTTGTTTACTTATTTACATATAGTTTGTATTCCGGAAATAGTTTGCTGACCTTAGATAAAGAAAGTTCAGTTTAACCCAGCCTCGTTTCAGTGGTGCATATGATCGATGCGATTAGCTGTATAATGTAAAACTTTGCTTGATACACACTGTGATTAAGCACACGTACCGTGACGAATAGAACGGCGTCCACTTTCGTTCTCTTCTAGAGTCCGATTTCCCCCTTAATACGGATTTACTCGGACCTAGGATATATATATTATATATATATATATATATATATATATCTATAATAATATAAATCTGATATATATATATGAGACGACTGGGATTTGGTTCAGGAAACAAGAGTTGAGTGAAAGTTTACATACACTTTTGTGCCCACGTTTTGTAAACCATTTAAAATGTATTAAACTCGATTTACAATCTAATTAAATTAATTTTAATTGAAATGGGATTTTTTCTCATGTTTCGGATAAAAAAAACAACATTTTTTTACAACGAAAACATATGACTTATTATAAACCAACCCTTTTATGATCGTTTTTTTTTTTTGAGACTCCACGAAGTTATTTGCTCCTTACCAACTTTGTTTAATTAACACCTAATTATACTGCATTATAATGTCAACATACATCAATCGTGAAAAACGTTTACTTGTGTCAACACATTTCAAGCTATACTTGGCGAGTGATAGTCGTGTTTGTATACAGACTGAAATAACCACGGGGTTAGAAATCACTGGATTGAATAAACATGTATTATCTACCGAGATGTAAGTTTGGCTAGTTACTAACCTAAAATAAATTTAATAAAACCACTAATCCTTAACCAATCATGGGAGGTTTAGATTCATATCTTTTTATCTGCACGACATTGAGCAGTTAAACAGTCTATTATTATTATTATTATTATTATTATTATTATTATTATTATTATTATTATTATTATCATCATCATCAGTTAAAAAAAACCCTCTACGCTTTGCCTACCATGTAAACAATATTGGCTATGCAGGCTAACCCGCTACTGTGTGGCAGATTGAATGAGGGTTTGCTCCATGCGTAAAGTTTGAGTTTTCCATTTGTTTCCTCAGAACAGCAACTGGAGTCGATTTATGAGTTGTTATACTATCCGTGTTTTAGCTTATATTTCCCACTAAAGAGGCACCTGTTGAAATAGTTTCAGGCTATAAACGTAATCCTTTGCTGGTTTAATTTTATGCTGAAATAAGCATGCAATAAATAGGAAATACGTCAGCGCCCAGCGCCCGGTTCCATACAGTGTGCCAAACCGTGTCAATCAATAGTAAAGTATGCGCTTTCACGAGCGCATGGTTACAATGTATTGTATTTAATGTGGCGATGGGTCTTTGGTCGTTAAAACAAACAAACAATAGTTTTGTATATATATATATATATATATATATATATATATATATATATATATATATATATATATATATATACACACACACACGCCAGCATTGAGGCTGTTTTAATATACCCGTATGTGCAATTACAGTGTTATAGAGTTTTGCTGTTTTCCTGTGGTGTGTGATCCGCATGTTGCTTGCGGCAAAGGCACTACCTATCTCCGCTATACAAATTAGGACCCGTGTGTTATAACTTATAGTGTGTCCGGTTAGCAGATGGACAAAAAAAGCCTTTTTCCCCCCAGTGACAACGGTTATATTACACTTTAATTTTGCACTCCTTTTCTCTATCACAATGCAGAATCAGGCGTATGAATTTGAAAAAAGAATGAGGGCTTGTGTATTTTGGTCCCGTACAATACAGCCCGTTCTTTTCAAACTTTTAATAAAGTTTTTGACGACTGTTATTCTATTTAAGAATGGTGTTTTTTGTTTGTTTGTTTGTTTGTTTTGTTATTGTTTTGTTTTTTACACAAGTTAATATACAGAGACTTGTTTAATTTTTTAAACCTTTTAAATGTTTCTTACATAACATTTTAATTTTATAAAAGGCTCAATCCAAATGTAGGGTCTATATGTAAATACAAATATAGGTCTGGGCCTATCTATAAATATTACGTATCACGATTTAAAAAACAACAACACATTGATATTCATAATAAGAGCAAGCCACTTAACAAATCCACCTTAGCCTAATATATTCACCAAACACCGCATGACCCCCAACTTGCTTAGCTAGAGTCCGGTGAATGGGCCTGGCTAATATTTAATATCCTGCTAAGAGGCTTGCTATACAGTGCGTAACAAATGAACTACAACATAAACCGAATGGTTCACATCTGTTTGCGCCTCTTCTCCTGTCCCAAGAATTAGCATGAGAATGCGGAGAGGCGACAATGCGGAGGTCACCTCTTCTACATGGCGAGGCAAAGACAATACGGGCACCAAGACCACGCTGAAAGAATCGGCCACGGTCCCAGCAGATGTGTTAACATCTCCCGGGGAGCTGTATGAATGACCTTCGCTTCTGTGCGCTGATACCCGCCACAGTCCCTTTGAACCGGAGGAGCAGAGGAAGCGCCACTGAAGGACCCCGAGATCTCTTGAGAGGAAAGATAATTTGGTTATAACTTACTGCATTTATCACGGACAGTGTTTTACTTAAATTCTGAAGAAAAATCTGAACCCGCAGTTCGCCCACAAGTCGGCACCCCGGCGTTAGAAAGCAGGTGCTGCCCCTTGCATGTGTTCCAAAAAATAACCCCTCATTCCACGCGGCCAACGGAGACCTTTTAATTTTAACAAATATGCTTTCAAGCCGGTTTTCAATGACACATGATTTGTTGTAATGCAATTTGTTCCTTTCTATATTCAGTTTAATGTAACACCTCTTAGCATTAACCAGATGGGACGCTATGGCCAGGGCGTTTTTAATAAAATGAAACATTTATTTATTGATGTCCGGGGGGGAAAAGGCATGTAATATCAGATCGTTATTTAGGGATTGGTACAACCCTATACAATTTAATAATAGCGCAGTTTCTGTTAGGTTTACTTAAAACAAACAAACAAACCAAAAAACATACACGTACCCGATTATTCATTTAACCAAACATACCTACTCTTCACGCCGTATATTATGCACGGTCTGAGAGCACTGGAATTAAGACATGGTTAATGTTAATACAATTTACCCTCGGAGTTATTCCCGGTCTGTCTGTTAACTGTTGAGTTTCCGATTTGTGGCAGGATTTGATGTAGTGTGAAGTTGTATTAGTTGTGCAATAAAACAATCGTCTCCCTTTGTGCTTCAAGTATATTATTACCAGCTGTTTCATGCTCAAGGATCTAGGTAAACAAATTTTGTTTAGCAGCAACAGATGTATGTAATTATTATTTTATTTAGTTATATATATTTTTTTTTTTTTTTTTTTGTAGCTAACTAAAAATCACACCTTTAAAAAAAATAAAATATAAATATTTAACGTTTCATGGTGGTCTAAGATTACAAACCTGACTTGGACAAAATGTGTTTGCTGAGAGATTTATATATATATATATATATATAAGATATATATATATCTAGATATATATATATTATATATATATATATATATATATATATATTGATATTTGAAAATATCCACAAATTAAACTCAACATATCTCATTTCAAGGTTTCTCACAATTCCCAACACCCTGACCAGTATTTCGGTAATTAACCACACACAAACACACAATGCTCTTGTAATTGACTCGATGCAAACCGTGTCATGTATCATCGTGCAAACGTTAAGCAGCGTGCGCCAGCACCATGCTGGTTGAATTCCAGTGTGCCTGTAGTAACAGTAAGGCAATCACTGCATTGAAATGCCATTTCTGTGCAGTGTATCCGGCCACTGGTAAGTGTGAAAGTATAGACTTCTTGTACACTTTAGTCCTGTATTTGCAATCAATGGGACCCAGCATGTACCCCTGCCTCGGACATAAGGTTTCGGTTTTGATGTGTGCCTGGGGGTCTGAATAATATTTACGCATGCATACATCTTATGGGGGCTGTTGACTGTGGCAGGTTTTTAAAACTGTACATGCAATATTCTGGAAAGGGTTTGAAGTACAGTTTATAACAGTGATTAATGCAGCAGCTTATACAATTATTGTTTTTTACTTTCTTAATAAAGTATGAACACCACCATTAACTTGTAAATCATTGTTGCTGAAGCGCTTGTATCCTAATCTTAAACCAACACTCTGTTGTTGTACTCCAAGTCTGTGATGCACACCCTTAACTATATTAAACTGTGGGCCTGTATTCAGCCTATACACCAAAGCACAAGATAATACAGCACATTCTTCAAATGTTTAGTGCTTACCCAAGAGCACACTGTAGACTGATCTTTTGCAAACAGATTTAGCATCAGACTTAAGAGATCACACCATTGAAAGCAGTGAAGTCTTCAGTTTTCCTTTTTTGTAAATGCTGTTGATTAAATGATTCAGCAGTGATTTTAATTCCCCTTAACCCTTAAGTATCCTTCAGGGGACGTCCTATGTAGCTTGCACCAGAGTTAGTTTATATATATTCAGTAAAGCACCACAAGTTTTGAACATAATTTTTGCCACAGAAATATCATTTGGGGAAATCATCATTTTAGAATGCAGCACTTGATTTTTTGTTAACACACATAACATATACTGTACATGTTCCCAATTGCAGGGGGCACGTGTAACAGAACTATAATTTGGAAGCTGTTCTACATTCTGTGAGCTGTGTGGATATCAGTGTCAGCACTTCTTTTCCAGGGGCACAACAGAACAAAGATACAAAGATACGTATTTCTAGTACTTGCAAGTCACAAAAAGATAAAAGCAAAGTAAAATGTAAAAGGTACTGAATTTAAAGTGAAGGCTCTAGATAAACCACAGCGAAGAAGTAATAACTGCAAGATGTGGACTACAAAACCACTTGACATGCTTGACCATAGCGACTACAACAACATATCTGGAATACTTATGATGCCGCAAGTGGTGTGGTAGAGTGATTACAGATCTTCTGTTGGCACAAGACTGATTTTCATCTGGAGATTGCTTTAGTACTGTACATAGCAACAGCTGTGACTGTCCTGGTCCTTCTGAATGAAGATCTGGTAAGCAGAGGCCAAACTAGAGTACTGAAAGACAATACTTTAGACAGAGTTTATGAGAGAATAGCACAGCCATCTAGGCTGAGATTTCTGTGTTAAAAACAAAGACAACCCCCTCCAAAAAATTTTAAAAAATCATGTATGGTATTTTATTAAGGGTCATATTTGGTGGTTCACACATTATACCCGTTTATGCGTTTTCTAGTCAAGGCCAATTACTTTGTCCAAGTTTTAATCAGTGCCTTAAGTATTTAAGTTATATAAAAACAGTTAATTACAAGCTTGCAGAGACCAAAAAAAAAAATCAATAATTTGAGAATCTATGCAGCTTTCATATGTGTTGTTATCACGATCATCGTCTTCTGTGTAACAAACAAGGACCAAACTAACAGACCTCAAAGAAATCCGCAATACAGTGTGTTAACTGTCAAATTGAATCGCACAAGCTGGGCTTCGTATTGCAATAAACATTCCCTGAAGTATATGCTGTAACTGTAAGGGAGGGAGGTTATATGGACAAAGCAAATCCTGTGCATATTGCTTGTTACCTAATACGTGAGTACCCTTCATATTCCAACTGGTACTGGATCTATTGAAAAAAAACAATAGCTGTGGCTTGGAAGCAGCGTGTGTCAACAAGGTTATGAGAACATAAATTCCCACCCTCTGAATATCTGTATCAATGTATCCACAAACAAGTATTTTTCTCCTTGATTAACACATGGACACATCATCGTTTGTTTGGTAAAATGATATTTTAAAAAATAAACGCCTCAGTGGTTTTCGTGTGCCACGCCAGTTAACTGTGAGCCACGGATTCGCCTTCCTTGTCCACTCTGTGTTTCTTACAGGTGAGCATGAGGAGCAGCAGCATGGGCAGGTGCCAGAGGCTGCAGAAGAAGAGTTTGCGGGCGCTGCTGCGGTCCGCATCTCTGTAGAAGCCGTACCCAAGGTAGCTGATGTACAGGTTGACAGGGAGGGAGATGAGTGGGAAGGTCCAGCTGGTGACGTCCAGGGCCGGCGCCAGGACAGACAGTCCGGTGAGGGCCAGGCTGTGCCGCAGTGCCACTCTCCGGCAGAGCGCTGGGTGGGTGACGGACATCATGCGGTAGCCTCCCCTGGAGTAGTCCTCCCGCAGATTCCAGCTGAGAGCGTTGAAATGAGGGAACTGCCAGGAGTACAGGATCCCTCCCAGGAGCAGGGCACCTGGAAACACACAGCAAGGCTGTTCAGCGACTCTTTGTTCCTTCATACTCTCGGTATTTTACCTTTAGGTGGGTGGGAACTGAAACATCTATAAAACAGAACTTAAAAATGAATAATGGCTAATTTGTTTGCTTTCCCCCTCCCAACTTCTGGTCTGCATCTTTAAAGCTCTTCTTAAATAAGGCTGCAAGGAAAAAGTGATCAAAGAAAAATGAAGCAATTAGAGTGTTTCCCAGCATACCTCATTTAGATTTCCCTACAGCGATTACAGCATGGAGGCAATTTCATTTACACATGACATACACTGAACAGACTAACTAACAAACTCTACATATCTTGAACAGAAGAACCTGAAGTGGGCAAAACAAGTTTCTGTACCATTCGTCATCATTTCCTATCTCTGTGTTATATATAGGCACACGCACTTCCAATCTACTTTGCTTGATGGCAGTTCAACAGACCACTTGTGGCACAAGATAAACATTACATTTTGTCCAAGCCTGCAGCTACAGTTGGGGGCTCAGTTGAGGGCAGTCTCACCTACAGGCCACAACAGTGTCACCATTTGGGGTCAAAGTTCTGCTGGAGGGAGGATTAGCAGCTGAACCTGGTTGCCTACTTTGCAGACATTAAAAAAAATCTCATGGCCCTAAGGGTTTGTCTTCTCTACTGGTTGAATTTCCCCTGGGTCCAGCGCAGTATTCAATCTTCCTAACCTTTGAAGCAAGTACAGGGCAGCCTTGGAAAAAAGATCTTGCATCTCAGTGGCTCAGTTCCATTTGAATATCTTTTCCATATTAACCCATTAATTACTCTTGCTCACCCCATTAGCAGTTGCATAAATATTTTCCTTATCTTACGCCTATGGTCTCTAGGACACTAGGGATCAACACAGCCTAGTGGTGTCAGTTGAGTTATCAGTCGAGTCACCCCCCACCCTGAATAAATGCTCTTATCTGACACACATGTAGATGTGAAGACCATCGGATGTCTATTGAAATTCCACTCCATGGGTGGTTCAGGCTTATGGTAAAGCATTTAACTTACTTATAGAAAAATGCTGGCAAATGGTTGATTTTTGTGCTTTCCTTTAAATAAAAAAAAAAAGCTCTGTTTTTGTTTAAAATTCTGATGTGGTTCGTCACATGCCATTTATTAATCTCTAAAGTGCTTTGCATGCTCTGCCACGAAGCGCTATATATAAGTTAACACAGAAAAGGCATGAAATCTGATAGGAAATGGATTCAGACACACGTTCAGTGAATTTAAGTATTTAAATGAGCAAAGGTTTCCAATGCACAAACAAGGTCCAGCTGAATTTTGGTCATACAAAAAGGCTAGGAATCATGTAGACAACAAATGCATATAATATATAGCAGACCCTGATATTGATAGGACTACAGACATCTGAAACGATGTTGTATCAGATAGAAATGATGTCATCTTAAAATTAGCTGTACAGTTTAATCTGTGTTTTATTGAATTATTTATTATAAATAAATACACAATATGTAGTACAGGGGGCTGTGTAATATACAAGCAGACTTTCACCCACTGTCATTCAGAGCAAACAGTTCATGCAAGGACTAATTACAATGTGACTGTTGTGTCTGTACCGGACCCATGGGACACCCACTGGATTCCGATCAGCAAATCTAAACAAACAAAGCAGAACAACACACTGCCTCCACTGCAGATGTACATGGTGTACCCACCCACGTCCAGGCTGCCTGTGGCCGCTGTCCAGCCCATAACAGGAGGGATCGCTCCAACGACGGCGCCCACCCAGGTGTTGGTGATGCTCACCCTCTTCAGGGGGGTGTAGCAGCAGGTGTACAGGAAGAGGTTTAGGGCACCCAGGGCTCCCGTTAGAGGGTTCACTGTCAGGGCGAGCAGGGTGATGCCAGGAACTGCACAGGCTGCAGCAAAGCTCACTGCGTGGAGAGGGCTGGGGAAAGACAGAAAGAAACTCTGACTACAAAGCATGCACGGTGCACGCTTAACATCTGGGTGATTCGTTTCTTCATCACAATATTACAAAAAAAACTCAGTTTGTATGGAAAACACTTCCACCAACAGGTTGATACTCATTCCAAAAGGGTAGTTACTAAGACAGCAGGAAACACACCCACACATACGCAAACACATGCAGACAGGCACTCACACACACAAAAAGCACAGGCAGTTCTGTCAACCCACGGCACGGCAGGGTTCCAGCATCTGCCAACCAGCTCTCTGGGTGTCAAAGGCAGTTCCGACAGGCTATGCTCTCAGTGCCTCATGCTATAGCAACATCGCACTTCTACCCCTTGTGCATTACCTGTGACTGACACCAAGGCAGACAGGACGCATCCTTATTCTCACAGCCAACACCCAGGGACTTCCCTGCAGACAGATGGATCTCATGACATCAGGCTGTGCATGAAGGCCTTGACAGTATTTGTCATACAAGCTATCTGCATTGCCTTCCTTGCTCTCCCTGTTGGTACATTACCATACAGCGTGCTCATGTTCAGACCTCAATAATCGGAAGGCATTCTTTATCTTGCCTTCCTCCAGTGTTCATGCCTTCACTGGTACTCTACAAAGTCTCACTTCCCATGACCACGAATCCTACTGTGCCACTGTTACCAAAAACCAATACAAAAGTTGATACAATAGTTTTCAGCCGAATAAAGAATTTAGCAATATTATACGTGTTGCAGTGGAACGTGGTAAGAGTGCAGTTCTGGTGATCTAAGTGAGAACTGCTTCAATTAGGGTTTAAATTAAATATGCATCTATATGGTCCCATTCTTTGGTGCATATGCTTGTGTGACCCTAACACTATGCTAAACACTGATTTGTATAGCATTAAATAGTTTCATATGCTTCAATCGTACACTTAGCCCAAGGGTCCTTCCTTACGCAGCAGATTTCTGTTAACTTCATATCCCATCTGCCGAACATATGATTGTCATTATCAGAAGAATCCCATTACAAAGAAACGCATAATAGTCATGCATTAAAGCAATTAGAAAGCATGCAGCAGTTTTAAAGTGGAATGAGCTAAAGTATGCAATATGACAAACTGACATATGAAAACGAAAAATAATAATAATAATAATAATAATAATAATAATAATAATAATAATAATAATAATAATAATAATAATAATAAATACTACATTTAGTGCCATGGGTCATAGGTCAGCTATCAAATGTGATCAAATCAATCCATTAGTTGAATACTGATCCAAGTTAGAAAACACAGCAATAAGAATGAAGAAACAAACAAACAAACACAACAAAACACAGGTACAGGTTGAAGAATTTGACTTGTGTATATGTCTCTTTATAGTGTGTTTACACATTCACAAGATGCTCATGATAAACAGACGCTGTGCTGTTCTTGAGCTTTCAGAACACAAGTAAACAAACCCCTAGGCAGGTGACAGATGAACCAGTGACCTTTCAGCCACGAGGCAAACAATCAGACAGAAAAAGAAAAAAACACAATTAACCGGGCAAAACATGTTTGTGGGACACCTATTTTATTTGTCTTTGTTTCCAAAAACCCATGTGTGTGTTCCCTAAAATAAAAATAATTTTTTTAAAAAAGTATAATCTGGGTATTCGAAACACTGGAGCCTTCAATTTGTCTACTGGGCTAACACTAAAAGGTCTCATTTATTCTAAACGAGAATGTTCAAAAAAATGTTGGATGCTATTACCCTTGACAAATGCTTTCACACTGCAGCCCCTTTAAGCCTACAGGCAAGCCTGTGCTTTTACATGCTTTAGAGCCACTCACAGTATTAGCCAAACAGACAGTGTGTATACACATTGTCTTCATGTGAATCCTTGGGTTATTAGTAAAATCGACCATCAAGACTCTCACAATGCTGGATGTACAAGCCTGGGATTTGGTTGTTGAAAGGCTGGTGATTGAGAAGATCATTGGTATCCCTCTCACTGTCACAATGATCATTTTACAGTTACTGAGAACCATAGAGCCCGTAACCCTGAGCTCTGTTAGTTTATTCTGCTAGTTAGGGAGAGACAGAGAAAAAGATGCTAGCTTCCTAAAAAAAAAAAGGATGCAAGATTTTTAAACATAAGGGTGTTTTTAATTATGTGTCTAAATTAGTGTCAAACTACAAGGCGTGAACTTAAAATACTTGTTTTTGGATCCCCTTTCTTCCTTAAGTTCCTGGTCTACAAATGACTCGGTATAACTAAATAGACTTACCAACACCATACACCATGACCTACCACATCCAATATGTGTAAAAACTTCTGAAACAACAGTAGTTACTTCAATTTAGTGGCAGTTCTTACAAAATGCAACAGGGTCATTTCGTGAACTGTATACATTACTCAAAAGAGGTGCCAGCTCCCAGTCTCAGACAGGAAAAGGTCATGCGTTGCAAAGCATCCCACTGGGGTTTCTTTAGACAACGCAAGAACAGAAACAGAAATATGAATATCAAATGCTGACGACGCCGGGAACAGAGGACAGAGGTCGGTATCAGGAGGCGTGCCATCAAGGGTGGTGGGAGTTCCAGTGACCTGACCAAGTTTGACCTCTCTGCTAGAGGAGGAGTGGACCTGGCTCCCTTCGAGCTGCATCTTCCTCTCTGCAGTCCTTCTTGCAAGCAGAGTCCCCATTTAACACAACGCATGTGACACCCTGTTTAAACTGCAACATCTGGACAGTTTCCTAACATGACAGGGAAATACAAAGCCCTCAGATTTATCAACTGTCTCTGAAGCAATTAAAGACTACGACAAATACAGGCAGCCAGGGTCGATATGCAAGGGGGGGGGTGACTGTGCTGGATTTTCAATTAAACAAATGGCGCTGCTTGTACAAAGGAATTCCTCCATTGAAATGCAACAGGCATTCAGAGTTATGACAGAGAAGACTAACCCTAGGACTTTGTTAAATGGGATCGCCAGACCTGCTTTATATCTCTATTAATGTGTTCAATTCAAGTTCATGGGCACAATGAGTAATCACAAGGATAGCAAGCTCCTGGTTTATCAAAGTGCTGTATCTGATTGTGACTGGATGACTCCCATTTTATGAGTCACTGCGTTGCTTCTGAGGTCTTGCACATAGAGAATGAGCAATATTCAGTGCAAAACATACTGAAAATGATGTGCAATTATGTACAATTGAAACAACCAGCCATGGCAGTCTGATGTTATGAGGTGTCACACAAGAAATCTGCACCTACTTCAAAAAAAGATTATAAGAAAATCGTTAGGAAAGCCGCAGATTCTTATTTTAAAAAGCTGTCAGATATCAGATTTTAAATGATAAATGAAGTACCAACTGAAACCAATTCAAGTATGCAGTGACCCGACGTTTAAAAACACATTTTGATTAAATTAAAGAACAAAAAATGTGTTTAAAGTCAGAGGTCAAAAAAACGTCAATAAAAAAAAAAACAAAAGACTTTTGAAGTCCTTGCTTCGAATCTGGCTTGGTAAAATTATTACAGTGCTCTTTACAGTCTTTAGGTGGACAAAAGTCAGCAACACAAACCCACCAGTGCTGGGGAGAGGTCTGTGGAGAGAGGGTCCTTCAGGTTAGGATTAGCCCTTTAAGCCCATTTCACACTAGCATGATCTACCCAGGCCAGAAACTTTCACGCAGGTGCGGCTGTTTGTTGTTGCACTGGCTCACAAATGGCAGTCAAGCATTTTGTCTCACTCAACCCGGGTCAAACTGTCAGATCCCAAGTTGGGTCACTGGGACCCGGGTTAACCAGGGACCAGCCCAGGTACGTAGTTTCACACTACACAGGATTGCGACCCGGATCCAGACCCAGGTAGGAGAACCAGTGTGAAAGGGGATTTAGATCTGCTAAATTCTACTCAAGCAGGGCTTAAAGGGCTATGTCTTAAAGGGCTATGTCTTACTGTCAACAGGGACTGGCAACCTCTCTAACCCTTTGCGTGCCCACAGGCATTTTTTTTGGATCTGAAAGGTTAAGGTGCATCTGTGGAGCTTGTGGGGCAGTTAAAAACACATCCAATGTGCTTAACAGACTGGTTATCCCTCAATGTCCATAAGCACTGCATACAAAACTTTTTCTAATGAAAACACAACATCAATTCAGCATTCTACACCCCCCTCATTCTTTCCAGGATGGTGTCAGTATCTTTAATTTGTATTCAGAAATTTTCAGCAATAAATTGGATATGCTTTTGGTCTGACCGAGAAAAAAAAAAAAGAATCGTTCAAAAATACTAAAGATAAAACAGAAATAACATCCAGTTGTTTGTTTATTTGTTTTTAAAACAACAAAGAAAGAAATTCTCCTTTCAAAATCTTTTCGTTGGGTTAATACAGTGAGGAATTACCTAATTAATGTTTACATAAGGCCTTTGACAGGGATACTAGCCAGACACAAAAATAAGTTATCAAGAAATATTCAGTTATCCAAACAGAGCTGAGGAAATGTAACCCTTCAGCTGTGGCAGTCGCAGGCTTTTTGATGTTGTTTTGATTGTAATGGACCCTTTATTTCAATTTCAAAGAGGCTGTTTTGCATAGTTTATATCACCTGCTATACCTGGACCCTTTGTCATCCTCTTTGAACAGCCTGCAGACAGCCAGACAGCAGAGAAACACAAACAGCAGCTTGAGTCTGTACTGCCGCAGTTCATTATTGTGATGGGCTTGTGTATTCTCTCCAGACAATGCATTTTAAAACTTCAGTTTCCAGTTCTCCTCAACGCTAATGAAGAGAGACAAACAGCGGGCTTCCATTCTATGGTTACAGTTATTAACCAGTGAAATGTGTTTCATCAGAATTTTGTATAGAATGAAATCGCAAAACTTTGACTTTCGATACCTGAATAAAACTGAATATTTCCAATTCCTTTTACCAGATGCACTAATGATATGCCTGTACTAACTCATAGTGGTAACAGACATTACAGTTGGTTGAAAATGTTACTAAGCTTGGTAAATAATAGGGATGTGCTTTTGGTAAATTTTTATGAACGTGTAAACACTTTGCAACGTCAACGTTTAAACCATATCTACACACACGCACACACACCCACACACTCTCTTTATATTACATTGTGATTCTGACTGCCATGATTAGTATTTTCTAAGCAAATAAACCCTAAATAAGCAAATCATGTTTTAAAATCGCAAAGACTGTTACAAAGTAAAACATGTACACATCAAAGTATATACTGAAATGTTTCTATTTATGGTTGTAATTAAAGTTAAGACATAACTATATATGGTACTATATACATATTGAATACATTTTCTGATAGTAAATTGTTTTTAGAATAGTGTGTTTCTAAAAGTTAATTTAACAACAAAAAACAGGAACCTACTAATGTTTTTTTTTTTTTTTTTTTTAATAAGTAACTTTGACCAAAATTATATGGTTTAAAAAAAAAAAAAATGTAAAAAAGAGATAATTATCACGCACTCTACAATGCGAATGCACAGTGGCTACAGTAACGCAAAAGCGAGTTGTGCTTACAATTGAAACAAAGTTGGAAATACTTTCACTGGAAAAGGTCATTACCAGGGATACAATAGCACAATATTCTGGAATTGTAAAGAGCATTGTGACTGATATTAAAAAGTCTGCCTCAGAGATTTAAAAGTTTGCGGTCTTTGATAGTAGGGGTGGGACTTTTGCATTACAGTTTCCGCGTACGCGAATCAAACTCCACTCTCCTTTACATACTGTACTAGTGTACATAAACCTCCCAAACATTGCCACAAGTCCTATTTTAAATGCCAAATTAACACACAGTCAAGTAATATATTAAGTAATTAATATAATGTTTGCCTTCTTGTGCAGTTAATTGTATATGGTCAAGTATTACTAAATAACGTACAAAGTATTGAAATTCACGTATCCACACACCTTTACATTAAATTGTAAAAAAAGATGCCTGGCCTACCTGTTTGAACTGTGTCTCAGGGGTCCTTTATTTTAGTGCAGTAGTTCCAACATACAAATAACAATTGTACTAAACAAACGGCCATTCGGTCCATAAGCTTACAGAACAATTTCAAGTGAAAAAAGCCTTCCACCTATGGGAAGATTGGGGAATGGGTCTCACGAGTCTGTGGTAAATAAAACTTTTTCTCCCTTTAAAAGTTTTGTATGAACAACTGCAGTTTTGTTTAATTTTTCCAGTCTTGCTGTTATTGTTTTATGGGTAGGCACAGTATTGGGATAATCTTACATCGATCACACGCACTGTCCTCATAGGGGATAACGTGATCACGCCCTGTTCAGCCAAATCTATAGCAAATGTTGTTATGGATGTTTGCTTTTTATTGTCATCAGTTGCTCCATCCACAACAATTCTGAATATTTTCATTTCAAACTGTGAAGCATTGAACTTGTGTTTTTGTGGTACGGCAATTTTGTTTGGCATAATTATTTACATACCACGGTTTTCTCGTTCCTCAAAATACTTCTAAACGTGGCTTCCTTTGTTTAGAGATGCCATTTTAAATATAGAACAAACTCTTGGCTTCTATCGTTCAGAGATGCCATTTTAAATATAGAACAAACTCAGAAAAAACACTTGACTTCCTTTGTTTAAAGATGCCATTTTAAATATATAACAAACTCAGAAAAAGCACTAACACCCTGTCATGGAATAGATACCATACCATGCCTACTAAAGGCATAAACACACACAGTGCACCAATGAAGCGCCAGATCGACCGAGATTAAAACCCGCCCCAGTGTCAATACCTTTCTGTTGCACCAATTAGAAAAGCTACTTTGGAGCAATTGCCAAACCTCTTCCTTTTTATAATATCCGCCCTTACTGCGGCACTAGAGCAGTGTAATACGCAACAGACTACTTATGATAAATTACTAAAATTAATGCATAAAAAATATGTGTTTAGTGACATTTGTCACGACCGGTTATATGTCTAGCATATTATTAAACGTTTTACAACATCTTTAGAGTTTATACGTATAAACTTTCCATCACTAGTAAATAATACTCCAAGCAGAAAAATCAATAGAGGATTATACAAAATACAAATAGCGTAATTTTAAACAGTATATATACTAAAACTTATAGCTCTCTATTTGTGCGGTGCTCATAACTCAGCTCTGTAGCAGTACAGCAGTTCTACTCCCAACTGTATCTCACAGGCTATCTTATGTAAACAGGAGAAGAGGAAGCGACAGCGAAGCAAGCAGAGAGGAAGGCCCGCCCCATTCTCCCATTACACAAGGAGGCAGGTGTGCAGGAGAAAAGGTCACTGTACCTGATCTGGCCTCTAACCAGTGGCCTGTTCTTGGTCCTGTTCATGTTGGAGTCAAAGGGAACCTCAAAGTACTGCAGGGAAGAAGAGAGACAGCAAGAAGACAAAGGGTTAGAATAACAGGCACTCAACAAAAGGGATCGCAGCAGGGTTCAGCACTCTGCCTTGTTTGGGAACACAGTTAAAAAGGCTGGAGGAATAAGGGGTCCCTCTCAAGTGTGGTGTGGAATGCTTTACGACCTAAGAGGGCCTTTTTTTCTGCTTGCTCTTTCAGAAATAAGTGCTATTCAGTCGTGGTTCTTAATTTCTTCTTCAAGAGACACTGGAGAGGAGCAGGACTCTCCAGAATGCGTTAAAGCAGATTTGATTAAGCGCTGGGCATTTATTTGATTTATTTATTTATTTAAAATTGGCTAACTAATATTGACACCCTTCCATCCTAAAGATAAGGGTTTTAGAAGTCTAAACATCAAGAACAGTGTCACTGCTGTATTTGTTTGTCTCACAGTCCACTCAAAATTATGCAGGCAGGCCAAATAATATGGATTAGCCTTAGCGTGTGCATAATATAAAGCCAATTTATTTCACATTCAACATTAAACAGGATTTTCTAGATACAATTACACTGTGCTCATACCATCTTATGCAGAAATACATGCTACACTAATTATTAAAAAGCGATAGGTTTTCTGATGTTATACAAATTCCTGTGCTTGTTTCTAAAGTTTTAGCGTTTAAGTGGAAATTATACAGAAAATCCTAGTTCACAGCAGGGTTGCAATAAAGGGCTTAATAGAACCTAGTTCCGCAATCAGTGACACAGGGCCTGGGTGCAACAAACAACAGAGCATCCTAGATCCATTCTTGCACAAAAATTACATGATCGATTATTAGTTTTTACTGTTTGCTCTGTGGTTTTAGTGGCCTTTTCCTTTTATGGAGATAATAACACGAGTTTCCACAGCAGGTATGAAACACACACATAAAAAATAAATAAATAACTTGTGTATGTGCTTGGGTGCAAGAATATAAATGGGAAGGAAAAAAACATAATACATCACTTAATGCAATGAATATCTGGAACCACTAGATATGAAAAATGGTACACAAAAAAGAACTAATAAACAGATGCCTTTACTGCCTGTTTTCTGGCTTATTAAGAAGAACACAGCTTCAATATAACCAAGCCTCATATATTTACAAAACACTGTCACAAATTAATACATCGTTTGCAAATACACGCCCATCCACTTGTACTGTACAGGACACATTAGAATATACAAGACTCTTCCAGGGTGGATTAAACTAGATTAAGCAAGTGTTTTGATGGTTTTTGTAATATATAAATACCAGTAAAGACAGTTCTTGAATTTTTCACACTGATTACCACTGTTTGACTGACTTGTATAAATTATTACCCAATTGCTGTGATTCATCACTTTAGTTCTACCCCATTTCATGAACTTTTAAAAGATACATTTGGTGTTCCTTACCCACATGTCAAAAATACCCCTAACTGGCGTACGACATTGTACTGAGCAGAAAAACCTAAAGCATATACTGGAGAACACTCTGAGCCGCCTGGACAGCTGTTTTGCATTTGTAAGTGACAAATATGTTTCCAGTTTAACACTGTTACATACAACGAGCTGTAATTAAGTTCTGTGGAGCTTGATGTACATACATCAAGTGGAGTGTCATGTTGTTTCGTATTTGTGAAGACTTTTTTTTTTTAACGCGATCATCTGTTTCGCATCAGTTCTTTTCAGTACTTCTCATTCCTAGACCCATCTGTTATTACTGAGGGGCTCTGCTGTTTATATCATTACACTGGACACCAAGAACAGTGATGGAATGTCTCAATTAAGAATGGCTTGTATTGATAGGATGACAACACCACTTGACAGATTATGACGTGCCCCACCTACAATTCTACAGTTTATGTGCGAGAACTGCTAGGCTGGTTATATCCCTCACCAAGAAAAAAAACCCATCGCATTACAGCTGCCATTTCATAGGGATTAACTTTATCATGCAAAGTTTCACACAGCGTTCAAATAAGATTTGGATACCCAGAAGACCTTGTGTAAAATAATCTTCCCAATACCCATTTTCATCCCGACTGGACAATCAACTGGTTCTGAAAACCTTAGGAACTTTGACACTCCTCAAGGTTCTAGAACACATTTTATTTTAAAATGGTATAGCAGTACAACGCTGTGGACAGAAATCACGGACAAACAAATGTGACAACCACAGTATTGCACATGCATTTGTCTCTACCTATTCCCCACAGGAGATTACAATAGTGATACCGCAATATAAAGATACCCTTTGGCTCTCATTGGTGATATTGCAGTACGTAGTTTTGTTTTGTGCCTGGAGGGCTCACATGAAACTTGTCTCACCAAACTAAAGCAACCTTTACCTTCACCCAAAATAACATTTACCTTTGGGTCACTACATGTGTGAGTTCTACCACATGCCTTAGGATTGGCTAATTGATTGTGTTCTGCTCAGCAGGGCTGAAGAAACAACAAACAAACACCACTAACTGGCTATTTAAAGAGTCACAATCTTCCTTTCTTTAATGGCAGCTTCACTTGTGTGTGGTTTTTCTTTTGCTTTCTAAGAGCATATCGGAATGAAGATCATGCCCAATAAGGATCCTCAAAATATGGACTCAGGTGTTTGGGTTTTGTCTCTACATTGTGAAAACAATAGCTGCCTTTGAATTATTATTATTATTACTTACACTGAACCTCACATACACCCACTTCAGTTCTCTACCAGATACATAACCATATATTTAGGCACCACCAGGGAAGTGCAATTTGAAGCTGCTGGGCAATTTTTATAATAAAGGCTTGTCTTTAGCTCAGGATCTGTTGCATAAATCTAAAATTACAATTGACCACCTCATTTTTTCGTTTCATCTTGTCGGGTATGAAATTGCTACAGCTTTTAGCTATGCCTGCCTGCTGCTCTTCAAGAGTTCACAGCAAGGTGAAGCATATGAAGGCGAAGCACAACTACTTCAATTATTAAAATCAGGTACAAACATATACTATCATACTGGCAAAATATGCACAAACACATGGGGGTGGGGTGCAGTGGTATACAGTACTTACTTTGCATGTGAATAACTGTCAATAGACATACAATTGGGGAATAATAAAAACTGACTACTGATTTCAACACATATCTGAATTTCAGCTAGCTTCAAGAGTTACTGCATTACCCTTCGTGGGAAGACACTTTGGAATGACAGCCTACCTTGATGGACGGTGTCCTTCAAGTATAAAACGATTTATTCTGCAAAGTTCAGCAACATGTAGTGGCCAAGCGACCTTATAGCAAACTGTTGCTGAAATCAGATCATCAGATAGCTTTGTCTTGCCACGTAATTCTGAATGACCCCCAAACAATGACATCTGAGAACTCTAGAAGGTGCTCTCTGACCCCCCCCCCCCCCCCCCCTCGCTGGTCCTATGAAGCAGGTAAAGGGGGCACAGGCATTTCGTATGATCACAGCCTAAGCACATATGCTGCTCCTTCATCTTCATGTTCATCAGTGGGATCAGTCTATTAGTATTATTTTTATTTCAAAAAGTACATGCGTACGCAATAGGGTTGTGTGGTGCACAGCGTTCTAATCGGCTGGCGGTCTATCATTATGTAATCCAACACCGCACAGGGTCAAGGGGTTACCTAAGCTACCAGCTGCCACTTTTTGTTGCTGGAAACACTAGTGTGAATTTAGTTTATACAGTAATCCCATACATTTTTCTAGAGTTGCACTGCAGTAGAGCACTAACACACACACCATATGTTTTTAGCCCTTGTATTTCAAACAGCAGCCCCCACCACTTGATCAAAAGTACACAGACTTTACGCAGAGTGCTTTATTAATGGTTACCTATCGCATTCATACTGCGGATTCAAAGCTGTCGAATGATTAGCTATTCCGGTTCAACAGAAACAATAAAACAGCTACAAAACATACAGCTCCATTTAGTAAAATTAGCCACAACAGAACAATTATTTCTAGTCAGCAATGTAATTTACATTTTCCAGTTTTCCAAATGCAAGACAGCTGGAAGTAATTGTATAGTACCATTCAGCTAAAAGGGCTAAAGGCTTGAGCAATTCCTATTAACTTGAACTCGAATAAGACTTTCAAAGGCAGGCAACAAAGAATCAACGGCTCCATTTACATAGGCGGATTCATCACTTTACTTACAATCATCTCCCCACATGCATTTTTAATACCTTACACCACGAATCACTTATTAATTATGCATCATTTCATACAAAATATATACACGGTATTGGGGAGCTATTTGAAAATATTTATAAGTATAGCCGTAAAACACAATGTAAATTACTATTGCTTTTATAATATTTATGTAATGGGTGTTGCTAAGCACCATTATGTTTGCAAATACTGGAAAAGCCCAGCAATTCTCTGCAGTCCCTTGAGCAAGCCACATGTTCTAATATAACAGAATTAATTCCATCTTAAGGAACCTCTCTGATGTAGCAATGCCTGTTGCTCTACCTCTTTGTAAGGGCAACCTGATGCTCTATTTGTAAGGGCCCACCTCTATATCTATATATATATATATATATATATATATATATATATATATATATATATATATATATTTCCCACCTGGCTTGCTAGTCACACTCCAGACCCTTGCCTGTTGCAATATACCACGCCTGTCACTTCGAAAGAAAAGAGGGTTTTTGTTACATCAAAGGGAACATATAAAAAGGTAACACAAATATCCAAATTATTATTTACTTCACAGTGACAGCCGGCATGCCTTTACTGGCGCTGCACTTTTCAAGCCATTGTGCACCGCATTTGTTTTTAATTGACCCCGAACAGTTAACATGACGGACAGGGCCAAGCTTGGCTGATTGAAAATGGCAAAGCCAGGTGTGGGAGCCTTGCCTTTGCGTTGTAACTTTACAGAGCAATTAGACTTCATCACTGCCTTTATGGCAGATGGAGTGCAGTGAAGGCAGTGTTGTTTTTGTACCCCCACCACACACACACACACACACACCCAGCGGCATGCCAGGTTTAAAAAAAAAAAAAAAAAAAAAATTGAAGTATGTGTTTTTCCAAAGTTCCATGTTATTATAAACTGACAGCGTACAAAAAATAATCTGTGAAAAATAACTTCATAGGATCTGCTCCATTGCTGACAAATATGATGATATGCAGGCTGCTTCTAAAGCAGTGAGAAAGAAAGAAAGAAAGAAAGAAAGAAAGAAAGAAAGAAAGAAAGAAAGAAAGAAAGAAAGAAAGAAAGAAAGCGTATTATATAATGCAGGTCACAATCTGGCAGAACTCTTCTGTAAATTAATGTAATAATAAATGTTGTGGAGTAGTATTGCTCATGTGTCTAATACACGTTTCCCGTTACAAAGTGTAAGTCAAGCATGTCCTCACTTTAGAGACCTGATCATTTCACCAGCAGTCTACCTGCTGGTCAGTGAAGCTCTTTGTACGAGTTTAGCTTGGTTGAACTTCTGCCTGCCCAAGTTTGGATCCTGTTTCAGTAAGCTGGTGATGTGTGGGAAGGGGTTAATTAGCGAGCCGTGCACGTCTAGATGCAGAACACACATTTGGAGGAGAGGAAGCGGAATGAACCAACACACACACACAGCATGATTAATAAGCAGCCAGCCCATCATCCAGAGCACATGGATCTGCTGTCCTGTTTCAGCTCAGAGGAATCCCTCCTTATCTTTAATCCAACACGAGAAAGGCCTCCTAGTGCACTTAATCTAGAGATGGAAACAGAAAACATTCTGTGCGTACCACCACGAAAACATGCCATTATATTAAGAATCCTAACTAAAAACGTATACAATGATACATGCCTTCATCCCTTTAAATCCAGCAGTGTTTTACCAGTTTGGGTCTGTTTTATTGATCTACAGAATCTAGTTACCACTGGTGTCTTAGTAACAATACTTCACACTTCAAAAGATGACGTTGACGTTGGTATTCATAGCGTTGTACACAAGGGCCAGTGGCATTTATCCACTGCTACTCCGATCCGATGTGTGGAGCTCCGTTTGGTTTTAATACGGTGTAAGATGAAATGAAAGGGTAATATGCATTTAAAATGATTTACACAGGATAAAAACACGCAGTTTACACACAGCTGCAACACATTACTAAGAGACAAGGGAACATCCACACATCATCTCACCATGCGGTGAAACACTTCACAGGTAAAATAAAACCGAAACTCTCCAGACGCTGAGGACAGTTCATTACTCATTTTCATGCGCAAACTGTTAAATGAAAGTACCTGCATCCTTTACTTCAAAGGAGAATAAGATCTGGAGTCATTTTTAAAAGTAGCACCTTTGCAGGCACTCTGGGAAGTTGAGAGGCTCTCAGAGTCAAACTTCTCACAGCAATTCCAATTAAACTTACATTCTAGACAATTCTAGACTGGGAAAGGGCCTTGTCCTGGCAGTTGGCAGAGAATAGTCCTTACCTGATTAATGGCCTTAATACTAGATGAACCAGGACTGTAAACTCTGCTACGATCTTTACATGCTGATTTTCATTAGGGTTTACTTGCTGTTTATAACATGTTTGATAGCAATGCAGGTACACTAACTACAAAATCTAATTGATTCCAGTTTAGAATTAATCAACTTCAGTCCTTCTTGTTTAATCTGTCCGAACACAGTCGCCCACCCCCTATTGACTTGCAGTAGTACTGTCATATTAAAGTTTGGACCTGCCTGCTATCACTTTGGAGTTTACACAGATTACAAAACAGTAAACAAATAAAAACATAATTTAAAAGTATTAAATAAATAAATGCAAATGTAGCTCTCACGTATCCACCTGAAAGATGACGGATTTCAGTATTATTATCCTGTCACATTTCCCTCCTGGTGAAAACCCAATTCAGTAACTTGCAAGGAATTGAAAAGTGACCCTTTCACACTGACTCCAAGTCACCCGCCTGTTTTCAACAGTCCTCAATACACAGACAAATTACACACAAATTATGATAAAGCAATTGTTACTTAATGCAACAAATTCACCTTGTGCATAACTGCTATATATACACATTTTTCCTTATGCATGTTTGATTTACTATTGGTCAGGATTTATTTTGTTAATAATGATTAATTAGACTTCTCTGGCAGAATATTAACTGGCTCGATTGATTTGATGCCATTAACAACCCCCCGCCCCCCTTTATATTGCCCCTCTCGTACAGTACCAGGTGGATAATAAAGTGTGGTTAACACACACAAAGCCAGAGATGTTTAGGCGTGGATCATCATCAATCGATAGCGGCCCCATCTGAGGGTGTTTGCCAGGCAAGTCCAGTTAGTTCCTCCTGAGCCGCTGAGATAAAGTTAAGAGATATGAGGGGGGCCCCCATCAATCTTGCAGCAGGTTACAGGGGAGTTTAAAAAGAAAGAAAAAAAAGTGGCACTATCTAACCGGATTCCGCGTTCCATTACTCCCAGCTCAAAAACAAGGTGATATCCATCATCAGTCATTACAAGTTTGTGTTCACTCACACAGTCATCTGCCTGTGACCAAAAGAGCTAATTTATACTACAGGGGCATTCATTAAGTGCTCCCAGCTTGGCTTGGCAGTGTCAAGATCAGCTCTGGTATGGCTTTTGAACTGCAATGCTACATTGCTATTAGGCACATGTCTTTCAATCTGTGATTTACTCAGAAAAAAAAAAAATGACACATCTTCCAGTGCTGCTGTTTCAATGCATGAATTATTCAGGTTTTATGAGTCACCTGGCATTGGTTAATATATACAGTTAATCCAGCCTCCAGAACTGTCATCTTGCAAACATTCAGCATAGAAGAAAATGATCTTACTGTATGTTACATCCTCTATTATATTGATTCTTAGTAATTGCTTAAAACTTGGACAGTTTTTTTAAAAGTAGATGCAAGTGAATTTCTTACTGATTAAACTAGGTCAACAGTCTTTTTTTTCAGTCAGAGTATATACGCTCTTAAGTGATCCATTTCTACCCACAGCACTGGTGCATAATATGCCCATTGCCAGTCTGAAATACCCTTGATTGTTCTCCACCAGTGGTTTTAAATGTCCTGTGTCAATTCTACAGCTAATGGCTTTTCTTCAATGTTCCCACCTTTATCAGCCCAGTCAGGGATGCGACTAACATGTCAGGACAAGGGTCATCAGTGTTCCCAGCACAGGGGGGCTCTTAAAGAGCTTGTGTACAGCAGCGTTTTCTTCAACCAGAGCATATTTACATTCCGTAATCAGACCTGCTTTTTCAGGGGCCCTGTTGGCTCCTTCTATTACACAATAGATGCTACAATGTTTGCAGCATTTATTATCTTGCATTCTTGCATTTATTACTGCATATTGAGTGGAAGGCAAGCATGAAGGGTTTTGTTCCTTTTTTTTGCAGATCCAAGTTCCAGGAACACTCCTATTGCACAGCAGTTTGATCCATTCCAGGTTTTACTGTGACTAATTGGGACCGACATCAAGCTCACAGCAAAACCTGGAATCCATCTCTGGAATCTCTATCTTACCATCATTTGAATGTAGATTTACAATATATATGAAATTGATATGGCTGACATAGACTCCATAGATAAGTACTGGTACAACACGATTAGATGTCATTAGTGCTACTGGTTTATTTATGTATGTATGTTCACGGCTGACCGACGGCTGTCAGGAATCTGAACAGCTACTGTACTCTATTCTCTTACTTGTTTCAGATCTCAGTCTGATTATTCCTTTGCATGCTTGTGTATGATGGGAACAGGATAAAGCACAATTTGGTAATTCTTCAAAATCTATTATGAAAAAAAGATAGATCAGATGAAGGAGATGCTACAAAGAATCTCCGGATGTTTAAATAAGATGCAAACAGTACCAGCATGTACCCTCACAGATTCACAGCGAAACAGGTTCAAACAGAGATAGGGATGGACTTCCTCCAATCCTCTTAAACCCCAAGGGCACCAGGGCCCTTCCTCCTTTCCTGAAATGTCAGATCTCGATGCCAGATTAGATTGCAGCCAGCTATTCAGAAAGCTAGTGAGTTGTCAGCGGCTGGTCTTTTTTTTTTTATATACAAGGAATTAATGTTCTCCATCAGGGCTAAACACATGGCAATGAGAGTCCGGGCAGAGCACTGCCGGTAGAAACGCACAGGGAGATAACAGTCTGTCACAGGAAAGAACCATTTACTGGCCTTGCCAGATCTGCATTGATAGCCTGTAAAATGCCTCTGATGCTGTAGCGTCTAGCTAAAGCAGAGGACTGCATTTAAATTTTCCCAATCATGCAGTACCATGAAGAGCCCCAAGCTACAAAACGTCACATCTGATCAGGCAGCTACCCAGTGTAGTTCTGTCCTTTGCAGTGCTTTTCGGAAGTGACCATTTGAGACTGGATCAAAACAATGTGCACAATCATTTTAACCACATGTAATACATCGCCCTTATAAAGTGTATTTCGGTGGACTATAAATAGTATGGGTGTTTTTTTTTTTTTTTTTTTTTTTTTTTTTTTAAATAATAATAAAAATAGCACGCTTTGGAGCATTTGTAACCAAGGGTTAAGTCATGTTTATACAATAAGCTTGTTGTTAGAAACTTGAAATCTGGTGCCGTATTGTAAAGTTCATACATAATACATGCCCACAGTGAGGGTGCACATCAAACATCAACAGTGTGGACTGTGGTATAATGCGCTTGATGTTATCAGAAACAGCTCTCATTCAGAAGAACAATACACAGTAGTAGACAGTCAGGTACAAAAATATAAATTTAATATAGATTTCTCACTGGCATTATAAATGAAAGTGTGAACTTGGATGCAGGAATTAATGGAGGGAACCAAGAGACACTGAACCAGCACAACAGCTCTGTTAATTCAGCCTGCAGCTGTCATGATTCTCAGCTGAACAAATGTGCCGAATCAAGTCTCAGAAATGGATAGCTGCTTCACAAACAACTCATATTGGTTTCTGACGATGGATTTAATGTTTCTTCCAAGCCATACCGCACATTCATTAATGAATATTTATGGAAATATCACCTTTGGAAAAGTTCAAACCGTCAAATATTTGTTGACAAAACAAAGCAGAGCCACAAATGTAATGTGAAGTTCTACAGTACTGGCAAAGCAAAGCCTTGGAATTGGTGTTTATTTTAGTACTAGAAATCTTATGACTGTTTAAAGTTGCATAGGAAGTAATTAAGACACCAGTATGTGCAGTGCTGAATTCTCCCTCAGTGCCTTTGTGCAGTGCCCTCGCCCCTGTCTCATTAGACTGTAAGGTTGACCACACAGTGTTATTTCTGCAGTCTAAAACAGGTTGGCTAGTTTATAACCGCATTTCCATTGAGGTTGCAAAATGGGCCGCTCTCTTGCCAAACGCACAAAGTGGGGTGGGGGGAAGAGTTAGCTTGCAGATGTCAGTGAAGGGAACAGGGAAAGCGATACTGATTTAGGACCCTGAGGGTGTCTGGGTTCAGCAGTCAAGAACTTAGAGGGAAGAGCGGTTAATGCCAGATTACTTATTATGGGCTAGCTATATTTATTAAGATGTAATGAAGTCTGTGTATAGATTAAGTGATGAACAGATCTGGGACAAACTCCAAGACACTAGCTCAGCTATTTTAACTTGTGAAAACAGCATAAAGAGTTTCAGCTTTCTCTGCTCTATTGCATTTAGAGTGAAAGGCCAACCTGTGAACACACTTACACCCATAATATAAATGTGTTGCAACAGTTATATTTAACTGGAGTGCTTCATCATACAAATGCTTTAATACAATTGCTGCTTTAAAAAGAAAATTCATTTCTTTTCTTTGGTTACGTTTCACATTTATACATATATATATATATATATATATATATATATATATATATATATATATATATATATATATATATATATATATATATATTTATTTAAAAATTATCTATTAAATTTAATCAATTAGATTGACGAGTTACTTTTTTTTTTTTTTTGTTAACGTTCAACATTGAACTCATGGACTTCACAGACGGTTGATTCAGTTGCCGGGACTTTTACAAGGTCAAATTGGACAAAAATAAACCTGAAAACTATGTACAGTATGCCTATACATCTGGGCAAGGAAAAAATAAAAAAACAAATCACACCATTCACCCTGAAACGGAGACGGTGAAAAATGTTTGGCTGAGAACTGAAAGAAATGCAATTAATCTCAACAGGATTGTTCACTGTGTCCTGAAATGGGGCTTTCCCAGAGAATTACTGAACACAGATAAAGACAGACAGTGATACAAAGTGCACTTTTGAAATACTTCAGCTAAAGTGCCAGCAAATCGTACAGTACCTTTTGCTAAGAACAGAAAACAGCACTACACCCGACCACAATCAACGACCAAACGATCTGCAACTCAACTCCTGTAAAGAGAGGCCCCTGTAGGCTCTATACCACGATGTTGCTCCACATCAAACAGCTGTGACTTCCAAGCTGTTGCCTCGCTGTTCATCACTTTGCAGGCAAAGTTTAATTAGCATGATACGAGTAGTGCAAGAAAGTATTCTTAAACAATATGACAAACCTCCACATCCTGCGATGAGACCTACATTGACATGTTTATATTATGGAGAATTGTTTCTAAAAGTACTGTACTTGTTAAAAAGCATGACATGAACCATATTTGTGGTTTTGTGACACAGATTTTAAATGGAATATAAAACTGCCAGTCATACAGTTTCTCTATTTCTTTTCTTAAACAACGTGAAACAGGAAATTATTTTTATAGAGCTTAATTAATGATTCTATAACTAGTAATAAGTCCACATGCAGGTTGAAAACAAGAAGCAGAGAGTAATCTGTCATCTTAAAGACCGAGCACGAAATTAAGGAATATCTAGTGCTTTAACACACCCAATATTTCAAGGCAGCTTCATAACAATATGCCACAGACAAATAACAGAGCCCACAGCTGGAGCATGCTCTCGCTCTCTCACTCTCACTTAGTTTACGGGAATGCAAAAATTGTACTGTCAACGTGAGCATTCAGAACACATAGCTAAGCTGAAGCTGAAATTACATAGATCAGATTGTTATCTCAGTGTGTACAACATGTTAAATTTGCCTTAATTCTTGCTGCCCTAATGACAATGATCGTCGCATAAACGCTGCAAATGGCAAAACTGAAGATAACAGAGGATGTTTCTGTATAGCAAATATAGAACAGGACTGCAAAAAAGCTTAGCACTTGCTTGAAAGCCACACATCTTTCAAGTGGGTTTAAGTGAAATGCAATGCATGTGTGTTCTGCAACCAGCCAGCTCAGAAGCAGGTCGCTGCAAGCATGCACAGCGTGTTCTTCTATGAAGTGTTTTTATCTTCACTACATACCATGCCATTCAACCGCTCTCACGTAAGCCATGTTAGGACATGATGCTTGATGCTGAGCTGCACAGGGCTGGATTCTCTTGTGAAGAGACGTGTCACGATGCTTTTCAGCGCAGCTCTCGCTGCTCTGTGGTCCCACTTGGCTCTGACTTCTATCAGTCCTTCAGCCTGTCACGCAGGCTGTAGTCAGCAATTACAGAATGACAGGACTAACACAAACTGTCACAGTGCTTTACAGCTGCAGAAAGGAATGTCATTCCTTGCAGACCACCTGCATACCGGCAAGCAAGACACCGTTACCCGTGACGCTTCTATTGCTGTGCCGGTCCGGTCTCTGGGCACTCTTTGCAATTGCTACTGCTGGTGGAAGTGCATTCGTACTGGGAGTTTGACACTAATGTTATTTTTCAATTATCGTCAGCTAGAAACTATTCTGATCCTCACGATTACCTTAGATCACATTTTAACTTACTGTTTATTTGATGTTCAATTAAATTGATCACTCAATAACATATTGTTTGAGGCCCTGGTTTAAATATATATTATATATATATATATATATATATATATATATATATATATATATATATACAATATACTCTATGAGCGATTGCAGCGTGAACAGTTATTATCCTATGGCTTCATGGTATACCATTAGAAAACATGACACTGCATCACCAGGGTCAGTCCTCACGCGAAACATTTCTTAAATAAAGATAAGAATACATGAGATCACTTCATTAAGTTTGAGACTTAGCGATCCGTCTACTTTCGTCTCTATTCGAAGCCCTTTAAATCAGCCTGTGACCAGAGTAAATATTTATAAAATTCCCACTGTCCAACTGCATTAATCATGTGTCTGTGGTGAATTATCCATTAATACAATGGGACCACAGTGGCAACATTATATGTTTACACATACAAATGGCATCACAATGGAAAGAACAAACACAATTCCTGGAAAAATATCAGTGGCCATTATGTTTACATTGCTGGAAACGTTGTTGCATGCTAACAGTCATCCCCTGCTAGGGTTTCTCTGTGGTATTTTCCTGTTAAGCCATTGAACCTTTCTGCTAGGCAATGAGTCTACAACATAGGCCAGCAACCTACATGGAAAGAGTTAAAAGAAAATAATGCCTTCAGCTTTAGACATGTCCATGGGATGAAGCACGTGGTTCCAAGTTGCGTATGAACATTTAGGTTTAATTCGGACTGTGATTGCAGTCTGTAATTTATGCTTGGCTTGGTTACTAATGAACGCCAACTGAATTGTATTGTAGCAGACATCTTTCAATAGCCTTGAATGCAAAGCAGCAGCAATGGTAAAGGCTGGGTTACACTAATGATAACCATCCCAGTCTGGTGTCTAATAAACAATGGTATGCTGGTGGAGAAAAACCAAGCACACAAAAACACCTCCAGTTAATGCTATACATTCACTTCCTGCTACACTTGAAACCAGGCCCCTCCTCAGCCGTACACCCAGCTGCAAGACTGATGAAGTAGGCTTCATTTTATTATTAGTGAAAATACAGTTTGGATAAAAAAGGGTCAAAATTCTGAGAGTGAAGCATCTGGGGTGTGATTTCCAAATCTGTACTGAATGCAAAGCAAGCCTAAATGAATCTTGCTGGCCAGTTTGCAATTATACAGGAGACAGGAGACCATTCTACAGGAGACGTCGCACTGTTTAGGGGAGGAGTATCTTCAAACAAAATTACAGCATGACATCAGTAAGAATATCCTAAATGTTTTATGACAATCCATGTGGATGATTAAAATGAGAAGTGGCTCAAACACTGCTATGCAGTGTACTGCAAGTCCTACTGCCATCCTGTTCTTTATTTCAGCTTCAACAGATGAAGCATCCCTCTATGATTTCACCACTCCTGACGGTTTAGTGATATACGAAGCCTGTAGGAACATTTTCATTAATTCAGCACTCCCTCAGGTCCCTCGAATCTCCAGCCAACATCACATACAGTCTCCAATTGCACTTTCCAGTTATTTTCGGTAGCCTTCCCACCCTGCCAAAGGCATACGTTCACAAGTGAACTCTGTCGAAATTCACACTCTTAATTAAAGCAAGGTTGCTATAGATAAGTCTTTCCGAGAATCCAGTTCCTAATTGCCTACTGTGCCCCTTTCATATTACACCAAAATCACTATCATCGTCTTCTCGAGGTAAATCTTGAGAAAGCTGCTTAATACTCCAGTGTACAATTTGCATAACTTTTTTTTTTTTTTTTTTTTTAAAGGAAAATGAAACTGTCACCCAAAAATAATAGTGAGAAACAACTCAGGAAATGAATTTATGGTTTCTGAAATCCACCTAATTGCTTTCATCCAGAACAAAATGTTGCAAATTTTACCCTGGAGTAAATGGTTATAAAAAAGTGTGCTCAAGCTCAGAGCTGTACCGAACTTTGACCTACTACAGTATGTAAGGTTAGAGCCTATTCCCTACGACAACATACGCCTCCCCCCCCAATTAAATGTAACATGCATTCATCTTGAAATTTGCAAGGCTCCATCAGCACGGGCCTGCAAATTACTTAATGGTTTTCATTTTTAAAAAAAGTGGAAGAAGAAGGAGGAGAAGAAGAAAATGGATTCCAATTAATTTATTGATACTTCATTGCTGGTCATGTTTGCTAAGCGGGGTTCTGACTGTCTATAAACAAAATCACAGACAGACAGTCCATGAGACATCTTCGAATTACCTCCTTGATCTGTAACTCAAAAGGGAGGAAGCTGGGTTCATTAAAAAATCTTGACAGGAATAAAAGCTTTAAAACCGTTGTTTTAAATAATGCATAAGAACCCATCTTGGGTTATTTAATTACTCAATCCATCAGAGGGGTTTCTTAAAAACCTGCAGACACAAACGCCAGATTTGCATCTATTTACAGAATGACTGACCTTCCACAGCAGCTTGTGGCTTCAGCCTGCTGTCGACTGGTCACCAGAACAAGGGAGATTTGGATGCCAGTCTGGCGGCCCGAAAGCTCCCAGTGCCATGCTGGGTCCTATCCTTGCCCTCCCAATTTAATGAAGTATGAAGACATTGCCCTTGACCCCTACAAAGAGAACATTTTAATTATGTAATAACCATGCGTGCCAAGACTGGGTTTAATACAAGTGGCTTAGCAGCAATGTCTGCCTTTTATTTTATTAATGTTTTAGGTTCTAATATATAAATATAAGATTTTTAGTAATAAGCTGTAATATTTATAAACACAAGTACGAATGCTGCCAGCATTTATTTATTTATTTTTTACTTCACAATTTAAGAGAAAAAAAAAAAAAAGGTTTTCATAGCTTGACAATTGGCAGCGTTTGTAAAAGACAAAACAAAAAAAAGGGTTACCGCAACAGTAAAAAAAACAAAAAAAAACAAAACATTTTCATTACATAAGCAAAGTGATATGAACTTTTGACTTACGAGTGCTAATGTGCCATAATGGGCTGTTAGTAATGATATCACCACCAGCCAGCCTGGCTCATTTCACCATATTACCTACAGTCTTAAGTTTCACATTTTGAAGAAGTGCAGCAAATCCCCGAGCTTGTTCGGATTGAAAAAGCAACGATCAGGCTCCATTAAAGCAGGTTCACGACACAGCCACAGTGCTTGAACCTGCATGATCACACTCATTGTATCGAAAGGTGCTGGTGGAAGGCTGGTTTGGAATCTCCGATTTGCTTCATCCGTCCAGCACAGTATGTGTGGAAGCACTGTGCCGACAGAGGTGACTTCATTCAGATGAGATGGAAATCCACAGTCCTGGGGCCGATTTCCAAATCGTTGGAGGAGCCTACAGAATTAGCATGGCTTATAGCAACGTGGGTATAGGGGATCCAGGGGTTCAAATACCAGCTAGGACACTAGGGGGAGTCAGACACGTTGTAATGATAAAGCATTAACAAGTCCATCCGGACATGCCTAATGAAAGCGCCTTTGCACCCACTGCAGGTGATAACAATTCAAGCAAGGAGGAAATTACATCCGAATTAAAAACTAGGCAATATCCCTGTTTTCTTTGGAGACGTTGGAAATCTTGATTAAAATTTTTTTCAATCTATTCATAGACAAGATGAATAACACAATACAGTTAAAAAATTAAGTAACGCAACACTCAATTGTGCATCATCATGTGGGCGTACGTGAATGCATTGTGGTACAGCAGGGCATTTCAGCTTATTTACAGTTATGCAACTTTTCTGTTCATGGAAAATTAGTTTTCTGTTTTCTTGAAATTAACCAGACTTTCTGATGAAAAATGTCACAGGTACTGCAAGTTTTAATTAACAAATTAATTCCACATCCAGCATTACCATTTGTGCCTAACTGGATGAACAGTGTCGCATACCCTCCTAATGAGAGTAATTGGAAGTTGCCTACAAAGTCATTTTAAAAGCATTTACATTTTCCCCTGGATCGCTGAAGCCTGTAATTATATCTGTTCCTGTGGCTGTTTGTCAAACCTGTGCGTTTACAAGCGATACTCTGAAGCTCTTATTTAATTTTACGTCTTTGAAGAAATTTGTAAGCAGCGGGGTAGGAACTGCTAATGCACACTATTCAACAGACACCTGACAGAAGAGAGCCGTCAAAGGGATGTCAAGACAGACACCTTTGATCATAAAACAGATCAAGATAATCCTGGGTGTCTGAATCCACCCATATCATCTTACACTGCATGTTAGACCTCAGAGTGTAGTTTTCTTACAGCATCTTTCTTTTTATTCACGTCTTAATTTTCTTAGCAGTAATCTTGGTGGGTTGACAGATGACTGTTCCCAGGACACAACTTGCATCTTCCAGCAAACAGGTCATTTTCCTCATCTGTGAAATCTCCTTCCACATCACTTAAATTCAGTGCCAGATCAGAACAGCAGAAAATCATTTTCAGCGATTCTTAAAATAATTTTTGGCTGCCTTATAAACTTGCTGAATCCAAAGCGCCCACAACATGCTTGTAAAGAAAGACGTTGTACAAGCTTATCCCCAGGACTTCGCAATTTTGTGATTGTTTTTCAACGAGCCAAGTCTGTATGTTTTACTCTGCTTTCATTTTTCCCCATTTCCGACACTTCACATCTTTTCAATAGTGTCATAACATGTTAGAACAATGCTGGCATTTGCATAAGACTATCAAAATAGTTTAGTAGGAAAAACATCTCAATAGCTTGTACCTTCTGATACAGATTACTTTAAATAATGCAATAACAGCAGCAACAAAGTGGATACAGAAATACTGCAATACACACGCCTGGCCCAATTACATGTTTAGATTTAATGTGCGCTCTTCTGTGGCTTTCTGGTTAGTGGAATACACTGTTTTAGCAATCTAGCTTTTGAGTGCATAATTGTAAATGAACACCAGGTCTTACTGATGCCACCTTATCGGCTTAAACTTGCTTTTGGCTAAACTGCATGTAAAACGCATCTTCGGATGTGAAACAGAGCTGGAAAATGTATCTGATGTCGTCACTGACGAACAAATAAATACAGAATGTAATCTTGTACAGCAGAGTGAATATGCCGCAGGTGGATTAGGCACCTTACTGTATTACACAACATTAAAACTGCACTGGTTTTGAAAACTAAATCTGTGAGGACTACACAAGACTAAGGCAGTTTTGCCTCTTAGACACCCATAATAATTTAACGGGTATTTAATTTCATAAACTTAATGGCACATTTCGCACTTTGTTTATTATTTTGCTTTTGTTGAGACCTCTCCCAGGTGTTTAAAATGCAGCTTCCTTTACAATTCTGTCTCCTGTAACCAGTTAAAAAACAAAGAGACCACGCAGTAGAGAGTCCCTGGATGCTGCCAAGCCATACTGAAATATTTGCCAGCTGTGCCTTTTTACTGAATTGGAATTTGAGCAGGCTGGCAAATGGGTTAAGATGTTTTATACACTAACCCTGGAAGAAGGTTTTGTCCCCGAAACGTCACTGGAGACCCTGGAGAAGCCTAGGTATAACTGGCTCAGCCCCCTCTGCAAACACAATGCTGGGAATCTCACAGAGAAGACCTTGTAATGCCCAAACAGTTTCTTCTACAAAACACATTTACTTTTCTGTCCCACAACACAATGTATTGCAAATGAACAATTCTGGATTTTAAAAATACAAATATACTAAGCATTGTAGCATATGATAAAACATAAATGGCCATTACAGGGTTAAAGTCATGCCACACAAACTTGCTGTTCATAAAGTTTCCAACAACTGGCTATCAGATCCAAGCCTCTCACGCACAGGTCAGCTAATATTATTTCAGATAAAGAATAGTAATTCCACAGCCTGCATACTCAAGGCTGGTTTAATGTCTCCCTTGGGTATTTGTCTTTCTCCAGTGTTTGGATCGAGATCAGTAATTTCACCAGAGCCACATGCAATAAGCATCTTCCCAGCATGTGAAGTTCTATTAAAATAAAAGAACGGCTAGGGCCAGTGCTCAGAAAACCAATAAAAAGGGAGAATTTCCAAGATGAAAACAGATAAGTATCAGTGACATGAAATGCCACGCTGAGGTACAGTCGCTTGCTCTTTGACTCTCAAAGCATTAAGAAGAGTGGGCTGATGTAATAAGTCAAGAATTTTTATACTGTTTGAAACTGTATACACTGTAGTTAGTTCCCACTAGGGGATAGATACATGCAGACTGAACATGTTATTGTCTTTGAAGATGCATAGAGGGCTGGTGTTATGTGAGATACTGTTACAGCTAATGGCACTTGCAGAGGTGCCTGTGTTGAAGTGAAGTTCATGAGCAATGCACAATCCACAAGTACAAAGCGTTCAGCTAAGGCACTGCAGGGGCCTTCACTTTTAAAAATCCACGACTATTTTATAAATGCATCACACACTGAAGTTAAGATGCTGGTGGTAGATGCCCAGGCTACATCTTCAATTCATGTACATATTACAAAATACCAACTCTCTCTTTATCAGGTCCACTATATTATTTTTAAGCAAAAAAATAAATAAATAAATAATAAAAACTCAACTCTCCTAGGGATTGCAAAACTTGTTAAATCCGACTTTTTTTTTTTTTTTTGGCTGAGAGATTATCTACAGTTATTGGCCAAAGGTTTTGCATCACACATCATTTTAAGATTGAGACAGAATAAAAATAACTCAAAATATACAAACATCTTTTTAGATCTTTCATTTAACATCATGTAATCAATGAAGTATACGGAAAACTACGAAGCGCTATGTAATTCACTATGTTAACGTAACATTATTTCAGGAGGTTTCATTCAACTTACTGAAGCAAAATTTGTTCATTCTACATAGAGGGTGATGCAAAAATTTTGGCCACAGGCATAGGCTGCTTTGTAATTTCGAATTCAATGATCAAGATATTTAAAGGGTTTTGTAATCAAAAGTGCTCCAATAATTTTGTCCTAAATAAATACAAATTATTTGGCTGGTTTCGCAATCCTTGATTAGCATGATCTAACCAGCGTCTGTGAATGCTGGTTTGGTCAGCTCCCAATACTATTTCAAAACATGGTTTCATACAGTTGGGTTGAAACAATGCCAATCTAAGTAGCATTAGAGTGCGCCTCTTATTTACTGTTCTGAATGCCCATTTATCTAATCTCCATTTATGACCCATGGTCTTTTGTTTCTTTTTTCAGGTTAAAAAAAAAGTCCGCTGGGTCGGCATTTTGAATGCTTGAATCAGATCGTCGCGTAGTCTTCTTTGTTCAAGACTGAATAGATTAAATTATTTTAGCCTGTCTGCATATGACATGCCTTTTAAACCCGGAATAATTCTGGTTGCTCTTCTTTGCACTCTTTCTAGAGCAGCAATATCCTTTTTGTAGTGACGTGACCAGAACTGAACACAATATTCTAGATGAGGTCTTACTAATGCATTGTAAAGTTTTAACATTACTTCCCTTGATTTAAATTCAGCACTTTTCACTATATATACCAGGCTATAGGGCGCATCCTGAACTCCATGCAGAGCGCCTTTTACCGGATGCACCAGTAGGGAACCCCCCTTTGTTTGCCTTTTTTATAGCTTCCCCACACAGGTCAAGACATTTATGAGTCAACATAAACTCCAAGATCTTTTTCATAGATTCCTTCTTCAATTTCAGTATCTCCCATATGGTATTTATAATGGAAATGTTTATTGCCTGCATGCAGTACCTTACACTTTTTTCATATTAAATATCATTTCCCATGTGTCTGCCCAGTTCTGAATCTTGTCTAGATCATTTTGAATGACCTTTGCTGCTGCAACGGTGTTTGCCACTCCTCCTATTTTTGTGTCGTCTGTAAATTTAAGTTAGCTTACTATACTAGAATGTAAGTCATTAATGGAGATAAGGAAAAACAGAGGACCTAATACTTATCCATGGACTACATCCTATTGGACTCACCTATAATGTGTTTGTGAACCAAAATGTGGGGGGGGGGGGGGGGGGGGGGGGGGGGGGGGGGTGCTCACTACATTTTTTTTAAAAAAGCATTTCCTTCTACAATTTCAAGTACTTCCTCACAGCAAAACTTTCCACATACTTTTAATTTTCTCAGAAATCAAATACACTGAAAATTCTTCAAACCACGTCTGTTTTTTCATTCAGTGAACCTCCCTGGGGCTCCCAGCACTAACCTCCACTGGCAGTCACATGGGTGTAAGTGGCCAACCGGAGGAAAGCAGGGCGTGACGCGCCTCATGAGAGAGCTCCAGCTGCTTCACGTTCCTGCCGGGTTATTTGGGTTTGGGATCAAGTATCAGCTCAAACAGGCAATTAAAAGTCTACAGCGAGCATCTCAATGTTGTTTGATATTTGATTCAATAGGATAATTACATATGCCTTGGCTCATTATGAAGAAAAAAGACAATGAAACCGGAGCCAACACACCTCCTTATCTTTACGTTCGCAGTGTGGACCACATGCCTAAGAAATAAATATTTAACTACCACTCCTCATTTCCTCTCACCTGCAACACAGAGCCACGACTGTATATAAAAAAATACATCAGCTTGAAATACTGCTAAATCCTTTAATAGCTGTGTTGCACTGGGACAGACTAATGGTTACACTTTGGTGCACAAGACACCATTCTGATATTGAGACCAAAGGGGCGTTTTACACCTGGGAAATATAGGGGTCCCCACACCATTTCAAAATACTGCAGATCCCCTTTTTATTAGCTTTCCACTTATTTAAGCTAATTTCAATATCCAATTAATCACTAACCTAAATGGCTGCTAATTACCCTAAGGTTTCTTTTTTTTTTTTTTTTTTTAAACAAAGTTGCTACGAATAAAAGGCTGCAGATGACATTTTACAACACTCGAAAGACAGGGGATCCACTGGCACATATAAAATGCACTGTTGTTTGAAGAGGCTGACGGTATTTCAGATAACTCTACATATGGGCAAAGAGGCAGGCAGACAGACAGAAACCTCATGGAAAGGATCAGACATGTTTTTGTAGGTTTTAATTGCTGTGATATACTCTCTGGGGACCTGACACCTGTTCTCCATAAAAAAGGAAACTAAAGGAATTTTTAACAATAAAAAAATACCATGCATGGAATATCAGCGGAATCTGCAGTCTATAAATTCCTCCTAAAGGCATGATTAGGGATGTTGTAAAGCAAATATGTCACTGCATGTCCAAAAGATTTGAATAATCCCAATCACAGCACATGAAAGCACATGAAAATGTGTAGCTCCTATTTAGCCAAATGTTATTTGAATTCCTAAATTACTTTTCCATTATAATACATAACTACTGCTTATCACGTACTATACAATGTTATAATGACAGCACCGTGCAAAGGATGATTCTGCAAGTTAATTGTGCATTTAGTCTATGAATGCTTTCGATAAAGACACAGCTTTTTTTTAGCTTCTCTCTGCGTGGCTTAAATCAGCAAAACATTTTCCTGCTCTTCCATTGCTAAACCAATAGATTACGAGACATGCAAAAGATCTGGCTTCAGCTGGGATATATGCTAGAACTCCATTTAGTTTGGGAGTGGTCTTTTACTGTAGCAGTCAACCAAAAATTTATGGAAATAATTAAAGCACTTTGTGCACAAAGACAGTCTTGCTGAACTAGAAAGCTAGATCATTCAATACACGTACTTACTTCTAATTTTCAGTCAGGTGATAAGATTCAACATGTCTGGCTAATGATCAGGTTTGTACCTTCCGATGTTCACAGAACCAAAAAGAGCACTTTGCTTATTTGTTACATGAGCAGGTCTTTATATATTTATGACAGCTATATGCTTCATTTAGCCTCTCTATATTATTATTGTTGTTCAGCAGAATGAGATAGTGAGTGTTATTCTGCCAATGTCATTGAGTCACAGAGCTTTTGCAACATGGATGTACCGGCAACGTTGTGTTCCTGTCCTCAAGGATATTTGTAATGGTCCCAACATTAGATTTTTTCCATTGTAAATAATAAATGTTCCCACTAACAAGATTAATTATCAGTGTTAGGAAGCATGCACCTCACATTCAGTGGTGCTCAGGTTCTGGAATTCCACATTTTGACAGAAAAACAGACTGCCTTATTTCAGAGAGAGAGAGAGAGAGCGAGAGAGAGAGAGAGAGAGAGAGAGAGAGAGAGAGAGGAGACTTCCAAACATATAGTAAACCTACAAAAATGCTAATGGCAAGTACTCTTGGATTTCAGGTATTATTAAAACACAGTCACTGTCTGGCCTTGGGCAAGTCACGTGACAGAAGAGAAGCAGCCTTGCCACCAACGCAAACAAAATGTAGGGCTTTCAACATCATGTAATTGTGAATCACAAAAGGAAAAGCTGGTCAGCTTAATGCATTAAAAAAAAAAAAAAACGTCCCCAGGGCTCTTAATCCTAGAGAACGAAATCAACAGAAACAACACAAAAAGGATTATGCTTTTACTACTTTATTCTGATACAGTAGTTCCTGGAAACAAACCCTGCTGTAAAAACCACCTTACCGAAAAGCAGGACCCCACAAGAAAGCGAATCCTCATCTCAACTGAGCTTTCAACCCTAATTCATTTGTAAAAGTCTGTGGGCTTTCCCCTGGGCTGACGACGGCCTTGGCTGGATTACATGTTGAGGAGGTATTTCCATTAAAGTGATCCCCCCCCGGCATCAATGTTTTAATTCACTGCATAAAATAATTTCCAGGGGGTATGCAGTTTGTGTCTTGTACATGTCTCGGAACACTGAGGCATCCCCCCCCCCCCCACCTCCTTTTCATATTCTAACAATCCGAAACAAACCCCAGCGTTTTGATCTGCCCACACCCAGTTTGCTCTTTATTTTCTTTTTCAACAAAACCGGGCACGAGATCTAAAGGAAAAAAAAGAAGAACCAAAGTGCTCAGATCAGTTACACAGGTACGTGGAGTGACATCCTTTTGCTCTTTAAGAAAGACAGCAGCAGCCTGATCAGATGTGCAGTACGTTACTGAGCAACATTACTCAGATCAGAAAGCCCGAAGCAAACTTTAATTGTGTGCTAGGTGACATCCATCAGCTGCTGTGCATAATTATTACACAATTATTATTGTTTTTAAACAGCCCGCTTCTGAAATTCTTGTGCGTGTGTGAAAACCTGTATTGAAAAAAAACAAACAAACAAACAACTTAAAAGCAGAAGAGCAAAGGAAGTGCGAGGGTTTAAAAGAATCCCATCAGTCATAATGAATCCACTTTCGGTGTTAAATTTCACCCAAGATTTCTGCTTTTTTTCTCTACAGTTTCTCAGCGGAGTTGGACAGAGCAGGTTTTACAGTGAGTCCAGGTCTAACTCACAGGACCATACAGTCACCCGTTATAACTGGCGCTGCAGCCGTGTGAAGTGCTGGTGTTACTGGATAATCTCTCCCTGGGTGAGAAATAGCCTAGGCTAATCTTCATCACGTCAGGTCAAGTCTCACCCCCAGGTCTGTGAAAGCTTATTGATATCTTTGCCTTTCTTGTGGTTTCTCAACTTGCCTTCATGCTCAGAAAGGTCAGTTTCATCTTTGTAGGCATAAGCAGTCCTCAAATTACTGTGCCATACATACATGTGCCCAAAAAACATATAGCACAGGAGAGTAAGTCCCAATACAAAGATAACAAGCAGGTGAAAATAGACTCGCTCTCTGTAGCGTTGGAGAAAAAAAAACTCCAAAATGAGCCTGAAACCGGACCAAATACTAATACATGATTTAGACAATATTTAACGCATTAGAAACAATTATGAACAAAACGAAAAATGAGAAACTATACATCACAGCCAATACCAGCTCAGTATCAAAGTATTTATCAATTACAGAAGGGAATATTGCATTCCTGCGAGACGAATAAACTTAAAAAAAAAAAAAAAAAAAAAAAAAAGAAAAAAAAACAAACTAAGAAAGTAGCCGTGTTATTTAAAGGGTTGCCAATAAATTGGCCCAATTGTGTACCTGAATCTAATCCTGTCCTGCTGAACCCAGCAGAAGAGAAACACATAGGAGAGACTGCGAGCCCGACACTAATGGGAAGATCCACAAGTCATCAATCAGCTCGTAGCAACTACCTCGCCTCCCCAAGTTCATTCCATATTTCTAGGTAAAACTGTAAATGAACGCTATTGACTGAGCTAAAGTTGCCTGTTGAGAGATCAAAGCTTGTGTGCATCAAACACTGCTTATCAAGTCAACATTAACAATTACAGGTCTCCATTACTGCTGTATTCCACTGTATATCAAGTCTTGTAAATGACATCACCCATCCACCCTTTTACACGAGAGCTCCTATACACCAGGCACTTCTGGGTTCACCTTAACCTTAACCAATGTTTCTAAAACGCACTGCGCGCCAGCTTTTGATCTGCAAGGAGATGAAAGGCAAATCCACTTGCTTGCTCCAGGCAATCTCCACAGTCAAAACAAGAAGTGGAAAAAAAATGCAGGGTGAAAGAAATGTGTTGCAGGTTCAATTCAGCCAAACAGAAAAGCCCGGAATGAAAATTGCGATTTCCATTGTTCTTGGAACTTCCAGAACCCAGAACTGAAGACTTTGCACCTGACACTCGATGTACTGTATACAGTATGTCTGAATTTCAGAGGGAGGAAGGAGGGAGCGTGGAGGTCAAACAAGGGTTATCTTAAACTAACTGATGACCTCTCATGAATTGAAAAATACAATAAGTAGATTAGCGATGGCTAAAATCCTTTTCATAAAAGGAAGACCTACTTCTTAATAACAGCATGCCAGAACTTTTCAACAAGGATAGCATCAACGTTCCCGTGAAGGCTGCTGATCTGGTCACAGTACAAAACCTCAATCTGACCTTCATATGGAAAGCAAAAGGAGCAGCCACTTAAGACATGGCAGCACTGGTTGACATTCAAAGACATCTTTTAAACATGCAGTTGCTTGAGTACCCCCCCCCCCCCCCCCCCCCAAACAGTGGTGCCTAGTCAGACAGAACCAATTAACTCTTATTACAATTCTACAGCCAGTCATAAACTTCAAACACATCAAGCATTAATTACTTGCACAGACTGTGTTTAATTGTGACTATAAAATAAAATATACTCTACATGCTGACCAAGATCCAACATGTTGAATCACTACATTTAACAACAATTCTCTTTTGTGATACCTCTTTCAAGCGGTGGGGTAGATCTGAACATGTTTACTGAAGTTAACCGCAGGCTCTCCAATACATAGCTATCTTCCATGTGAACTGCTTAAGCCAAAGATACTCCAAGACCCAGTTAGGTAACAAGCTCTGTGCAAGAAAACAAGCCCGGAGCAAAGGGGCTGCTGTGTAATCAGAGCCTTCTCTAAATTACAGAGCGCAGGCTTTTAATGGGGTTCAGTGCAGGGCTGAGGAACGGTCAAGACACTAAATCTAATATTGGCGAGTCACAAAGTGCATTCCTCCAAACACAAACGTGAAGACAAAATCAAACAGAGTTTTATTTACAGAAAATGATTTAATAATGGAGAAATGGAAGGACAGGAATGTGCCAGACAAGCTAACAATACAACTGGAAAGTCCTTACAGGTAAATGCATATAGTTCATGAAAATAAGGTGCTATTAAAAATAATAGATGACAAAAATATGCATGCTTAAATGTCAGGGGACACTGTAGCCTCAACTATTAGCTTTACAGTGTCTGAAGACTGCAGTGAGACACGTCCTGGGATCTACTCAGTGGATGCTAATACCGTCCTCCACAACTACTAATCACTCAATAATGATGAATACTAGAAATACTGAAATGCAATGACAAATGTTTCAACTAGATATCTTTTTTTCAATGTTTTCAAATGCTGGAATGGTATGACAGTGACTAAAAATACTATTTTGGTGAGTGGACCACCGGCATTCAAATAAATAAAACGGTATATGTGTTGTTACAGAAAGAAATACACTAAATAAGATAATTTGCGCTGTTAAGAGATGTTATCTGTCAGTACTGCAATAGCAGTATTAAGATCAGTCACTGCTTAGATCAGCCTCTGTTTATGTTATTTCTAAACAGATCCCAGACCCAGAGAATGGAGGCACAAAAAAGCCAAGTTCCAATTGTGATATTCTGAAAGATCGCAGGTTACAGTATGTGTCTGTCTGAACACAGCTCCCAGCTGTGACTGACTTCCCCTTATAACTCACCGAACTTTCTAAACCACACCTTCCTTCCAAATTTTGATGACATCACAGGCAGTTGAACATCACTATTTCCCACTTTGAAAAATAGTGAACCTACTTGTATCATTAAAGATCCATACTCCTAACCCTAATAAGCCACTTACTGGCGAGGAACAGTACCAATCACAGATGTGCAACCTTGCTGTGAATGAGCACGTCATTAACGGCTGTGTATGAACCTGGTAGATGCCAGCTTTTGCCAGCCTGCCTGGCGAGTTTGAAATTGACTGACCTGGTTGATGGAGTTGGCAGCACAGGAAGCGAGGCCCGTTCCCAGGGAAGCAAGGAGGAAGCAGCTGGGATCAAAGGGCACCGGAGCCATAGCATAGCCAGCTGATGCAGTCATGACAACCAAGGCTAGATAACACAGTTGAGAAGCACAGAGGGTACAAATTAGGGGACATCAAATTGGCAAAGTAATAACGGAAAACAAATGAGAGATAATACCACCTGGAAGTTGCCTATTCACACAGAAATCAGAAATGTACATCTAGATGCTAACATGTGCAATCCAACTGCTGTTTGCTCGGCGAGAGGCATCAATTTATTTTAGTGTGCATGTGTCGGGATCCTGGATCCCAATCAAATGGCTTCGTAGAGATAACTTAGGATTGTAAGGTCAAAGGTTAAAAAGCCACCCAATATTGTCTTGGTTGGAATTAAGTCTAAAAGCAGTGCTCTGGGAAAGTAAATCCCTACGCGTTAAAAACAAACAAGGCAATTACCCTGCCAGTCAGATCTAATGGTTCAACCTACATGTACAAGCTGCTTGCAAAATAATTATTTTAAAAGCATAAACCTACAGAAACTCAGCTTCTGATTCTGACTGTATAAAGAATACACAAGCAACATGATTCCAGTGATATTCTGTTGCATGTATGTGCGGAAAATTCCATGTGTGTGCTGGAAATTCTATGTGTGTGTTGCCAGTCAGCTGACCCTGGAATACTGTTTCACTATTTGAAAGTATTTGGTCTTTCAAATAGCTAGCACTGGAATTTATTTTTTTAATGTTATCCATTTTGCAACAGACTTTTGGATATGAAGGACTTGCTCCCTGTAACACATTTTCTTGCATAAAACCTGTATTATGATTTTTTGGAAACATGTTTATGTTGGGTTTATAAGGCTCTAGTGGAGCATTGAGCCTACAGACACTCTGTCAACCGCCTGCACTCTTTGCAAAGTGTCTCTGAGATAATTTTGCTTGTTAGCCATAAATGACTGTATTCAGCCAACAATCCTTCAGCACAGCTCAAACACACCACATAGCTTTTGGTTTAACCCACATCTTGTCATCTTTGTTTCAGCATGTCTTTAAGTATATTGTGATTGAGTAAATCATTGCCTGGTTATTGGCTGCACTTAAACAGAGACCCAAAATTATATGTATACGGTTTAATTTAAACTTTGCCTTGAGGGTTAAATAAGTAATAATAATAATAATAATAATAATAATAATGTGATGGATTGCAAAGCTTGCACCAAGTGTCAAGTTCCAAACAGCATAATGTACATGGTTTTGTTTGCTTGTATCATTTGTCAGACAGCCACTTGGAAATGGGCTCTTAGAGCAGAACAAGCTTAACAAATCTTGGAAAAATAATGTTTGGATCAATAGTTTCTATGTAAGAAGTGCTGTATAATAAGCTGCATGGAAAGTGAACAGTTGGGTATAACATAATGAATAACCTATTACTTCAGCCTCTGTAAGGCTGACTTTACATAATTACAGGGGTCAGTCGCTGTGTATATTGACCGCTGAACATTTTTCAGACGCTAAGCAGCTTTCTGACATTTTAAGTGACTTTAAAAAAAGACTAAAATTCTATTACAGTCACCTCAGAAAATAAAACAGGCAACCTTTTTCATTTACAGGTTTGGCGATCCACTAATCTTTGCACAATAATCCAATCATTCAACGGTGAAAAAAGACTTGAATTAAGAGTCTTGTGAAGTGCTTCATGATCATTTATTCTGTAGAATTCAGGTACATCAGTAATTTGGGGGTGGGGGTAGTGGGGGAAAAAGATGGAACAGAACAGGAAATGGGTGACATCAGAGACTGGAATGACTGACCCCATGGGATATAAATATCTTCCAACAAATACAGCTGTAGCGACAATTAACACACAATTTACATTGATTTATGTGCGTTGATGTCCTATGACAATGCATTATACACAAATGCTGTGTCCAATTCCTTTACTCTTTGCATATAAACCAGGGGACAGGCTAGCGTGCTGCAGTTGTTAATGGATTGGAAGGATGAGGGTTCAGTCCCCAGCCCAGGGATCTAGTCTGAAATAAATGCTATGAAGCAAAGATGCACAATTCAGGTGTCTGAAGCTCCAATTACAGCACCAGGATGCTTTATCTAATATGCAACTCAGGTTGATCCAGACTTGGTCCTGTAATAGTCCACTCAATGTAAAACTTAGTACTCACAGAATCAGGGGTTGTTAAGGGGTACTTGTTGCTTTCTACATTCCCCACTGTGGATTTCTTAGATCATAAAGCGGTTTGAAAAGCCAAAAGTTCTGCTGGCCGCTTGCTTTCATAAAAAAAGAAACATATAGTGTACCTTCTGCCACTATCTCTGCCTGGATCTTAGAAAAACAAGCTCAAACGTGTCAATTTTATTCTATTTAATAATCCATTATTGTCACCTGCAATGGAAATGGTATGTAAAGGGCTGTGCAAACAAAAAGATATTTCAATTGCACTTAATTATTTGGTTTTTACAGGACAGTGCAATACTTCAAAAGGTATTAACCAAGTTTAGGGCGTAACCTCAAATCCTGTCTTTAACTAAATGATTGAATTGAGTTAAACTATAAAAACAAATCCATGTTGCTTCATGTGAAGAGGCAGCCAATACCCAGGTCGGCACTTGCAGGGTTAAGGAGGATCGCGTGATGTTTCCAAGGCAGGACGGTCTTGTGCAAGATGACTGTTTAGCCTTTCATAGACTGCTTTACTTCTCATATATTGTTTAGTTTTGCTACTGTTTTGTTTTTGCTACTGTTATGCTTTTCACACAAAATGTTCTAGTGCAGAGTGACTTTGTTTTGCTTTTGATGCAGTTGTGCTTGAAAAAGATCAGGGAAAGAAACGTTTACAACCTGGGGAACCATACCTTGTGATTGATTGGAGGTTAAATGACTCTTTATAAGATTCACAATTGTGATTAGTAACATTCCAGCCGTCTTTGCAACGTGAGGCAGGAAGCCTGGTTTCAGCATACCTGTCAGCCTGATTTTAGACAGTCTTGCGTAGATTCCTGGTAGGTCCCCAAGCATCACCTTGATTTCCTTCCACTGTCTGGTCTCCTGAGCAATGGAAGGATCCTCGTCCGAGCTGGCCCCCTCTGTATCCTGAGTGGGGGTCTTCTTAGGAAACTGTACCCTGGAAGGATGTCGGTCGACTGCTGAAGTCTGCTGGACGTGACGAATAACTGTTTCATCTTGTAAATGCGGATGCCGCTCCACCAGCGGAGTGGTCAGTGCTTCCTGCTTTGGCTTTGCATGCTGACATGCACCGGCTGTGTTTGTGACATACTGGAACAAAAAAACATGTAATAAGTATTAGTGGACACCAAAGGACCAAAAATACTATGATGTGCAACTTTCTGAAACAAAGACTGTAAAAGAAGGCAATTCTTGGTTACTGTCTATTTAACTGTGCTTTCTGTTTAATTGATGCTATAGAAAATGTCTACAAAAAAAGCAATAAGCCACCGCTGTCTCAAATATCGTACACCGATAAACTTTAACAAAGTGTCCACAGTACCATCGGCTGCATGACCAAACAGCATGCATTATGTATGGGACCCAATAAAATACAGCTGTTGCTAGTAAATATACATCTTCAGTGGGCAGCTTACCTGGCGCTTGAGAAAGTTACAGTGATGGAAGGTAATCCATTTGCTGCAGGAGGACCTGCATAGTTGAACAAGGTTATGGGAGCACAGCCTTGCCTGGGCTGCATTTTCAAGACTCTGGAGAATGCTAACACCAACCAGACCTAGGCAATGCAGGAGCAGTCATGTGAACATTTTGACAAACATGCATTAACAGTTCAGTCATCTCATAGTGATACAAATTAAAGTGACACAAGGCATGTGCACATTGTGTTTCTGTGAAAACAGAGATTTCAGGAGGCCAATCTAGTAACACAAAACAATATGCAAGAGCTGATGTTGATAACATTATTCATCTACTGATTATAACCCTACCTCAAGCAATTGCTAAGACTGTGATCACTGTGTAACCTAACAATAAGATGAACACGTTTGTCATTAGAGGTGCTTTATCTGAAAGCATAATATGGTACTGTATGTACCTGAAAATAACATTTGTGAATACTGTCGTTTGTTTTTCTTTAAATATATCTTTATTTGTATGCACCCAGTGAATCATTATACAAGGCAAAATATTCAGTTCGCCCTACATAAGGTACCGTATTAACAACATTCATACACACACACACACACACACATATCTACATAGCAGTCTACATTATATATTATATATACACCATATCTAATCTACATATATAGATATATATATAATATATATAATAATATATATTATAATATATATATATATATATATATATATATATATATATATATATATATATATATCAACACAGGGGGTTATCTTGTAATGCATTTTAGAGATTGCTGTCGGGAATAATAATAATACTCATAGGGGTGGAATTAAGAACCTATTAATGGTATATTACATCACCTAGTTCTCAAGGTTGGAGAGAGGTCAGTGATACCGAATTAAAGAATTGACATTGCTCTTTATTTTACAAGTATATTCAGCTCCCGGCGCTCCAGCGCCTCTGACTCGTTACGCCCAACGGAGCATCACGTCTCCGATCCCGTACCTGTCAGCTTTCTGCATGGCGAGTTGTACATGACTGTGCAGCTAAACGCCTGGTTTTAAATCTGTCCTCTTCACATGCTGCGGGCCGCCATCTTTACCGACACCGAAAACAACCACTTCCGCGTCCGCACTGCCTTGCGTGCTGCTGCGCTGCGAAATTGAAGAGACGTGCGCCAGCTGCAGACTGCTGTGAGCTGTTCCTAACAGTAGATATTTCTAACGACTTTTTTTTTTTTTTTTTTCTCCAGTTATAGAGACAGTCGTGAGATACTATAATATTGCAGTACCATTTTTACTTTTATTAACACTACATTTTTCTAATACTATTAGGGACTGTAATTTCAAGGTTTTATAGCACTGTATACCAATGCATTTAGTGCTGTGGTGTTCATAGGCAGCTCGTGGCAAAATGTTAGCAGCTCTAACCTGCATATTCAACCCCTTTCACGTACAGTAATTGTAAACGCAGTTGGTTATTACGCAGGACGTCCCATGTCAGCTACTGAAAACAGAAAAACTGCAAAATCAAACCACGTGACATTGCTGCCAGAATCAATTTGAAACTACGTCTTAGAGCTGTTGTTCCAAACAAAACAGAAAAATCCATGTTAAATGTGAACAATATGCGTTTTTATTATAATGGGACATTCAATTCATAGGCTACTCGATGTGGCACGGGTACAGAAATATGGTCCAATGTTCCATATCTCTCAGCTGGCCCGCTGCTGAAAAGCTTGGCCTATCTTTCTATGCTAAACATATTTCAGAAGCCTTCTAATTCAATGTCTGGCCTCTTGCCCCCATGCCCTTGTTTGTCCTCTCTGTACCCTCGTACTTGGCCCATTATTTACGTTTCTTCTTTTTCTGATGGACTGCTTTTTTCAGACTGCCAGATTAATCTTTTCCTCCTGACCATTGAACTGTCATAGGTCCAGAAGAGGCAATAGTTCAACACAGACTGGAATATATACCAGGGATAAGAAATAATCGAGTGCATAATATACCAGGTATGTTATGCATACAGTTAAACAACGCATCAGCAGCTCCCTTCTGTTATAGAGCTACTGAAATTATTGACGCTTTTCTAAAAACCAAAAAATGTATAGTCATCTCAGTAAAGCTTTTCCTTTCTGGCAAAGATACAACATCTTTAACAATGAGAGCTGTTTCCAAAGAAGACAAATGCTGGCAGAAGTCTAGCTTATCGGAATATTTTCCATTGTTTAATGCAGGCCTGTATTCATCTCTGGAAACGGGTACCTGTTTGTAATGGCAGTGCTTGGAACCTGAACGTGTAGTCTGATCATGTAAAATATATTTCACAGGAAGCTTATAAAGGCTTCACCTGATTCTTTAAACAAGGTGTAAGAGTCTCTGTTTGTTTTTCTATGCTTTGGTAGTCTGTGCTTGAACAGGGTTCAATGTAACTACGAGGCTTGCTGTGTGCATACTCCTGGTGTGGTAGTAATAATGTTAGATGACGGTACCTTGCTTTCTTAAAGTCTGTCGCATTTGATAGGGTGATGTGTAGTAAAACACATCAGTGTTTAATGATTAACTAAAATGATAAATGTGACATCAGTTTAATATTTCACAACCTAAAGGGATGCTTTGAGATGAAACATCTCCTTTTCAGAGTACATTAAAAAACATATTTATTGTTATTATCACATTATTTTTAACTGCTCTTATGCCATTGCACAGTGCCATGGGATACAGTAGCTTGCCATAAAACTCATATTAATATTTCAAGGAGTGAATTTAAAAAGTCTATCTCATATTCAGCATACCACAAAGAATGAGCAACCTCCACAAAAAAGGAATAGCATCTGGAGTTAGTGAATAGTTACATGTTGGTGAAGCAAATTAAATATATATTATTTAAGCACTTACCTTAACTGAGGGAAAAAAAAAAATGTTCTGGTTCCCAATAGACTTCCCCAGTTTTCCCTGTGTAACAGTGTGCCAATACGACATCAGTCCCATACCGTTGTGGTTCAGCCCTTCGGTATTGCTGTGGTTTTCTGTTCACTCTGCTGGGGATTCCTAATGCAGTGTTTTCGGAAAATTTCATTAACACTGTATCGCTTCTACAGAGATGCCATTGTGCTGCCCAAGGATAAACGAGTACAAGCAGGCTCATTAAACCTCTGTGATTTATCATCACTGCTGTGCGGGAGCTTCTCAGAATAGCACTGTAGCAGTTACCACTGTAATGCTACTTGCCTTCAAACAATATTGTAATTGCACTTTTGGGAAGAACATGACCATGGTTATATCAATAACACAATGTAGTCTGATAGTCATTAAACATGTGCTTTGCGTGTTTGTACTGAACCTGCCCCTGTGTCACCGAGCCAGGTGAGTTAATCTAAGCAAAGCAAGAGTGGCCCATCTCTGTGTTTTGTGTTGTTGTTGTTTTTCAACCTTATTCTTACTAAACTGGTCCCAATATACAGTATGTGAGTCCGTACAGGGAATTTAAAGGTGTTGTCAGGTTTTAAAGGATTTGGTCAGCACAGACCATAAGTGCAGATTAACACTATCTAGTCCACTATCATTTTTAAACAGTCGTGATTAAGTTGTAATATAAATAAATAAATAAATAACCCTAACTCTAGACCTGTATTCTTTAACCTGACCCTTATTAACAGGTCTATAGGAAATAGAGACAATTCTGGGTTATTACTATGATAATTACGCTGCTAAAGTAATGCAAGATGCATTAAAGTGTGGCTGAAATTGTTCAGGAGGCCAGTTTAGTGTTGAATCGCGTGCCAAGATTCCTGTATAAATATATACTGATGACACTCTGTTATTCTTTATATTAAAAAGGGTTCTTGCCTATATTTATATTTGAAGTAAGCACTACAGTAGAGATAACATGCAAAATCCTACCCCTTTTTTTTATTAATATAAAGTGTTCAAATAAACAGTTGCCTGCAAAGGATAAGTCAGTAAGGAATAAATTTTGTTACTGAGTTATATAGAGACTATCTACTGCAATACATGTTATTGTTATACCATAGATACATCACTGTTCTAAACAATGTCTACATAATAAATTACTGTGCAACACAGCCTGGGCTGCCAGTAGGAATCTAGCCATTACATTTAAGAGTTTATTATACTGTTTTATATATTATATATATATATATATATATATATATATATATATATATATATATATATATATATATATATATATATATATATATATATATACACACACACACAGTACTTTATGTTAATATCATGGTACTTTATGATATGTTAAGCCGCAGGTATTTACAGAATGTGTCTGCTGAAAGATTTTGTTCATGGTATGGCCATCTTGACTCTTCACTTGATACTGCACCACATTGAAGAACCTATTAAAGTCGACCCTCCCTAATATTCTGGATCTTGCGAGATGTGAAATAGCTGTATAGACAGGGTTTAGGCAGACCCAAAGCATCTGTAAAGTTGAGGAGGATGAAATTGCATGTTAAATGGTTGCAAGCCACGCCACCCTGGAGCTTGTCCTTGTGAGATCTCAGAAGCCAAATAAGGTTGGAACTGGGGATGCAGAAAGTGCTGTTTGTCACTCAGTAGGGGGTTCTGAGCAGAACTTAAACCAATGCTCCAACATGGAGTCCTTCAGCTGGGGGTTTAGACCATCTTATGAGCAGAACCTAATCAACCAGAAGGGTGCTTCAGTGTTAGCCAATCCCAATCGGTTCCCCTATAACCTGGCTTATCAAATGCAATTCTCTATCCCCCTTCCTATTCCCCGGGTCACCAATGTTAACCTGCTATCAGTTCTTCCTAGCTTTACAAATTGGGTGAAATTGGTTCAGCTGCTCAGCGGTGTGCTTGTGGAAATCAGGCATTCCTCCACTACCCCTTATGTTTTTCTCATAACATATGAAAAGGACAGTTTTTAATAGTCTGTCAGACCTTAGTTAACGCTAAACCCTTCATAACTTCACATGGCCACGTGCAATAATTAATCTCTGTCCAAAAACTCCATCAGTCGCCAGCACAGCCATGTCAACACATTCCCTTCTCACCCAGCCCATAAACTTGGGTTTCCTTGGCTGGCTGCAATGGAAAGAGGTGCAAGGCTTCTCGACCCAGCTGAATACCGGGATTCAGTGCTATGACAGTGGCTTGGTTATTTTGTTTTTATCACCCTGGTAATTTACTGCTTCTGCAACATAGGCCATTAGTTTACTGCCATTTTCTAAATCAGCACCGCTGTTTTTTTGCTCAATGTTGCAGTCAGTAACACATTAAATCACAGCCTAAAATAGCAGATAATTATGTATAGTCGTTAAAATAAAGCTATTGTTTTAATCCCAATTATAAATTTACAATTTAAAATTGCCATTTATAAATTAATTCAGCTACATTATTTCCCTGATAATATAATTAATTCACTGGCAGTCCAACAGAGAAAACCTACCTCTGCCATTCTTTGAACTGAACTCTCGTCGTGGACGTATTTGGAGATATAAAATTTTGCTAGTCTGCACACAACCGTAACTTGGGCAGTTTAGATTGGCTTGGTCTTGATCTGCTGCTAATGGAAATGCACAGGACTGATTTCAAGCTGCTTTCAAGTTGGTCCTGTTATGTTTTGTTCACGTGTTGTTCACGTGCACAGCACCCACAAAATTGTTACAATGTATATCAACACCTGTTATCTAGAGTACATCTCAACACGTGTAAGGCCGCATGTTAGCTAGGGTATGAAAGCAAAGCATTGTGTGTGCTTTGGGGTTCTATTCTCTTTTCTGGTTTCTGTGTGTAACTGTGACTGAATAAACAACTTTTGATTTTGTACAGTTCTCCTTGTCTGGGTTCACTTATTCCTTTACCAAAATACATAACTGGTCCCAATGGAAACCTGGCATTTGTGTCTGCGTAGCATTGAATCCAACTTATTTTGTTTCAAGAAAATGTGTCTCACTGTCTTGTGTGCAGGGGCTTGTGATAGCAGACATTTTAAGAAGTTATATAAACTGCAAAATATGCAGTAATAAATAAACACCAAAACTTATTTAAAAAGAGACCCAATTTCAAACATGCTGTTTACACCAGAGCTTGGCTGAGCTGGAACGATCAAGCATGATTTTAAAAAACGTCTGTGGCATATTCGGGGAAAATAATATTTACAGAGTCTGTTGGTGGTCTTCATTTTTTTATTTTTATTTTTTTTATTTCAAGAAATAAAAATAATTACACATCTACCTGCTGTAAGGACAGCCATAGTCGATTAAACACGTTAATGACCCAGTAACAGAAGCGCTTTCACCCGGGCAGGTAATACTGTGCTGGCATTGAGAGACGCCGTCTTCTCAGTGAATGGCTGGATTCAGGTGAAGACAGGCCTACCTGGGACACCTACTCATTTTAGGATATCAAAATATTGGTTTTAACAGTCTGAAACCCTCTTATAGTTTGCAGACAGACTGCTTTTTACATTCGGTTACCACAGGTTTAAATACATTCCCAATTAAATGGGGTGATTTAAAGTTTAAAGAAAAGGTTAATAATATCAACAGTAGGTGCTCTGCTCTTCATTTATTAAAAACAAAAAAGACAATTTGTCTAGTATTGATAGAAATTCAAGCACAATATTTTATAGGAATTTGATAAGAATTTCAAAAGATAAACATTTTGATACTACCCAGTATCATTTTATATTCACTAGAGTGCTTTAATTCTAAATTTACTTGCATGGGATCATCTAACAATTATTTTGATTCAGTCATCAGTAATCAGACCTTATCATTAGCATGTTTCAAGAGCTCATAAAGCTGGTAACAAGTTCTTCAAATATAATCAAAGCACATATAACGCGGTTTATTTCGCAGTAACTCTCCTGCATATTAAACAAGAGCACAGGTTTATGCTGTTTCTTTTACCATTTCTTTGGACTGTACGGTACAAGACTTCTCCACATCAAGCAAAGCAAACGCAGTCCTTCATAAAACAAAAATGCAGTCTTTAGGAAGATGGATGGAGAAGAACCATCAAAATGTGCTTGAGTGGTGTTTGCCCTTCTGAAGTTGGGTAAATAAAAAAGGAATAAATGTTTATTTTAGGAAGCTGTAACGGAGCAGAAGAATGCACTAGAAACCTAACTTTGCAATATTATGGCTCCCAGCTGACAAAGGTGACACAGTCAATCAATTGAAACTCAACCTTAGTCTGAGGTTACATAAGCAGAAGCTATAGGTCTGTTAATAGAGCTAATTAAAGGGGAGGGGGCTTTGCCCCCAAAACTCCCTAGTTTGTAGATGCACACTTTTAGCTTTGTTTCACCCTGTTTCCATATCTCATGCTGTAAGGAGATAAATGACAAGGAAGCAGGGCCCCCTAGACTCCAATAAGAAGTCTGCCACAATAATAAGGGCCCCATTGGCTGTCATTGCCGTAATGCATCATCAAGATTTATGAGCACCGTCTCGGACGCCAGCATTGCTTCGGCTGCAGTGCACCACGTACGAAACTTCGTAATTGTCTACAAAATCAATTAAAAACAGATGCAGAAGTGGCGTTCTGTGTATAATTGATTTCAAGATCAAAGATGTTACTGGAGGAACTGAACTGGCACCTCAGATGTTGTTTGTAACAAATAGGAATGCCAGACCCGCTCCCAGACACACCACTGCTATGGAATAAAACACAACTTTAAATTGTTGGAAAACAGATATTTCTAACATTTCTAAAACAGCTATATTTTTGTTTGCAATTATGAGGAAATTCTGCTGGGAATGGGGTGTAATGGTTAGAGCCAAGAAATAAAATACTTACTTACATCCCTAGCTTGAGCCAAACCTCCAAGGGCCTCATCTCTCAAATGGGATCGAAGTGGGACCCCCACTTGGGGGTGGGGGGCACCTTAAGCAGAGACCAGATCCCAGACAAGGGTGGAGCAAGCAGCTGGGTTGTGGTTTGAGGAGAACCGAATGGATGTCAACGCTGTTGTTTGTCTGCTATCCGTTCAATTTTTAAAGCGTTTCCAGACAGCCTGCTCATAAATTCGAGTCCATAAATCAGGAGACATTTTGGTTTAGTTGAGATACAATTTTAAAATACATGCATACATATACAACAAATAAAACTGCCCTGCTCTGTAATAATTTGTTTAAAACAATCACATTCACACAAATATATCACCTGCATATTGTTTTGGAGCAAATGGTGAGAAAGACCAACACACACTCTACCGTTCTGGTAAATCAGTTTAGTCTCCAAAGTAAATAAAAAAAAAGGTTAAAGGAAAAATCATTTTAAAATGATAGACTTGATGCAATCAGCATGGGACTATACAAAGATTAGGAATGAAGTGATTCTGAATGTAACAGTGGGGTCGTACTGTATTGGGTGTCAAGGTGTGGGACAAAAGTCTACTGATCAATAGCTCCAGTTTGGGACCTCTTTGGTTTGGCTGACTGTTTGAAGTTCAAGTTCAGATCACCCCCCACTGGAAAACTAGATGAAATAAAAGAAAGGTTTTTGGATTTCCAGTTACCCGACACTAGATATTTTGTTGTTCCTGCTTGTGGTTTTTCCATGTTAGCATCTGTTATTTATTGACCTTTACAAGTCAAAGTTGTCCCACTCTTGTGTTATTGGGCCCCCATATATATGAAACCAGCGATCCCAGGGGGCAGGGACTAGACATATCTGCACGCCTGAGGTTTGTTCTTTCTATAAAAATTGGCCTTGTTCAATTTTCCTCAGTGTCCGAAAATAATCAGAAATGTCACTGTGCCATAAATCTCCTTCCCAGAGGTGGCTCAGGGCCCAGATGGGAATAGGCTCTTCACTTGAGAAGCCTCAGTGTCATAAATCTGACAGTATTTAACGTTATCTGGTTGTGCTTGCTTCACTTGCTATATGTTTGTACGCATAGTTACCAAGGACATACTGTACCAAAGCTTCTAAAAGGCAGTTTTGGATATGGCCGTGGGTTGACATTTCACAAAAGTTCCTTCCTGACTAAAATATAACAATGTATATAGTGCATATAATGCAAATGTTGTATTACTTGAATAATACTTATTTTATCATGAGAGCGATGAAGGTTTGTTTGACTGAGTGTTTGAAGTTATGGATTAATGAAAAGTTCCCATGTGGTAGGCTAAGTTTACCCTCAGTGGACTTTGAACTGAAACTCACAGACACAATGTAGGACTTTCAGCTGCCTGCATTGCTGATGGCACCAATGCAGCTCTCAGCACTGGCTCTTCTATAGTGAACCTGTCAACGGCGAGCATTAAGAGAGACGATTCTTTCTTAGTGCTGTACACACTGCCTTCCACACCATCAGTCAAAGCAGCTCTGAAAAGGACCATGGGGCAACATCACGCATGGTTTTAGTATTGCGTCGATAGCTAGGGTCAATATTGATTTTTCTCTTTTGTGAGGGACTTTTTTTTTTTTTTTTGTACGGTTTCTGAAGTTTATTGGATTCAGGACCTCCACACTGGCAATAGAAATATGAATTGAAATACTGTAGGTGGTTTCTGAGGTAAAAGGAGAAGTGGGGGCCCATTAATACACAATCCTTATACCTCTGGATGCCTGAGGTCAAACCGTTGTCTCTTGTACAGATTGTTGTCCGAATAATGGGGAGCCCACAATTAAATACTGATATATTCAGCTGTTCTCTTTTTTATTTGTAATAAAACTGTATAGAAAGTCTTGTTAATTTGTTAAGTGAAATGCACATACAGAACTGGTTATATGCACTTGACACTGCATGTCACACACAGAGACAGACAAGTTCTATAATAAATTTAAGAGAAGGAGAAGTCAGCAGCTGACTTGAGTTGAAAACAGCCATTTAAGAAAAATGACACCTGCTAAAAGGGTTATCTTAAAAGGCAGCACTTAAAAGGCAGGTGTTTTAACGGGGGCTTCCTCGCTTCTTTTGAAGGAGTAAACCTGGATAGATGGGGAGCAGTTAGGGTTCAATGCTATTGCTGCCAGTTAAGGATGTAGCACTGCCTTTGTCAGCTTTAATCAGTTGTTTTTAGGTACCAAGTTTACAGTATGAAAGGGTTGTTAATTTGAAGAAGCTGCTCACTTTATTGGAGTTCAGAAGGAACTGTATTTCATGTATTATGAACGATGGCTGTGGAGTAAGAAAAGAGGTCGTTCACGATATGGAAATGTTAAGATGAGCGTTATAAGTGTGTCAGGAATTGTTTATTTAATCTGCATTCATTAGTAAGTCACATTATTGACGCTATGTGTGGAATCTATGTTTATTTTTCTGAAATCCACATCCATAAAAATATCTTTTTTTATGTAAAAAGCAACAGAAAGTAACAGAAAACTGTTTTATTTTAGACATTTTAACATAAAAAATGTACACTAATTAATGGTGTGGTTTTTGTGTGGCTTTGGGTCAGTCATGCGAAAACCAAAAAAATTCTACTCCTTGCACTCATAGAGAGGCGCCCCTTTCAAACTAATTAAAAGTGAAATCATGTTTTCCTTTGCAGAATATATAAACACCTGATGAATGCTGCCTTACTAACCAGGAACCTGGAACCCAGAGGTTGGACAGCTTTTGAGGTACGTTCAGCAAGCCAGGCAAAGGTTTTGATCAGGTTCTATCTAGCTGTGAATTACAACCTGGCTATAGTTCTGTACCTACTCTGATCAGTGAGCGTGAGGGGGGTTTTATAAAGCAATTGCACACTGTACACACACACACACACACACACACACACACACACACACACACACACACACACACACACACACACACACACACAGGCTAGACTTGCAGGCTGATAAGGCATCGAATGACCACAACTATTTAAGAAACAATATGAAATACAATTTAAAAAAAATAAATGAAAACGACAGAAGTCCAGCACCTGCATTTGTGACACTGTCCCTCTACAAAGAACTAATGCTTTGCAGAGAAGAACACTGCTGACAATCACACGAAACTGATATAAGCCATCTGAAGCAAAAGAAAAATGACCTTCGTTGTATAATGAGGGTATAGGGGAGCCTGTGAGGGATTGCAAAGACTTGGCAAAGGCACTCAGGACTCAGGGCACTGCGTCAATTGTGAAGACCTTTTTACACAGAAGTTCTGTGAGAGAACTCCAAGCTAAGCGTATACTTTGCCATGTGTCTCGTCTATATAGACCATCAGCATTTAATGACATTTCCTGACAGACCGGTGCGACCTGCTACCCTGCATTATTTATCTTTCTCTCTGCTGGCTCCACTTCTCTTTAGCAGTGCCAAGATGAAAAAACGAGCAAATCCTATCTGTGTATGTATTTAATTAACTATCCTCAGTCATGGGTAATGGGCGGAAAAGGTATGCAAAATGTTCCATAATTCATAGTATGTTATTAGTTTCATTCTTCTTTTTTTATTATTACAAAGCACTCTTAAAATCAGCTAAATACCCATGCTTTTAGTAACGCACAGCAGATGTTGGTGTGACAAGGTTGTTTAAACTGATGTCTACCCTTACTGTGTTCTCTAGGAGTCGTGCAAGTGCATCTGGTTTGTTGGGTAGGCTACTATCCTGTGCCTGAAGAATGCATTTGAAACAGCAGATCATTGAAGGAGTCATGATGCAAAGACAGCGAGACAGACACATACAGTATACTACCATACTAAACTACTATTTTGATTACTAAGAAAAAACAAGTATATTCAGGAAGAACAAACGCATATACAGGCAGCCACAAACACACACACACACACACACACACACACACACACACACACACACAACACACATACACACACACACTCACACACAGGCACACACATGCAGTATACAGAGAAGCAGACAGACGGTGCATTAATGGACACAGATCATTAAATGCTTATTTTCCTTGGCTGAAGCTGTGTAATAAATGCCCTAAATCATGGCGCCACAACTGTCCGCCTGCAAGCATGCCGGGATCAGCACTATCAGGCCTGGATCCCTGTTATCTCACCCTGCAGTTTCAGAGGCGCTGTAACAATTTTAGGAATGGAGGAGGCATGGTTGAATGACCAAATATCCCAGATTTTCATGCAGTGTCCCAAAAAAGAATGATGCTCACGTCATCTTCTCACCAGGCTATCACAGTACAGGACTATTGTATGGCTCCAGGTTTTAGAGGAGGAAATGAATCCCATCTGTTGTTGCTCAGGGCCTGTGTGATATGAGTTGTCTCAGACAATTCTTTAGGGAAAGGGGGGCTCCCCAGTCACTGTGATTCAACATAACCTTTAACACACTAGAAAGCGGCACCAACAAATATGCAGACAGTTCATATTCAATATCTACAGTATATTATTGTTACCATAGCTTACTGTGCGGTACCTAACTAATTCCTGACATTTTACTTTTACATATATATATATATATATATATATATATATATATATATATATATATATATATATATATATATATATATATATATATATATATATATATATATATATATATATATATATATATAATCTCATCAATAATGAAATACAATGTGACACGGATGCAGAAAAATGTCACACAAAAAATATTCAGTTTTGCTAGCATACATTACCTACACAGAGGTCAAAGGGCAGTTACGCTAATTAAACTATAATTAATGTCAACTGGAAAAATCTGTGTAGCTGTTTATAAGGCAAGTTTCAGGTGTATATGTTAGTATCAAAGGTAATGTCTATTCAGGCACTTTGCATGGTATTCCCCGGTATGATCTGTGTACTGTCCTTCACCACTGGGTCTTCTTTATGGAACAATTTAGGTTTTATTCCCCTCACATTCCTCCACTCCTCCAAATAAACTGCTCAGGATCGGGCCTCACAGACTCTTTGTGTGGCTTCGCCCATTTCCTTTAACTGGCCCTTTTTGAATCCACAGTGAAAAGAGTGTTGTAATGTGAATCCATCACCATGTTCATAAAGGAGTTCTTTCACTACTCCTGCCCATCTACTATCATGCTGGGTTTGTCCGACATTATTAACTGCTTCCTCATGCCATCTGTTTTCTCCATACTTACGTTAAACTCAGACCTGCTTTAACACTGTGTCAAAACTAGGTCCAAAGTACACATCCAATGTACCAGTGAAACTCTCTACGCCAACACCTGCTGCTTTCATACGTGTGTATGAAGTCTTGTCAGACTATATTTAAATTCTACCTTGCAAAGCCTAGCAAGTGGTATGGTAAGGTGGATAACTGTCCTGCTAAAAATCCCATTAACCACTAGTTTAACGATGTTATAGCAACTGGACTTATTCATAGTCAATTTGAATGTCATTCAAAAATTGCACAGCCATGTTATTGTCACTAAGAAGAATTCGAAACTTGCAGTAACCAGACAAATTGCCCATAGTAGAGTGGTGTTTGAATAATAGTTTTTCTCTCTGTGGTTTTACATTGGGTTGACAGGGTGATTCTTTATTTTAACCCTAGCATAATAAACACAAAAAGATGAGATGGAGACCTCTGTCATTTTTGATCATTATGTAGTGCAATGATGAAGGGATTTCAAATGGAAGACTCTCATAGACATGATGCTGACTTGAAATAATATACCAACCAAGACCCCAAAATATCAACATATAAATTATACCAGTAGCAATTGTTCTCTAGAATGCAGATACTGCAAATAGGTTAACCTCATTGGGCTAATTCTTGAAAACAATAGTGCAGAATTTGTCTTAGACACTCATTACATTAATATATGATCTTTTTAATGTCTCCTCATTCGTCCTCTTCCTTATACTGTATAATTGTAGAAGAAGTACCACATGTTCTGAGCTATCTCATAAAGAATGCTGACTTCATGCTCGTAACTAATCGTTTCTTTCTGCATGCTTTTGAATAGTCTTTATAGGATTAAGGGCCCTTGTTTCTTCCTTCATCACTACAGTGTAAACACGAAAGTATCACTTGGGTTGAAAAATATGAACAGGTGCTGAAGCAGGTCGTCATAGAGACAGTGGAACACCAATCATGTCAAAGGGGTGTTCAATGTAGATCTTTGACTTCATGTCAACGTTTAATGCTTATATGATGATGAATAAGAAGGATATGCATAGCCTGTGGTTTATTTTGATTTAAATTGAATTGGAATCATGTTGCAACCTATAAATTGCAGTGCGCTGGCTGGTGTTGTGTCAGGAGGGCAGGTTGCTGTGTTCGCTGATGAAGTGTCCTGTCCCCAGATAGTCTTTACCTGGTTACCTGAGAAAGGCATCTCGGACTGAACAGTTTGTTTATTTGATGAGTCAGTAAAGAGCTTCAAGGTGTCAAATACGCCTTAAAGATTTAGACACCCCCCGCACATTATTATTATTTACTCATCTTTAGCACAGGAAAAGTTTTGCCTGCTTGTTTTGTAGCATTTTCTGAGTTTGAGGCTTTGGTTGCTCTGTGCCTCTCTGAGTATTATTAATTATGATTTTAATAATTTATTCTTAAATTGTACATATGTCATAAAATTACAAGTGTCAGTCTCTTATCAAAGTATAGGGTTAGTGTTAGAGTTAAAGTTGGTGTTAGTGTAGGGTTAGTATAGGGTTAGGGTTAGGGTTAGGGTTGGTGTTAGTGTAGGGTAAGGGATATGTGTTGGGGTTGGTGTTAGTGTAGGGTTAGTGTAGGGTAAGGGATATGGGTTTGAGTTATGATTACTGCTAGTGTTAGGGTATAATAAATTCTCAAAGCATTGGTGTGGATCCCTTGCTATTAATATACATTTGCCATGGTTTTACCATGATTTACCATGCTATGATTGCATGTGTATTATTATACTTTACTTGAGCTTTTACCATGCTAACTTTTAATAAGGGTATAATCAATGTGTCCTTCCCCTTTGAGACATGGTTTGAATTGAACAAGGAGACAGCAGATTGAGTTCTGGATCATTCCCCAAGTGGATATTGGTCCCCTTTAAAAAAAATGTACAATTGCCTCTGAAATACAAAAAACACGTAGTAAAATACCAATCGCAAATATATGTAAGGTTGTTGCCTTGTGCAGTCATTGCACCTACAAGATATTCAAAGCATAGCACATGCACTGTACATAATATAGAACTGTACTTCATTTTGAACAGGACAGGACTTGAATTCCCAGTTTAGAGAGGCAAGCTAACACAGTATAGCTGAAGAGCAGGATAATGTCAATGTTCCAACATCATAGTTTTGCACTACCATGTTGGACATGCAGTTTGAGTAAAGCTTCTGAGTCACTGGGGCCTTGTCTCAAAGCAAACAGTCCCAGTCTATTACAAACCAGTTAGCATGTCCTGCTGGAGCTTTAGGATAGACTTCCCGCAAGTAACAAAGCAGCTCTGTCTGCATATGATTCGACAGGGGAACAGTAACAGTGTAATTCCCTTGACTAATGCCTTTACTGTCCTGTGATTTGGGTATAAATCAAGCAGGTAAGAGGGGTTTGGGTGTGACTGGGAAAGAGCTCGCTGCTTGTGTGGTCTGAAAGGACAGCAAACGAAACAAAAAGAAAATGATTGCTTAAACACAAACTGTTCCAAAGGTCCCGCGCACAATGCGAGTTGTCGTAGGAAAGAATTAGGACTAATTGTTAATATTTCCAGCTGGGGTCTGGTCCGGCACTCAGAGGTACAAAGACTTCTTTCATCGGCCTGTCTGTTTCTTTGATTTATTGTCCTACAAGAATGTTGTTTGTATTTATATATATATATATATATATTATATATATATATCTATATATATATATATATATATATTATATATAAGCCCCTTCAAGAAGAAAAAAACAGCATTGCTACTAATTTGTTAAAGTTTAACCTTTAAGTTTAAAATGTAATATGCATTTCCCAAACCAAGAGGAATTGAGGATTTCCTATTCAAGGAGATTTTAGGTAACTCCAGAACGTATGTCTGCCTTTGTGGACAATGTTAAAAATGTCCTGTCATAAGAAACATATAATCAAAAAAAAGATATCAGAACATGTCAAACTTGCAGCCCACCAAGTACAAGAGGCAGAATGCACACTGATGTTTTTGCTAACTACTTACATTTTCTTCCATCCCATCTCTCCACTATGCTACACTTCCATTTCATAGTTCCTTCTTTACGTGTTGTTGAAAGATATGTCAGCAGCACCATTCTTTCACCTTTGGGTCCCTTTACTTGAAACTCACGTAGTTCTCTCCTGAACAGCAATCCATGGTTTCCAAAAGAGAAAGCCACCTCATTTGTTTTTGTAGTTTTGCAGTTGTAACTCTTACAGAAATCAATGCTAAACAGAACACGGTTGTTTGCAGCTCATTCGAAGTCAGCTTTATGTTCATGTTCACAAGTGACAGATGGAAATGAAGTTTCTAACAGGGTTCTAGTTGGGGCCCAATAGAGGTCTTTAAACAACTTTACCATTGATTTACCTATCTGCACCCATTTAACATAATTACTGCAGGCATTTGAACCCCTTCCAAAGAATTCTCATTTTTAAAGAGCATTAGGAATGTTAATAAGAGTGTCTTGGACTGGGTTCAAGTGGAGCGGCTGTAATCCAATCACCTAACAGCCCTGCGCATGAGGAATCCTGTTATTCTGCTGCCTGCCAAACAAGATAGAAATTAAACATGGATAATCAGCGCTTTTGATATAAGTAATCAGCACATGACTTTTTTTTGTGGTATGTCCTCCAGTGGAATCAGAAATAGCTGGGGATTAGCTATGGGCTCTGGAAATGCACCTAAAACCACCTGAATTAAGGTTCATGTTAGGGATGGTTAAGGAGGTCACATTCATTTTAGCCAACTGCAGGCAAACTAGAGAAGCTGACTTTCTTTCTTACAATGCTACTTCCCGACTCTTTCTTTCTTTCTTTCTTTCTTTCTTTCTTTCTTTCTTTCTTTCTTTCTTTCTTTCTTTCTTTCTTATTATTGTTGAAACCCAAGCAGAACCATTAACATACCACAGTATTGCTAGAATGTACACCATATTGCACACTGGTCCTGATATGGTAAACTGAACATTTATGTATGTATTTTTTGTGCACTGAGTACAGAGTGATGCTGGTTGGCTGAATAGCTAGAAGGCTATTGTCAAGGGTCAACGACAGGTCATTTTGTGTTGCTTTTATTTTCTTAGTGGAAAACTTAAAAAAAAAGGAAGCACAAGAAATGACTTGCACCATTTTGAAGGGGGGAAACTTTATCACTTATAGGCCTGAGGATTTAACATTATTGTAAAAATATGCACAGAATACATGCATAAGTATTTGGCTTATAGGTTTTCCAAACCACACTCTTCCAGCTGAAATTGGCTCACTGTCTTGTTCTAGCACATATGTGGGCTTTGATGAGTCCTGGGTCAACCTTCTTGTTGCTCATCTCCAGTGCTGCTCTAGTAATGTTGCAATGGCTTGGCAATGCTGAATCTTGGTGCTATTGATTGCCTTGACCAAAGGGATTTTAAGACTACCACTGATTAATGTTTCCATTATGACATCTGTTGTAAGAAACAACAACAACAAAATCCACAGTCCCACTCAGTATGGTTTCTTCTAAGAAGAGCTGCATTCACGTCAATATCCTTATCACATTCATATACTGTACTGGCTTTGTTTATGCTTGTGAGTGGTTTATTATCTGGTATGTGGAGTCTGAATACGACATCGATAGGGTTTTTGATTAAAAACATTTTTGTTACACTGTCATTCTTGTCAGCTTGAATATGGGTATCATTCCTGAAGACACAGCACTAATGACACCCTGCCTGCACACTAGCTAGTGATTTACCTCTTAGAGGTATTACACTGAAACTCCACTTAAGAGATTCTTGCAGGGTAACTGAGTATAGTCATTAAATCACAAATATTTCTACTGTTGTTGTCGTTGTTGTTTCTTTTAATTACATGGGCATTTTAACCATACGCAGAGACATTTTCAAAATCACACCATTGTAGCCTTTTGCGTTACATTTTGTAGTAATCTTCCTGAATAAGTTAACAATAACTAAGCAGACTGTTGAATGCTAATTGACTTATATGAACGCTCAGTCTTGCCACATGATAAATGCAGTCGTTTGACTGCCACGGCAATGCAGCTGAAGAACAAACAACTACTTATACAATAGCTTGAGCCATTGGAGGAATGGCACCTGGGGAATTTTTGTTTTAATAAATAGGAATCAAAAAGCTATAGCCATTTTTTTTAATTAATTTAATTAAATCAAATGCAGGTCAAAGACCTTTAAATTCAATCCTGTCTTCCTGCCCATGTGTTACCTACACATCTGGCACGCCTTCTGTTTATAAAGAGACGATGTTTCTCTGTATTATTCCTGTTGTTCAAGTCTAACAGGCCAGTGTGAATGGTACCTATGATTCAGTGAGTATCTGTACACAAAATATGTCAACTTACTGCAAAGAGCCAATGCATCTGATTTGGCCTCTTTCCCGTCTAAATTTGCACGGAGGTGCATTAAAGTCCTTGACAAGTGTTCTACAGGTGGAGATGCAACAAGCTACTGGCTGGCTCTAGTATTACAATAAAGGGTGCCTGAGCCATAACAGTTATGTGCTGGGGACTAATAGATGGCCTATGCAAATCCAGCTTGTCTCTAAATTATATTTTGTCTGCTTCCATGTTTCAAACGAGGCGTAAGTGTCATTTAAATTAGATGCTTGTGAAGTAATAGCATGCTTACTAATGAAGGTGTCTGGACTGGATGACTTTGATCTAGACTGAGTTCTGCCCAGGTACGCTTAAGGTTTTTAAATCACCTGTTTTCCTAAGAAAAACAAGTTGCTGGGAGTTAGCAACTTGCAAGGAGTTACAAAGCAATTGCTGGTGAGGGAATGGGTGTCGTCAGTCGAATAATATTAACATTAAGAATCATATTTTCAAAGCATAACAAGCCGATACAAGATTACAACAGCAATGCTCTTAAAGATGCTCAATTGTTTTATGAATATGAACCTTGGCCATAACCATGTAGGAAAACAGTGTACTGTATATTGCATATATGTTATTCAACTTTATAGAATATATATTTTTCCTTATATGAATCTTTTAAAACTACATGCAGGATAAGTAATATGTATTACATATAGGCACTCAATTGCATTTGTCTTTTTGGGACCTCTTGTCCTCATTGCAGAAAAAGAAGAGTGTGTGAACTTTTGTATATTAAGAGGACTGCCTGCACTGAAGATAACACTGAAACATTTTGTATGTGTACTCCTGAAGAATATCAATGAGGATTTATATAAAACATGAGTATGTCCACTTTATTTGGTATCTTATTTAGTACCTAACTGCTGTGCATTATATACTGTATATTGATCTATAGATATGCCTTTGCCATGTTGTAATGGACTCAGTGAACTTTATTGTATCAATATGCTTAACACACCAAACTTTAATAAAATGCAATGGAATGTGCATCATAAAAAAATATTCTGGTTAAAAATAATCAGAACAGACTTGACTGGTCACCCGGAGAAACCAGCTGCAAAGACTGTGAGAAGAAGCTGATATTTAATAGAGGGATGAGTGAATATGAGCAAAATATGAGCCTGAGTGTTTAAAATTCTAGAATATAGGCAAAAATTCCAGAATAATCAATGAGATCCCTTGCTTTTATTTAGCAGTTGATAGCCCAAATGTGCCATTACCATCCAACATCCAAAACACTGTTCAGTCTATATCTGTCTATATATATATATGAAGTCAAGGATGATGAAATCCAACATGAATATGCATTTCTATTTGGTATGGGGAAATTCAGTTAATCGTTTTACCCTCATGTACCGTCGAGATCCATAAACCATTTATATCTGTATACTGTATATATTTACTGAGCTCTCCAATGTGCCAGACAATCCCATTTATAGATATGGAAGATGCATAATGTAAAGATATTGTTCTGCTTGGGTGGCCCTGCCTCAGGGTAATCTCTGCAGAGCAGCTGCTGTGAGTCCTGGTTAAACGCTATCTGGGGGATTGGCTTGACACAGGTGTCATGTTTAATCTCATTCATATATCAATAAAAAAAAGCACCATATGTATGGGCTGGACAAGCCAAACCTTGGAGGCAATCATTGTTTCCATTGAAAGGCTCATCTTCGCCTGGTCAATTGCACTTCTATATAGGACTCCCTTTGAGTGCAGTTTAAGGTCAGTGAGATTATTTATTACCAGTCGACCCCAACCCTTTTGAAAACGTCCTTATAATTCAGGACAATGCTTTGTCTTCTGTCACGTAACAGCATTGGGATTGCAGCAGGTTGACATTAAATAGCTACAGTAATGCATCTTTGTTCAGCATCATCTTTATTTGATCTGAAAGGCATTTAACAAGGCTGGAGGTCAAGTTCAACTCAACCATGCGGGGTTCACTAATAATAATTGTGTATAGGCAGACATGAAGAATAACTCATTTGGTATGTTTTTAGAAATTCTTGTTTTAAATTGTTATTTATATATTTCCAAAATAAGGTTGATTATTTGTGTCATCTTTTTGCTTTTTAAGGATCCTTATTCTGTAGAAAACCTATGGAACACCCACACACATGACACATGACATTCTTAATACTCTGTTCTATCACATACAAATACATGATACTGCTGACTGAATATTGCAATTTTGCTAACACACAGAAGGACATTATTATATGAGTTGAGCAGTGTAATAAACTGAATAATTTATATGTTTATATATCTTGGTATGAGTACAGAATCAACAGCAAACCACATGTTTCCTCTTATCAGCCTCAGAAACTTTCACATTCGTTAATGGAAAAGCAAACATTCTCCCACTCCTTCCATCATTTTACTAACTTTAAATTCAAATAAACAGGTTGCAGTTGACAAGTGTGTGATTAGTGTAACTTCACAAGAGACCTCTCCTCTTACATTAAAAGGCATGTAAATACTAATTATACATTTCTCTTCCCTATAAAACCTTGCAGATCCTCAAATCCCCAGACACGTGCACTTGACATGAATCAATCTAATTGCACAATTACTTTCAAATAAGTCTGCTGCGTGTGAGAAAATGCAAAGGCTTTTTTTTTTTTTTTCTTTTTAACATTTTATTTTGTATTTGTTATTCAAACATTTACATTCTAAAATTGCTCACAGATTTTGTGATTCTAAAAGGAGCTTGATACCATCTGTCATGGTTTATTCATAGAACAAAAAGGCAGATACCCAGTCAAACAGCTGTTTTGCTTTTACTGGGAAAAGTCAGGTCCTTGAAGCGTTCCCTTCTCAATGAGTGGCTCAATCCCTCCTCTTCCTGTACCATCTAGCATCCCTCAATTTAAGTCAATTGCTCCCCGATGTCTTGACTAAGGATCAGATTTTCTGGAGAACTTTATCTCTGGGTAACATTATACAAAAGGATCAATAAGCCACAGCCCTAGCACCCAATCGCACCCCCGAATGTTGCCATCCCTTTGCTGTGTTCCACCTATTAGCTACCTTCCACCCTCCTCAGTTAAAGCTGCAGTCCCCCAAGGTGTAAATTATCTCCGCCCTGTGCAGTGGCCTGTGTGATTTTGAGTGCTCTTGGTTGATCACAACCGACCCTGTCTCAACTGCAGTGAAAGCTAAAAAAATCTGTACATCCTCCAGTCCATATTGGTACACTATCACCTTACAGATACATTGACGACTCCAAGACCCTCACCATCCCTAACAGCTTGCAAGCACTTTCATTATTTATGCTTTTGCAATGCACTTATGGTTTTCCAGTAACACTTTAAATGAAGTTTCATTAATTAAGCATGCTTTCATTTGGAATACTGCATGAGCAAGAAATCATGTAAATCCAACATGAAAACCCAAACTTGATATTAGTTAATCTTGCACAGGGTTATTTTATCATGGACAGGGATAGATATATGATATGCTGTGATCATTACGGTTAGTTTCAGAATTACCAATGAAAATAATCTCTGGATATTAACCTCACAGAGACTCTGTGAGACAGTTTTAATAGACAGTTTTTTAAAGTCAGATAAGATATTTTGTATAAACCAAATGCAAACTATATTGAATAACAGGAATATCTACTCAATCAAAGTGTCTCCCTTTAGTTTAAAGGAAGCGAAGGCTATCTGGCAATGTCACTGTTGGCCATGGAGTGAACAAAGCAATGGTGCTTTGGCATCGCCATAATTCATTTTCAGAGATAGCAAACCTTTTATCATGTTTAAAAACAACTGGGTTTTAACCAAGAGCTTTGTAAAAGTAGTCCAGTTACTTAGCACCCTAAACCATCCTTAATGCACAGATAACTCCCTTCCCTATCTGAAATGTAAACTGTTTACTTTGCTACTTACAAAAGAGTACAATTAATTAAGGGAGAGGCCAAATTGTTCAAAGGGACTAAGTATGCTGCATTAATAGCCAGCGTATCTAATAGCCAGCTGGACGAGGGACAGAGAGAAAGCTAACAGTTTATCTAGACAGCTTCGATTTTATTCCAAGTGAGATAGTCGGTCTGGCCCCAAGGTTGGGTCAGCTAGTTTTTTTTTTTTTGTATAGAATCCTTTTTTTTTTCTGGAGATAATAGTTCACAAATACAAGTGTTTCTCAGACAAATGATTTGCGTCAGCTTGGTTTATTATTTTTTCGTCTGCACTCAGAGCTTTAACCCTCGAGAGGTTAGGGCTACAGGGGTCTTGCTCATTCAGCAGGATTTTCACAGCTTTCGTTGCGGGCCACGGAGCCATATAAAAAGTCGCAATGATGAATAATGGCACCCTTTTGCTTGCCATCATCATTTGTCCCGCAGCCATTATTGCCCTCAGAGAACAATCTTGTTGATGCAATGGCTGATGGCAGCTGGTGTTTCAGCGATTCACACCTCCGCAGCTGTCAGGCCTGAATGTACTGTTAGTGCACAGGAAAAATCTCTGTGCTGCATAAGCTGTCCTCTGTGGCGATGACTTTACTGACTTCGAAAAGTCAGTAAAGGTTTAATTATTTCAGTTAGAGGCTGGAAGGAAGGCTATTTTCACGGTTGTTCCCCAAACGAAATGGTCCCGGAGCGGACATCGCTAAACTGAGGTGTTAGATGAAGATATTTAAACAGCATGCACTTTGTGCATTGTGAGCATCTGTGATCATTTCCTAAAGAGTGCCATGCTGGAAGTAATGTTTTAAGAGAACCTACAATCATAAAATATAACATTTTAACAGGTAAGCCCTTTCCTCTCAGGCATACCTAGGAAAACAATTACAAATCTCTCATCTCTACTAGTGTATTAGGGATATTTAGTATCTGTAGTGCAGACCACAGGCAGGGTTATTTCCCATTGGAGTAGTGCCTCACTCATTGCCGGGGTGCTAGTAAACATACATCCAGGTTTTAGTTGAAGCCTCAGGTGTGGTGTATTGTTTGCCTTATTTTGCCATTGTGAATTTTTTGTAAAACCCTGCCAAAATGATTACAATTAGTTTAAAACCTGGGTCTCCAGTTGCTCGATTAGGCACTCCTGGCAAAACTCTGTCTGGTTGATCTTGACTAGGGACCCACAGGGAACGCAGCAGCGGCCTCCCTGCTCCAGCAAGCTTAGTAGGAAAAGTAGATGGGGTCAGTGTGTCTCACTGCTCCACGTCGACCCCTACTGGGCTTGGTTTCCATGTTGACCTCTAACTAATTTTGAGATATTTTTATTTATCCACATGGGGCGAATACATTATTATGGAACAGACAAATATTTCATTAATGTACTGAAGGCATGCAATATAGTGAAAATAATCCCAGCACTTCACACATTGGTTCTTATCACCAACACACCATCTACTGCTGTAAGATTACAAAAGCAGTAACAAAACTTAAAGTAATGTTGAGTGGAGGCTTTTTGTATCTATTTGATTTTGACTAATTTCAAACATCAGTCAACACACTACAGAAAAAACAACAACTTCTTAAATAATTTCTTATGCAAAGGAAACAAATGAGGAACAAAACAAAACTATCAGGGGAGGAGCACAGATTACCTTACCAACAAAACTGTGTACAAATATTTGGATTACCTTGAATGCTATCTAAACATTTAGCAAACAGACCAGCATTCCACTCTGCATGGATAATAGGTCAAAAGAATTTTGACCAGAAAGTGTCTTGAGCTGAAGTTTGTGCTTCCCTTAATTAACTTGTGGTGAGATTGTTTATAAATCAGCGAGTTTGTCTTTTGAGTGCACGTGGTGTTCCCATGATAATCTGTAAGTACAATATTATTGGGCAGCCCTTCAAGCTGGTGCATGCAAATTAGAGTCCTGCCTGTTATCTTTGTTGGGTAGAAAAAGATCTCTTTCAGTTGGAACTCTTCCTTGCAAACTGTGAATCTTCAGTTGTGGTTGAATATAAAAGAAGAATCGCTGATGTACACAGATTGACACTTTTATTTGGCTTTGCTACACTCTGCTGTGATATTACCATGGAAACGTGCAGTAGTCAAGTCAGAACTCTGTTCCAGTATTGTTTGCAGAGGTGTAATTGAGCCAGAACGTGCATAATAGTCTACCTAAGTGACATGATTCGCATCTCCCGCACAACTGTCTGTTTCAGTCAGTAGTCCTCTTGATGCAACGAAAAGAGCATTAGGAACTCCTTCTATAGCAAACTACTTTAAGAAGGCTAAAAATGCTGAAGAAGACAACGGCAACAGTACACTGACTATGACTCTGTGGAAAAAATGAGATAAATGCATTACCTGTTATATGTGTTACTAGAAGTTCAGCATAGAAGAAAATCAATATTTTAGTGGTGTTCTGGTACCTTCAGATTTAACACTGCAAAAAAAGCTCTATATTAGATTTCCCTATCATTTATTTTAATTATAAGACATTTATACCAAGTTGTGATACATGTAGGTCACCAAACCAGAAGAGTTAGTTCCTATAATGTATTTAGATATAATAGTAACTACTTTTCTGTCAACGGCTATTTTGTTGCGCTGTCATCTTACTAGAGTGGCAGTTACAAGTCCTCTTACTGACAGCTGCGGACAACAATTACAGTTGACAGGAACACACAAGTATAATTAGGCAGTGATGTTGACAGGACAGCCGTCCTGTGATGTTAGGTAAACAAGAGGGAATAATAAAGCCTTATTCAATCGGACAACAAGCCCAGGCCCACGTGTAATTACATTATTACATTGTGTTCTTAACGGTGAACGGGCTGCTTAAGGTTTCAGGACAGATCGCTTAATTAAAAGGTTATAGCTGGTCATCGGAGACAGTTTCTGGCTTTCATCGATCCCTGATCTGTGCAGTTTCCCATCTTGTCAGACAACACCAGCTGATTGGACGTCACTGCTGACCTGTCTTTCTGCTTTTTCGCATTACTCCCCCTCTCATTTGTTTGTATCCCACCTGATCTCCTCCTACTCCTCAGTGTGCCTGTTTTTTTGTCTTTTTTTTTTTTTTTTTTTTTTTTTTTCTTGTTTTTTTCTTTCCTTTTTTTTTTTTTTTTTTATTTTTGTTTTTTTTTTTCTTTTTTTTTTTTTCGCATTCTCTACTGTTATTTTTTTTTATTTTTTTTGTTTTTTTTTTTTATTTTATTTCTTTTTTTTTGGGCGTAATGACAGGGGAATGGCTTCCCCCTCTCATTTGTTTGTATCCCACCTGATCTCCTCCGGTCTCTGCAGTGTGTTTCTTTATATGTGCTTACATGCAGTTCCTTATCCACGGCCTGCAGCTGTGTGCAAATACATGTGTTTGTTATCCCTGGAGTGTCTTGGTTAATCACATTCAATTCTCATTAGCTAGTACTGTATATGGTCCGTTTATCCCATTTACTAGGACACAGTTACCTATCTTGTTGAATTGCCAAAGGCTCTATATATATATATATATATATAAAAAACTGTTACATCAGTTGTAACATCGGTCGATTCTAACGATGGATGCTGGGGATTCTGTTCCTTGTCTGGTTTAAGAAGGTTTTGTCTCATCAAAGCTGCCAGATTCACTTTGGCTGTAAGAATCATTCATCATTGTTACTGGCTGATCCAAACACTTGATTTGAAGCCATGGGAAGTTTGGTGGGATCTGTGTTTCACTTCCAGCTTGATTCATAGCTATTGTGCCATCGGAAAACCAAAGTCGTCAGATATCTGAGACAGATATATGAAAAATATACAGTACCTGCATATAAGTAGGGATAATTAATATACCTACCAATAATAATGTAAAAACAGTCATATTTTATTCTTCCTTTATTTATGGTCCTGTTGTACGTTAGGCTTCAGTAGACTAGCATCCACATTACATTTTATACCATACCATCAATAACATACAAAAAAATGCTGAAAATGATTGCCTTAATAATACCTTAAGTATAAAGTAGCTCACTTGGGCAGCTCCACAGTAAAGGGTTACTGCCTCCCCATCCTTTCACAGGCGTTTCTGCATTAGCCTTTGGCAGAGCGCTCCTCACTCAGCACATTGCCTGTCAGAGACAGGGTCTAATAGAGACATTGCAGTGCGATTAGCACAGATGGTTGTCATATGTATGCAAATAAGGTGTGAATTGAATTCCAAGTCCCCTCTCGCCACCTGTCCTCCTGGAGCGGTCCCCAGTTAGGGAATGATAGAACCCCCATCCATTTCTAATCTGTCACAGTATATTAATTAAAGCTAACACATTAATCAGCATTTGTTCTTGAAATAAAAAAGCAAGATTTCCTGTCCTTTTAAGTGCTATCCTCCAATTGGACAAGGCCTGAAGTGCATCGATCAGGATTCAACTCCATTGCGCACCGGTCCAGAGTATTTCAAGCTTGGGCAATGCTGTTAGGATACTTTCAGTGTAATTGTCACCATCTGTTATCACAAACTTCTAAAGGAATTTATTCAAACAGTTTCATTTTTCTATTGGAATCTATTGGTAAACCGGTATCACAGGGATAAAGTACAGTCAGTATCTCATTAAGAAATATCGCATTTACTTTTTCTTTCAGTTTCAAATTCCCCATGGAAGAATTGGTATTTTTTATATGTTTTTTGCATTCTCCCTCATGAAATATGTATTCTTGTGAGCAATGTGTTGTTTTGTTGGAAAAACCTGCAGCCACAAAAATGGAAAGTAACTTCACAGTTGGGCTATCCAGCAACCATCTGTAGTGTTCATTTAAACACAGTGTTTGGAACCAGCCCAGATCATGCTGAATACACTTGCCTTCACTCCTAGAGGCCTGGGTTCGAACTCAACTTGTTAAAAGAGTTTGGTGGTTCACATCACAGCACCTCCACGCAATGGAAGTGAACTGGCAGGGCTTTGTGCTCACATAGCACCCCCTGTACAATGCCTAGCTGTACAAGCACAAATTAATATACACCAACTAAAGGATGTAACAGATACTTGTAACAATACTAATATATTCTTCAGGCTAAAATGCAAGTTGCAAAGTAAGTGGTTGCTTGCAGCTGATTTTCAGTTTCTGTGACATCGTGGCAGGTGTGGCGTTTATTATCCCAGATAACAGCTGGGAAAAATGAGCACACAACCCAGCAAAAAAAGAAACATGACAGCAACCACACCATTATTCAAAACATGCATTTTTTCTCTCTACCATTTCGGCTTTATTGATTTGCCAGTGAGATTTTACAGTATGAATCCGCCATCACTTTTGCACTTGAAATGCATTTAAACATTTTGAAAACTAGTCAGACTTTCAGTTTACAAGCTGTCTACAAATGCATCTCATTTGATAGGACAGCAGGTACATTCTTCTACAGCCTCACATACTGTATTAGACAAGCGTATACAGTAAATGCCAACAGGTGGCAGTTTTATTGACCACCAAAAAAAAAAAAAATTATCTGAAATGATGAATCATTAAATTCAGTCAATAACACTTTGTGTGTGAAACTCCAAGACTGCACAGAAACGATGCACTTTACTCCAGATGCAATGATATTTACAAGGTACTTACAGAAAGAGTGATCCGTTATAATGACCCAGCTTGACTCGATCTCATACCCTCAAATAATATCCATTAATGTGACACACTGCTTTCTATCTGTGCTGCAAGTGTTCCTTAGCCTTACAGAAGAGTTTGACAAATTCCACTGAGGTACCAATATAGCCCCAGTGTATTAACAAAGTGGAGCAACTGGAAGGGCACAGCATTGCGAGCAATAATAACACAACTCACTCGACTTTAACATTGGGGAATAGTATCATGAATATCAAACTTTAATCTATTAATTAAAAGCTTTGAGTTTAAACTTTGTGAACAGGACCCAGTACTGTGTTACCCAGTCTTGTTCTAAATTGCAGCCCATGTTGTTTTTTAAAACAATGTAACTTGTTTGTTTTATCACACATGCTCTGATTCAGCATCATGGAGTCATTCGTTTCAAGTCATCCTACAGCTCCACCTCTAGCGACCTCAACAGCTGGACCTCTTCCAGCAACTCCAGATCCATCTTCTCCATCTAGTCTGGCCCACAGTACAGTCCGAGCAACTTGGGTAACATGCGGGGGTATGCACAGCGCTAGACTCTTCTCAGATTCATCTGCTCAGTATCATTGAGATGTCAGTTCAATGCAAACCATCCAGAATATAAAGAATGGGAAACTTTCTAAACACTTGGAATGCAACATGGGGCAGGTGAAAGATTGACTACAAGTGCCAAATAGATCACATACTGTGCAGTATCAAGTCTAAGTATAGGTCTCAACAGTGTTATGTGTGAAGCCTAAACCAAATATAATTGGACATTAACTACATTAGCTTTTAAATGTGTAAAGGGAGTGCATTGTATTAAGGCAGTTTATATAAATATGCAGATATGAAGTATGTTCTTATGATATATATTTTGTTATTTTTATTTTTTTTTTGGGTGAGCCACAAATGTGAATTAACTTATTAACTTATTATTATAATAAATCATCTCTAAGTGAAGGACGAGCAAGACATTGGTCCGAGAAATTATTATGTTTACCATAACCTCACGTTAACGAACAGTTGTGCAATACTTTAAATCAAAGGATGAATATCATGTTTAGTCACTAAGCACTAATCTCATTGTATTTACAGGTAAATAAACAAATGACAAATCGATCAAATATCAAGAACAAAGGCAACAAACAGTAACGGAAAAAATAGTCTACAGTATATGGATAATATATCCATATATTGAGCAGTTCTGAGAACGGGAGGCAAAATGTAAAATTATTTCTTTTACAAACAATATCCATTATCATCTATTTGCTTGAGCATGGAGTACAGCTAGCAAGCTAGTGCCTATCCACACATACGGTATAATAGCACCTTTGTGAATGGCATTGCTGCAATTCAATTTCTAAAATGTCTATCGAACAGAATGAAGTTTGTCACACTGTCTTTGCAAAGTGTAGCCCCCATTAATCACCTAATAACCAAATTCCAGGTGTGTATAAACACACAAAAAAACTGTGCCCTGAGGTGATGGGTGTGTTTGAACCGATTCTAATTAATCACAAACCAAGATCTTTTCCAAGATCAAAAAGGAAAGAAAAAATAAATGCCCATAGTGTTATGTGTCAAATCCAGGTCATACTCTACCCATTATTTATATAAAATGAATAAGACTGTCCAGCTAACACATGGTAAAGAAAATGTCTAGCATACAGCTGTGCAGTATTAGGAGGAAAAAAAAAACACTCAATCATTAAATCTTGCTTAAACTTAAATATAATCTTAGTCTGGAACACAAACATTTCAAAGATGCATAGAACATTTTCCACTTAAAAATTGCACTGTTTAAACGTTTTTATGCTTATCAAAGTAATCAATCGATTTCCAGAGCTGTGTTTTCATGGTTTGTATTATTGTGTAGGGAGATGAAGCTAGAATCATGAAGCTTACTGAATTGTGTGTATTGAGAATTTAGCCCAAGACTAACATTTTGTACAGCAATGTGTTAGCACATGACTAGACTTGGAGTGGATTTTTCTTTAAAGTTAAAGACAGAGGTCTAAATTGTAGTAATCTGGTGTTATCTAACGTAAATTAATAATCCCTTCTTCACTAGGTAAGGCCAATTCTATAACTGCTTTGTAAGTGCTTCCCTGAGTCAGCAGGGGAATAGTGTAGGGTGTTTTTGTTTTATTAAGTCCTATTTTGATATTGGCTCACAAAGCCCTGGGGCACAACATTTCACGGAGGTGCCAGGTGCCCGTCCTAGGTGATTTACGACTTGACTTTAATTGGGTGGTAAAATTAAATTCAGAGTTGTTTTAGGAATGCAAAACCGTGGTTCCTGGATTCTGTGCAGAGGAAGACTCTCACAGTTAATGACACTGGTGGAGGAGGTTAAGTGAAACTAACGAGGAACAACAAATACAAAACAGAACCCATGAGAAATGGATTATAAAACATACTGCTGTGCAGTTTAACTTCATTTCTGTTTCACTGTAGAAGCAATCCCTTCTCCAATCCAATCTCATCCTTTAATTCTTGTCCTAAAGCACAAACTGTTCATTGCTGGCAAGTCTTTGGTAAATTTGAAATGCATGGCAGGATATTTAGAAATGTACAGTCAAAGTGAATGAAAGAGAGCAGACGTGCAAACAGACAAACAAAAATGAGCAGTCTGTTTTAACAGTGTGCATCGTCCAAATGCTTTCTGACACAACACAAAAGGGATTTGCTTGTCATATGCAATCTGAAACCCTTATATAAAATCTGCAAATCCTACAATCTGCTAAATATTTTTTAGCAAACAGTCTCACCACAAGATGTCCAAAGTTTAATTGCAGTAAACGTGTCTTATTGTTCAGTAGTTCTTAATTCCACTGAAGTATGGGGTGATAATGAGAAGACTTGCTGGGTTGATTACACCATAATGTTCTTATCCACATTGCATTATTAATGCAGCACCCGCTGTCATTGACAAACCCTGGTTTTAATCACTGTCTGACCTTGAAAGACCCATAAAAGCTACCAGCCCAAAGACACATTGAGCTTAATTTTAGTAAATAAGCTCTATTCACAGGCTACCTCATTCCCTTCTTGTCAGTACAAAGCAGAGCGGTAGAGAGAGAAAAAGGGCTTCTAATTAACCATGCAAATCCTACAGTATGCATTTTAATCTGTATACTGTATTTGCTGTGAAGGCTTGGAAATAAATGGAAACTAATATTGCCTGGCAGAGGGTTTAAGAGATTCCAAATGGCTGTCCTGTCCTTTTCACTGTGCCCTTCAGCAATGGAAACGTTTTACAGACGTGGGGTAAGGCTCTATGCAAAGTGTTACTGACAGCACCATAGGAAGTGATGTCAGGGAATTACCCAGCCAACATCTAGACCATTCTGTAAACCATGGTTCCATTACTGGGCCTCATTATTCCTTGGTTGCAACCATAATTCATATATATGAAATTATTTAATCAAATATACAGTAAATATATTCATGAAAACGGATCAATTGTGTAATTTGTTTTTATATATTTAACATAACTTTACATACATACTACATATTTTTTCCATATATTTTATCATTCCCAAAGAGTTTTATATGAATAATATGTTTAGAAAACTATATTAAATATATTTGTTTTTAATATGGTTGCTCGTGTTATTACAGAGATTAGCTATGGTGTTCACTCATTTTCTGAAATGCTGCAATCTTACAATTACATTCTGCATCAGTTGCCATTAACGTAATGATCATCTAATGGCTCCATTAAGTTTTCTTCAAGTTCATACACAAGGATTATAATGCTGTCCCAATAGCATAAAGACACCTGCAAGAACAAAGTGGAATTTACACCACATTATGAACATCACAAAAAAGAAATAAAAAGGTTAAGACAATTCTGTCTATGATCACAAGGTTCAGTGAGATGACACTAACGTTAATTAGGCTTGTTGAAGAATGAGTTCAGCTGCTGCTATCACAGAGCTCCAGTTTTATTTTTAATAGTGTGCGCTGGTGACAAATGCATATTGGTAATGCATGTATAAAGCATGCTGCTCCCTCTTCTAATACACAACGCACTGCCCAGATAAACCCCATTTCTGATGAAGTGAGAATTAAACCCCTCTCCCACACTTGACAGTAACTAATGGGGGCCAGAGGTGAGAAGAAGCTTTGTTAATGCAAATAATTCAGGTTTGTCTGGTGGAGTGCTGACATTGGTGACACTTGGCATTGTTTGCATAACAAAGTGTCACTACTTGTACACACAGTAAACATGTGTGAATGAGATAAGGCACTGTACCAGTCTCCTAGCAGGCCACCCTGTATTTACTGGTTGTGCATCGCTACTTGCATAATATTCATTATAAAAGCACTGTAATGTGTGTGTTTGTTATGATGTGAGGGTATCACTTAGACAGCAATATGGGTGTAATATGATTGTGGTCTATGATTATGTTTTGTTATGGTGTTAAAAATAGTGCATGTTTGTAAAATGTCATTCTTTTAGTGTGTGTATACAGTATTTTAAATGCATGTATCTCGTATGTCTGTCTGCCGATTACATAAAGGAAACAGTCAAGCTAATGAATTTGCTTAAGGTCCAATGTCTTGAGTTCTAAACCCTAGATGTCCCAGGTTCCTAGCTGACCTTTTACTTACGCTATCTGTCTGTCTAAACACATATGTTTTATCAGCATAAAAGTAAAAGCTTTATTTTTAAAGCAACTTAGCGATGCTGTGTTCTAAACAGGAATGGCAAAACCGAGCACTTGAGATACCCGACAAGCATGCAGCAGGTACTACAGTGATAAGTCAGTATTTACTATTAAACTAACAATGATAAATCCTTGTATACTGTCAACAATCACTCCCATCTTCTTTAAATAATGGAGAATCCCTGATCTCTCACGGGAAGGGGAGTGTTGGAGAGAAGAATTTCGTTCCTAATGATGTTTATATGGGGCTGTCACTTGTCATTAGTACCTGAGATAGCAGTTGGGGGATTAACAATGGCAGAATATTTACTGTATACCAGACTTGTATCTCATGAGGATCTGTAAACACTGTCGCCTTGATATCTACCAACCTGCCCTATCACCAGCCACTCCATTATCACTCCTTCATTTGTAATCCATTGCCCTGCTTGCTTGTTGGGAGGTCCCCAGGCCACAGCCCTTGCAGTGGAAACACACTGAACTACATGAAGACACTGTGATGCAAGTGCTGCTTAGGTGACATAAACCACAGCACTGAAAGTATGGTACTCTGTTGAGATAAAGGTAAACCGCAGCAGTGAATGTACAATACATTATTGAGATAAAGGTAAACCACAGCGGTGAAAGTAAGGTACGTTATTGAGATGAAGAACTCATCTTTCAGTCAGGAAACCCGTGCAATAGATTATTTATTAAAACATAGCCTAGACAACATTACTGCATTATACACATTTTATACTACATTCTTTGGCCTCACCTTTCAAGGTACCCCTACCCATAAATGAGCTTGCAGATAAGTGAAGAGGCTGACAGTAGGAAAGCCTTGGGCAGGAGGGTGAGATAGCTGCCCTCCATGTTTGACAAAGCCAAAAAGAAGGTGGAGGCTGGGGAAGCAAACTGGCTCACAGCGGGGATGTACCGGATTCGAGGCAAGATATAAATAATGTCCTTGCCCATCACTGGACGTGTAGTTTATCAAAGGACAAATAATATACTAGCTGTTCGATTGACCAATTGATCTGTTACTGGAGGTGCCTAAAATATGCGTGATGTTTACATGATTTAATCTAAGGTTAAAGTGAGTTTAATGAAGTACAGTTATACTATTATACAGATACTTGCTTGTGGTTTTTTCACCTCATTCCAATATTTGACATGTTGTACATTTAAAAAAAACAAACAAAAAAAAAATGTTGCTATAGTATCATAACTTAGCTTGATTAGAGTCCAGCATTACTTACTTTTTATGACGAGTTTTGGGCATTTGAAATGAGTTTGGAGGTCTCAAGAGGAGCCCATATCGAAAAACAATCATAGCATTCAGTAATTGGTACTCAGCAGCTCAAAAGGAGTGCAGAGACTGGACAGCTTGAGGCATGTCTGCAGGGCAATGCAGGGAAGCTGAACTGCTGAGAAATACAAACCAAACAAGAACAACACATGTCTTACAGTAGCCAACAATACAGCTTCCAAAAGAAAGGTACCTTTTGAAACCAATCATTGCTGAAGTGACTGAGAAAAAAAAAAGGGCTTTCCATTGGGAAGGGTTCCCCAGTCATAAGGCGACATGACATCAATCCTCTCATCCAAGAAGTACTTTGCTTTGAAGGAACCCAGCAGGTGACAAAACAAGCTCCTAAAATAACATAAACTCCCTGATATAATCGGAGGGCAGGTAGGAAACGAGCCAGCCTCTTTGAGTCAATCGACAGATGGGAAAAGTTAAAGGCAAAAGGTTGCAGTGTATGGCACCGGGACCCTGTTTACTTAAAGAAACAATATCCTTTTTCTTCAAACAAAACTATTTATATGCATCGCAACTTTCCAGGAGGCATAGAA